>NC_091477.1:41220427-41544177 GCF_036971445.1 Narcine bancroftii
AGAGAGAGAAATTATTTACACTAGTTTAATACTGTATAATGAAGGCTGAATAATTTGGAAATACATGCATAGAAGCACGAATTCCAAGTTTTCATTCAGTGGTTGATAATCTTTGGTAAACTAAACTAAACTCAAGAAAGGTAAAAGATCAAGCTGCTTCCAATTCTAGAAGTAACCAAAATATTTAACTTTTGGTTAAAAAAAAGTAACTCAAAAGGAACATCTGTTATGCTATATTGAATTCCCTTTTTGACTTGAATGGTGGTTGGGTGCAAAAACATCACACAATTCTACAAAAGGATGTTCTAAAGTTGCATTGGATTTTTAAATTATGGAAGATCAAATGCATCATGCTGAATAATTGTAAAGATCTTTCTAGTAGAATTGAAAATGTTTTTAATTTTAAAACTTTTAATTTTATCTACTTACATTTTGTTGGTAATGTTAGGAAATGGGTGCTTTATTAATGCATTTAATTCATAGAGACTTTAAAAAAAAAATGTGATAAATTCTACTCTGAAGTTTTTTGAAGTAAGTTTTGCCTGAACAATGGACATTTCATCTAATTTTTTTTCATTAAAATTAATTTGAACTACAAAAAAAAGAGAGGTAAAAGATAGAAATCCAGTCACAGATCGAACTGAATGATGAAACAATTTGAAAGATGAAATTGTCCACCCCGTATTTTTTCAGAATACATTTACATGAATATTTTATCTCACTGCTATGATGATCTCTAATGAACATTTCATTGGAAAATAACATTTAAAATAAAATCATAAAGCAGTGCTGAAATCTGTACATTTTGAGCCTTACATGGCAACTTTTTATGGACTTCTTGGTTCATCAACTTAAAGTGACCCGTTCCAAACTCATGATGAAACATGATTCCATTGGGTGATAATGTTCCACCCACACGTAAAACCTCTTTGTTGCTTCATAGTACAGCAATCTCCACAGTCCATTAATCAAAGGGAATGAAAAATATTGTTTTCACTAAAAGGTAAACAAGTTGAGGTTATGTTCTTTGGCTTGGCTTCGCGGACGAAGATTTATGGAGGGGTAATGTCCACGTCAGCTGCAGGCTCGTTTGTGGCTGACAAGTCCGATGCGGGACAGGCAGACATGGTTGCAGGGGTTGCAAGGTAAAATTGGTGGGTTGGGGTGGGGTGTTGGGTTTTTCCTCCTTTGTCTTTTGTCAGTGAGGTGGGCTCTGCAGTCTTCTTCAAAGGAAGTTGCTGCCCGCCGAACTGTGAGGCGCCAAGATGCACGGTTTGAGGCGAGATCAGCCCACTGGCGGTGGTCAATGTGGCAGGCACCAAGAGCTTTCTTTAAGCAGTCCTTGTACCTCTTCTTTGGTACACCTCTGTCTCGGTGGCCAGTGGAGAGCTCGCCATATAACATGATCTTGGGAAGGCGATGGTCCTCCATTCCAGGGACGTGACCTATCCAGCGCAGTTGGATCTTCAGCAGCGTGGATTCGATGCTGTCGGTTACGTATATGCTCACGAACAATACTGCTGTTGAAATCACTTGTATATAATTCATTATCCATGAATCCCAAACAGTCCTTTGATTAACAACTATGAAGGTCTTGACACACATAGCTTACAAAGGCTTGATTAAGTATAATAACCAAGTTTAAGTTTAGTATAGTATAATGCTATTAGTTTCAAGATGATTATGGATAAGGATAGGTCTTGTCCTTGGGTTGAAATTTTAAATTGGAGAAAGGCCAATTTTGAGGAAATGAGAAAGGATCTAAAATGCATATATTATGCTAGGTGGCTTTCTGGGAAGGATGGGTTCGGGTAGTGGAAGGCCTTCAAGAGTAAACTTTTAAGCATACAGAGTTTGTATGTTCTTGTAACGATTAAAGGCAAAGTTACTGGGCATAAAGAACCTTGATTTTCCAGGGATATTCCTCTGATTAAGAGGAAGAGAGAGGTGTGTATAGGCCACAAAGAGCCTATACAAAATGCAGGAAAAAACTTAAGGAAGAAATCAGGAGGGGTAAAAGAAGACAAGGAAGACAAGGAAAAGGAAGATCCTAAGGTCTTCTACAGGTACATTAAGAGCATAAAGAAAGTAAGGGACAAAATTGGTTCTCTTGAAGATCAGAGTGGTCAGCTAAATATGGAGCCGTAAGAGATGGGGGAGATTTTAAATGGTTTGTGCATCTGTATTCACACTGAAACTGGAACAGAGTCAAGGGAAATGAGGCAAACAAGCAGCAACGTCATGGAATTGATACAGATTAAAAAGGAAGAGATGCTTGCTGTCTTAAAGAGAATAAAGGTGGATAAATCCCCAGGGCTTGACAAGGTATTCCATTGGACCTTGAGGAAGGCTAGTAGTGAAACTGCAGGAGCCCTGGCAGATATATTTAAAATGCTCTTAGCCACAGATGAGGTGCCAGATGATTGGAGGATAGCTCAAACTGTTCCATTGTTTAAAAAATACTCCAAAAATAACAGGTAATTATAGGCTGATGATCCTGACAACATTAGTAGGTAAATTATTGGAAGGTGTTCTAAGACATTGGATATACAACTATTTGGATTTATAAGCCAGGACTGATTCAGGATTGTTAACATGGCTTTGTGCATGGCAGGTCATGTTTAACAAAATCTTAGAGCTTTTCAAGGAGCTAACCAGGAAACTTAATGAATGAAAGACTGTGGATGTTGTCGACATTGATTTTAGTAAGGCCTTTGACAAGGTCCCACATGGGAGGTTTAGTCAGGAAGGCTCAATCGCTCATTAATCATGGTTAGTTAGTAAACTGGATAAATTGGCTTTGTGGGAGAAGTCAAAGGATGCTCTTGGATTTCCTCTGACTAGAAGCCTGTGACTAGTGGTGTACCTCAAGAATCAGTGATGGGACTTTTGTTTGTAATCTTTATCAATGATCTGGATGATAATGTGGTATATTGAATCAGCAAGTTCGTAGATGACATGAAAATTGGAGGAGTAGTGGACAGCGAGGAAGGCTTTCAAAGCTTGCAGAGGGATCTGGTCCAGCTGGAAAATTGCTCTGCTGACGAAATTTAATGCAGACAAGTGTGAGGTGCTGCATTTTGGAAGGACAAGGTCAGACTCGCATGGTAAATGGCAGGGCATTGAGAAGTATTGTAGAACAGAGGGATCTGAGGATACATAATTTCCTGAAGTGCATCACAGGTAGATACAGTTGTAAAGAGAATATTTGGCACATTAGCTTTCATAAATCAATGTATTGAGTATACGAGTTGGGATATTATGGTAAAGTTGTATAAGGTGAAGTCAAATTTAGAGTGTTGTGTGCAGTTTTGGTCACCTAACTGCAGGAAAGATATCAAAAAAATTGAAAGAGTGCAGAGATGATTTTCTAGAATGTTGTCAGGACTTGAGAATCTGAGTTACAGGGAAAGGTTAAACAGGTGAGGACTTTATTCCCTGTAGCAGAGAGGAATGAGAGGAGATTTGATAGAGGTATACAAAATAATGACAGGAATAGATAGAGCAAATGCAACTAGGCTTTTTCCACTGAAGTTAGTTGAGATTAAAAACTAGAGGACATGGGTTAAGGGTGAAAGGGGAAAAGTTTTGGGGGGAACATAAGAGGGAATTTCTTCAAACAGAGTGGTGGGAGCATGGAATTAGCTGGCAGCTGAAGTGGTGAATGTGAGCTTTAACATTTAAGAAAAATTTGGACAGGTACATGGATGGGAGGGATATGGAATAGCTGCAGGTCAGTGGGACTTGAAAAAATAATAGTTCTGCACAGTTGAGAAGGGCCAAAGGGCTTGTTTTCTGTTCTTTAATGTTCTATGATTCTAAGTGGTAGCAAAATGAGAGAGTCACTTTGAGATTGTTATCTAGCATTCAAGTGAGTGCGATAAAAGTTTTACACTACTAATGACAAATAATTTTCTCAATTATACATGTATGTTGACCTACATAATTATCTTGCTTGCTGAAAACTGCATTTTCTTTATTAAATGTGTTTATCCAGCTGACATAGTTGCTGTAATAGAGACAGATTTGTAATTTGCCTTTGAGTAACAAAACACGAGGAACGCCTTCCAGTTGATTTCTGGACTGGGCAGATGCTGCCAAATGAATCTGAGCAAACCAACAGCATTTAGCAGTTAGGTAGGTTTTACAGAGTCAAAGCCTGATGTTTCCAGCCAATAACCTTTTTGAAGTAAACACTCCACTAAAAAAAGTTTCAGTTGTGTTTTCTGATGGTAACTCCTAATTATACCCAAAGTGAATATTTCTGCCCATATTTTCGCACCAAACCAGACTTTGTAGATTTCACCAAATGCCTGCTGACAGAAAGGTTGGGATTTGACAAATATTCTCTATTCCATCAGTACATTTGGTAGTTACATATAATAGTAGTTACAAGCTAAACAAGAAAGTCTGCCGACTCTGTGATTGTAGTTCAGTACTGTACATAAAAGTGCTGGAGAAACTCAACAACGTTCCTTGCATCACAAATATGTGTAACTATGTTTTGGGCCTGAGACGTTTGTCGAGGTATATTTTTGTGTATTTTGTATTTTCAAGCCTGTTTATCAAACAGGTGGCACAATTAGCTTAGTGGTTAGTGCAACACTATTACACCGCCTGCAACCCAGGTTTGAATCTGGAACTCTCTGTAAGGACTTTGTACATTTTCCCCATGTCTGCGTGGGTTTCCTCAGGGTGCATTGGTTTCCTTCCACCCTTCAAAACATACATGGGTTGTAGGTTAATTGGGGTATTTGGGCAGCATGGACACTTGGGCTGGAAGGGCCTGTAACTGTGCTGTAAGTCTAAATTAAAAAAAAACACACTGAGACGCACACTTGACTCTCCAGTAAAGTATGTTCTTCACAAACTGTGAAAAATGTATAGTAATTTTATGGCTTTCTTCAGTAGAACAAACTTATGAACCATTGAAATTTCTAAGGCTACAACATTAGATGGTTTTATTGCTTCAAAAAAAAGGTTGCAAAATTTTATGTATTAATAGCTTTGTATTAATGTTCTGAATCCTGAATTGCAAATTAGGCACTTGACACATGCAAGGCATTGCCAATTAGTGGTTTTCTTATTTTCACGATTCAATTTAATCTAACTCAAGGGCCTATTCATGACTATAACAAGTCAATATACATTAGAGTTTTAAGAAAAACAAACTTGCTAAGTTACTTAAATCCAATGGAAAGATTTTCTACTTAAGGTCAGAATTTGTTCTTCAAAACCTCGTTAAATCCCTCCAAGTGACTGTGACATGGTCTTTATTCAATTCCTTCTGGTTGTGTCCTTTCACTTTTTTTCTGACCATGTAATTTTTAATGCTATTTCTCTTTCATCTTACTTTGTAACTAACCATTTCCTGAATTATCATTTCTAATCCTCAACAATTCAAAACTTTTCTTTTCATGTCCCATTTTATAATCTTTCACATAGCCAATTTTGTATCCTGGTACCAATGTGTTTTTACTCCTGCATTACGTGCTGACAAGGTTTCAATCTTTCTATAGTAGAAAAACTTTGGAAGCATTAAAGCATATTAATTTTTATTGGTTCCAAAAAAGATGTTGCAAAACATTATATATTAATTGTTCTATATTAAGGTGCTCTGCTCCCCATTCAATGGTCTATCTCTAAATCATAAGACCATAAGATATAGGAGAAATAGGCCATTTGGCCCATTGAGTCTATTTTGAGCTGATCCATTCTCCCACTCAGAATCATTCCTCTGCCTTCTCCCCATTACCCTGACTATTCAGATAGCTATCAATCTCTGCCTTAAATACACCCAGTGACCTGGCTTCCACATCTACCCATGACAGCAAATTCCAGAAGTTCAGCACTCTTTGGCTAAAGAAATTCCTCTGCATCTCTGTTTTATATTCAATTCTGAATTTGTGTCCTCTTGACCTTGACTCCCCTACCACGGGAAACAACTTTGCCATATCTACTCTATCCAGGCCTTTCAAGATTCAAAATACTTCCATGATGTCCTCCCTCATTCATCTGAACTCGAAGAGCCATCAAATGATCCTCGTATACTAATCACTTCTTTCCAGGAATCTTTTTTGCAAATCTTCTCTGATTTCTCTCCAATGCCAGCACATCCTTTTTTAAATGTTGCTCAAAACTGTACCTGTACTCCAAGTAAGCCCTCACAATCATGTGCCATTAGTATATTCCTTTCAGATTGAATTAATACTCATTTCATAGACTGAAACAACAGATTTTTTCCATACATAGTATCCTAACTTTTACAGTCTGTGAACTTCCAAAATCTTTCTGGTTCACACACATTTAGCAGTTGTTTCCACTCTGATTGAATTGATCATCATGTTGCTTCTTAAACATATGCTGTGTAAATACTAATTAACAAGATTGTAAATGATTTTCAAATTTTTAAACATTGCTCCATACGAGTAAAATTAAAACATGAAGATATATAGAAACTTTTCGCTTAAGTTTAATTGAAAATTACAATATTTGTTTGAGCTACATCACTCACACAGATGACACTGTTTTTCCATTATAGGAACCATTCTATTTGATAATCAAGTTTAATATCATATTCAATTAAGTGAATTAAGTTTATTATCATTTTCAAAATACAATGTACAGCTGCAAAGAAAATCTTGCCAGCTGCAGTTTCTCAGGTACCATCAAGCATAAAACACATAAGAAGATAAAAGTAAAGATAACAGAACACTGCAACTTTGTCCTCTGCTCTATCCCTGATAAACTCATGACTGTAGCCAGCATCTTCAAGTTCCTGGGATTTCACATATCGGAGGACCTCCTCTGGAGCCAATACATTGAGTCAACTGTGAAGTAACACCAACAGCTTTACTTTCTAAGAAGTCTAAGGAGATTTGGCATGTTGTTAGATACTCTATCAAATACTGGCTGGTTGCATTGCAGCCTGGTTTGATAATTTAACTGGCCAGGATTGCAGAAGGCTACAGAAGGTGACCCCTCTCCCCTGCACCTTCCCCACTGCTCTACTTACTGCTACCTTTGGGAAGAAGGTACAGAAGCCTGAAGTCCAACATGTTGAGGTTCAAGAAGATTTTTCCCAATAGTGATCATGGTCTTGATGCTCTCCTTACAACCTTATTCATAAACTACTCCAGTACCACAAAAAGATCTGACTGCAGGAGTGAAACACCATTTTTTACCTTGCAGTACTGTCAATAAATATTTATTATCTTTTTTTTATATTTAATATCTCTTTCTGTATGGCAATTTAATGTATATTGTTGGGTTTTGTTTTACAAAGTGCCTCTGACAATAAATTTATTTACATATTTATAAAAAGGAAGAATATAATAAATATTCATATTTGGTCATAAAGTATTCACACTTGTCAAAATTGTGCTGAGTCAGTAGTGCAGACAGATTTACATAACTGAGGTAGAGTTATGGTGAGGGTTGTGCAGGGGGTCCAAACCTGATACTGACCTTGAACCAAGTGGTGCCAGATATTGGACTTCTATATCTTTTGCCTGAAGGTAACAGTGAGACAAGAGGATGGCTAGGGTGATGGTCTTTTATGTTGGCTTCATTCTTGATGAAACAGTTCACATAGATGTCTTCAGTGGAAAGGAGGTTGATGCCCTTGATGGATCTGGCTATGTTCACTTACCTACAATCTCTTTAAACTTTTGGGACTATTTGGAATGTTAACAGAGAGAAAAAAAAAACATGCAATGGCCCTGAATTATAGTGAAATTAAATGGTGAGGCTTTCGATACTATTTAATATAATGGAATGTATCTAATAACATGGAGTAAACATGGGAGAAATTCTGAAACGGCTCGATGTGATTCTCACCTCTTCCATATGTAGGGCTGTTGCAATATTCACCAGTTTAATCTGTAGACATCACTGAAATGATGAGAATTTAAGATAGTCATAAAATAATCTCACTGTCAAAAGTAATCTCTGAAAAGATTTTGCTTTGTACGAGGAGCAACTGAGTTTTTAATGGTTTACAAAAGGACAATGAATAATCATACTGACTGTAAAAGAGAACAAGGGATTTTGCAGAAGATATGTCCAGGAATTGCTGGATGTCTGATCACTATGAATACTAATTTATGTACTAATTATTTACTAATTGTAAAAATAATAATTTCTTTGGTTTGCAAATAAGTGTCACAACTTGTTGCTTTACATTATAGTTTGCATTTTAAGTCATAGATGTTAAGATTATCTGCAATTTGGAGTGAATACTTGGAAAAATGTGGAACAGAGCCAAACAATGTTGAAACTCTCAAATTTAATTCTCACATCAATAGTTTTTGTGAAGAAGATTCTAAATGCTTAGTCATGCATTAGTTAAGATTGTGTTGTGCACTTTTGATTGAAAATGCTTCAGATTGCCTTCTGGAGCTCATTTCCACGTGTCATTAATAATAAATTGATGTCATTAATCTTATGAATAACTTCTCTTTCCTTGTATTAAATTATTATCTTGAATACCTGATTGTAAAATGACATTGAAATAATGGTGTCAGTGCTGTGCAATTGCTCAGCCAAAGGAGGTGTGAGGTGGTCCTTCCGACCAATAGCCTACAGGTCACCCTTGGGAAAGGTGTAGTACCTGTTTAGCCTCCCAATCAGGGTCACGTGAAGCCATGGATTGCAGATGGTGGGTGGTTTTACAAGCAGATTCTACAAATTGGAATTTATGGTTGTAAAACTAAAAACACTGGGCAGATGAATCTACAGGGTTACCTGTCCAGTATGGACACTGGAACTGAAGAAGGCAACAGGGAACCACATCAATACTTTTCCCTTGTATAACTTGACATTGACTACAATCTCAGCACAAAGATGGAGCCTTCACCGAAAGAGAACAGGGGAGGCAACAACTACAGTTCAGAGGGTCAGAGATCGTGATGGATAGAGAGACATGATTGTCCACACCACCTGAATGAATGAATGACATTGATACAAATATATCATTTTCTCAAATCTAATTTATAACCTATTTATAAGCTCATATTCAAAATTGAATGAAGAATGTTGTAATAATAATTATTACAGTGTCTTGTGTAAAGTAATAGGAAAATTATGGGGCACTAGAGGAGGAAAGAGGGACTGTCCATTATGATCCGATTGTGATAAAATCAGTGTCAAAAAAACCCACTATGGCATTGTTTTTGACACATCCAACCTCTTTTGTTGCCAGTTGTAATAAAGTGATTCAGGGTATCTGATACCTCGACCAAGTCTGGACTGGATTATAACATGCCGAAACAGTCCTACTCAAATCACAGATCCCTGCTGTCACTCCTTCCAGTCCAACTCTCCTCAGGATCTTTGCCGACAATTTTGCACCCTCAATGCTGCAGATTTTCCTTGGCAGTCTAACATAAAGAAACGTGGACAATCCTGTTCTGGATTTCTGGTCCTCGCCATGCAGTGAGTGTTAAGCTACAAAGACGGTTACTTGGATTCCTCAGGAGTGTTCAAGTTCTTAAGTGAACTGTGGACCAAGCTGGATCATTTGAACTTGACCTCAATGTTGACCAAATTTTATGGCCATAGAAGCCACCCACTGGCAGCAGAATGATACAAGGTATGATTTTCCTAACTGCTGCCAGCCTCTTTCAGCTGGCGATTACAGCAACACTACATTTCCTTGGTTTCTCAAGCCCCATTTTGGTAAATGAGCAACCAGAAACCGAGAACAAGGCCATTTTCATACACTAATCCCAAACCCTAAAGACTACATTGGGGGTGAATGTGGGAGTGTGTGGTGATGATGAATGCCGCAATGATGGGGAATATATGTAGAGTCAGGATAAACTGGAATTCACAGGAGACTATGTGGATGTTTTGTAGTTGGTTTCATCAACTACAAAATGATGTTACATTGGATTAATTTGCTCCATAGATTAATGTTTTGAAAATGCACAAGGTTAATTTTTTAAAATCTAAATGACAGCAAATCCTTTGTTAGAATCTGATGAAATGTCTCTTCTTCATAAAACTTTTTGTCACCAGGTCCTGAAAGATATGTTTCATTCCAACATGTTTTGGTGTCTAATTTAGGTTTTTAATATTTATGGTTCTTTTATGCTTGTCATTTATTCACTCCTTAATTAATAAGTAAACTATAACTGAAGCATTGGTGGCTTTGGAATTTACTGCAGGAAACTGAGGAGCAGTCATGAAATATGATACATTTTTCACAAAGGAGCCTGACTGGATAACTTATTTATGTCAGTCACAAATTAGATCTATCAGTCTTAACACGTGAAATATAAATCACATTTTACACTTGCACAGCATGCTTTTCATACTGGCCAGATTATTATTTGTGATTTTGTTCCTTTATAATGAGAGCTATTATAGAGGTGCAAAATGTATTAAGATGCAAAATTTATGACTGATTAATTGACTGAAATTTTCCAAGTAGAAAGTGAAGAGATAATGTTGATTTTATAAAATTATTTGTGATAAGATTTGCTCAATAGTTTTATTTATTGTATAGCCTTTATTGAACATAGCAGAGAAGAAGAGAATAATGATCAGTGATAAACTTATTATATTACTTGAAAGTTTCATTGGACATTTTAATTGAAATTGATGTTGTACAAATATATATTCCCATCAGGGAACAGTGATGATGTGTTATTTTCTCCTGGGTTAAATTGGAAGACATCAGATTCAAACTGAAATAACACTAACAAAGAGGTGTTGGATTAGATTTTAGCAATGCCACTATTTAGAAGTATGTTTTTACAATTTTGGAGACTCCTTTTCCCCATCATTAATCAAGAACACATACCTTTCAGGCCCTTGAAATTGTATTTTGTGTTGGAGAAGGTCACAGTACTGAAATGAAAACAATGTAGTTTGGCTTGTCCCCTTTGATTTTGTAAGGCCACATTTGGATTGAATTATCTCATTCCCAGTTTAAATGCGCCTCAGTTACCCTGCCCCATCCCTGAGAAAGAAGACATTTATAACGTGCCTGAAACTGCAGAAATAAATTTGGATGTTTGTGTTTTATTTTGAAGAAACATTTTTTAAACGACTAACCAGCTCATTGGAAACATCAGAAGCTTTAGTTTTTAACAGTACTTCTTAAGTTTGGCCTGAGCATGCAGGATACATTTGTTCTACCATCTAACACTCCTTTCTCATCTCTGAAGTTGGTGGTGCAACTTGTTCTTATTTTGTCTACAGCACCCAACAAATCAATGTGGTGGGGTACCATATCAATGTGGTGGGGTATCAAATCATTGTGGTGCGGTACCATATTTCATGATGTATCTCCTAACTATTGGTATTACCTCACAATTTCAAATCAATGAGGTGATGCATTTTGAAAGAACAATCCTGAAGGCAGAGGACAATGTTAACGGTCAATTATTTAGGAATGTGGATGAACAGAGGGACATTAGGGTACAAATCCATACATCCCTCAAGGTTGCCATGCAGGTTGATAGGATAGTCAAGAAGGCCTATGGGATATTGGGCTTCATTAATGGGGGATTGAGTTCAAGAGTCGTGAGGTCATGTTGCAACTCTACATATCTCTGGTGAGACCACTTGGAATATTGTGTTCAGTTTTTGTCAAGGATGTGGAAGCTATGGAGAGGGTGCAGAGGAGATTTACCAGGATGTTGCCTTGGCTGGAAAATAAGCCTTATGAGGCAAGGATTGCAGAACAATAACTTTCTTCTTTGGAGTGTAGAAGGATGAGAAGAGACTTAATGGAGATCTACAAGATTATGAGAGGCACAGATATGGTGGACTGCCAGCACCTGTTTCCTAGGGTAGGATCAACAAACACCAGAGGACCTATGTTCAAAGTTAAATGAGACATCAGGGGTAAGTTTTTTTTTAGCAGAGAATTGTGGGTGCCTGGAATTCCTTGCCAGGGACAGTGTTATATTTGCTGATGTCTTGCATGAACTATGAACTGATCTTTCACAAATGTATTGCTCTGTGTTCAGTGTAAGGATAGGTAGGATTATTTTGAAGCATTTAATTTCAGATCACATTTCCAGTGCCTTAAGATCAAAATGTCATAGCCATTGAATGGTTTAGATATAACATCAGCATGTAGTAAGTTTAGAGTTCAAAGTTAAGTTGCTGCTTATCCAAATTTTCTTCAGATGGTCCAATGATATTGGCATTCCTGTATCTACTTCCTCTCTTGATGTGGCACCATCTGTT
Organism: Narcine bancroftii; assembly: GCF_036971445.1. Taxonomy (NCBI): domain Eukaryota; kingdom Metazoa; phylum Chordata; class Chondrichthyes; order Torpediniformes; family Narcinidae; genus Narcine; species Narcine bancroftii. The sequence continues at coordinate 41,232,632 of NC_091477.1, forward strand.
CCAGGGTGCTTAATATGCATTGTACTTCTTAGGTTTTCATTCCCAACCTTCATTGATTCATCTTCGTTGTTACAGGGAGATTATTATTGCTTTGTTCTCCATCATGCAAATTTCAATTCCACATCATTGTTACCTTTAGAGTTTTTCCTTCACCTCTCCTGTAGTTGCATCTGTTGAGATGGATATTATTCTCAAAATGAAGGTTGTCTGTTTTTCATTCTCCAACTTCCCCTGAACTAATATTAGTCCGAAAGGCAACTGACATAAATTGTTTCTTCCAGGCATAAATGAAATAAACATGTCGAGAGAAACTACCTCACTTTGATGCACCTTAGGTTGCAAAGCATTATGTATTACTACTTGTATTGCTGTGCAGTTATGGACTGTCTAACAATATAAGGAGTAATACAAAAGCTTTTTTTTCAAGTTTCAGTAAATGCTTGATTTCTTTTGGGTAATCACTGCATGTTTTGTATCTGATTCTAAGGTGGAAGATGTATTCTGTGGTGCTTCCTCTAATTTTGAATCCAATTTGTTCTTCTAACATAATGTCTTGTTCTGGTTTAAATCTTTTTAGTATAATTCTCTGCTGCAAAAGAGGTTCTTTTTTGTATAAGGTTGCAGATTCAGTTTGGTAACTGCATTAGGTAATATTCGTAATAATTCTGCTGATTAATCTTCCAGACAAGTTGCCCTTCCAGTTTTTGTTTCTCATGGTTGCTGCGTCATCATAACTTGTGGTGTCTAAGCTTTTGTCCTCTTCTCGATATTCCTGCTGCTTGAGTAATTATTTCTGAGTCCTTCATGGTTTTGTTATGGTGCAATCACTTCACATCTTCCACATACCTTTTTTACAAATTACATTACTTTAAAGAGATTAGTCAACATGTTCACCTCGATTACGGTTGTTCTTGCTTGACATATCCCAATCACATTTTTGAACTCTTGAAATCCTTTCCATCTGTAATTGTGTCAGTGGTGCATTTGTTTTGTTACACCCTTGTATTTCTCACATTTTTTTTCATCTATTTATCAGAGGTCATCCGAGTCCAATTAAAGGTATTTGCTTTTTTTTAAGCTTACTGTGGGTATCATATACTTACAAGATCTTGTCATGGTTCTTCTTCTCTCTTTCAGATACCATGTGTACAATTTCATGAAATTGTTGAGTGCAGCCATTGATAATTATCTGTAGTTCATTTAGAATCAATCACTGTTTCCTGCTTTTCTCTTTCAAAGCCATCTTTGACCATTGCATCTATCTGTAGTTCAGTTAGAATCAATCACTGTTTCCTGCTTTTCTCTTTCAAAGCCATCTTTGACCATTGCATCTATTGGTATTTTTAACCCACTTCATTTTTAATAGTGATATCTTGTGAGTGATATTCAGCTTTAATTTATTTGACATAATCGATAAGTTATGGTCACTACCAATATTAATTCCAGGGAAAATTTCAAGTCGTGATTGGATTGAGGATTGAAACTGTTTAGGACACGAGAAGATAATAATTGGTTGTGGTAAATAGCACCTTGTGTATGTGATGTTCCTGGTCTTGGTACCTATGATAAAAGGAGGGTATTGGCAAGTTCACTTTGTTATGTGAGTTCCTGCAGCTTCAGTGTTTTAACATTAATGTTTTCTAATCAATATTTTCCTGTAATCCCTTGCCATTCCTTGTGTCCTAGTTATGAACTTCCAGTTGCATTTGATAATATGAATATTTCTCTTTGCTCAAACTGAATGTTCTATCACTTTCAATCATTATCATATTGTTTGATGAAGCAGACATTCAGGTCAACAGTTGTTGGCTGTTTTTGGAACATCGCCAAAGAAATGATTTGTCTCGGTCTCTATGTTTGATAAGTCCAACACTACTTTCATGATTTATTCTGTCTACTTTACCAGAACTAATCTCTCTATAAATAGTTCTTCTGAACCTGGACACTAGCAAGCTCAAGAATGCACCTTTTCAATTCATCTTAGTGGCACATTTTTCAGGTTTTTCTCTGGCGCAGGGAATTTTCACATTCTACGTTCCTGTGGTGATTTTTTGGCAAAAGGAACAGGAGCAACAGTTCAATCTTCCTGCATTTCGTTGTTTCAGATAGGATAGAGAGGAAGGTAAAAGAAGTAGAGGGGTTATATTACACAACAAAGATAGTGTCACAGCTGTCCTTCAGAGGGGGCGTGAAGGAAGGCAGTATGGGTAGAGATATCAAAATTCATTGAGACGACAGGATTATACTTTGATGTCTCAAGAGCAACTGAGAGAGGAACAGATATGTAGGCAAATCATGGAGAGGTGTAAAAGCAAATACTGTGCCCTCCATAATGTTTAGGACAAAGACACTTTTTTCCTTTATTTCCCCCTGAACTTCACAGTTTTAAATCTGCAATGGAACAATTTACATGTGATTAAAATGCACATTCCAGGTTATATTAAAGGGCATTGTGTACCTTTTGGCTTGACCATGAAGATATTACACAATTTTTTATACACAGTCCCCTCATTTCTACTGAAAACTTCATGAACAGAAATACAGAGGCGAAGCTGCAAGATGCAAACCATGGCAAAGGTTGTATGCTTTGGATCTTGGGCAGTTCCTCTAAGCCTCCACACTTTGCTCTTGCCATCACTCTGAAGCAGGTTAATCATGGTCTCATCTGTCTGCAAAACCTTTGTCCAGAATTTTGCAGGCTCTTTTAAATACTTCTTGGCAAACGGTAATCTGACTATACTTTCTGTGGTTTACTAGTGGTTTGCATCTTGCAGTGTAGCCTTTGTATTTCTGTTCATGAAGTGTCATTAACTTATCTATGTTGGGGGATTTTTCTTCTTTATGATGAGAATTTGTATGTCATCAGCTGTGAAAACAAATGTCTTAAACATTATCATGCCCTGAAATGAGGGAACTATGTACAAAAAGTGCTGTAATTTCTACATGGTTGAATAAAAATGTATACAAATAACCTTGAATAAAATCTGGAATGTGCACTTGAATTGTTTGATGACAAATTTAAAAATGTAGAGCTGTTACACGAGATATTCACCATTATTACCCTAATTTCAACCTAGCATACAACACTTTCCCATTTTTTGGGAAAAACAAGTGGGTCTAACATGCCATCAAATATGGCTTCCTGTGTAAAAAGATGCACCAACCCAAAAAAATGCTGGCTTTTATTGTTTCAGTCCGAATGACCAATGCCAGTAGGTCATTGGAAGCTATTCATAACTGAAAAATCACGCAAATGCTGTGTTTAAAAAAAAACCCAAAAAAACAACATTTTTTGCTCTTTCCATTCCCTGCCTCTTTAAGAACATCATCAGCGTGTCACTAATGGGACTGACAATACCGGTCACATGTTCACATTGGAACCCATTCCAAATGGATTGGCAATGATATACCCTCCCTAGCCAGTTAATTCCTGTATCAATTTGGAGCCCCCATACTGGTTCGGGAGTATTCACACTGGTATGTGAACCAGTAACTTGCCAGTCACTAACACACTCTTTCAAGACAGGGGCTTCAACACACACTCCAATGGGGTGCCACTCATTGCTAAGTATTCCACACAATACTATGGTCCCTCTCTAAGTATAGAGCACACCATACTAACGACTCCTCCAGTGATGACAACAGTTCATAATGTGGGGTGGAGCAGCATTCGTGGTCAATATCAAGGACCAAAGAGACTCCTTGACTGCATGTGGTGGGCTTTGAAAGTACAGTAAGCTGGAGACTCCGGCCCAGGTCATCAGTAAGTGATTTTAAAAAGGCTGTTGGTCAGGTGTGCACTAATGGGTGGACAGAGTCCAACCTTGTTGGCAGGTGACTTCCAACTAGATTCCAAATGGAGAGACCACATGACCCTCCACAATCCATATTACAGGACCACAGGGGGAAAATAACGGGGAAAAAAAGTGTCTGTCCCAAACATTATGGAAGGCACTGTAGCTGTCATAGTGAGAGACTTTAATTCCCCAATATTGACTGGGATATCTTTAGTGCAAGAGAGTAAAATGAGGTATAATTTGTTAAGTGCATGCAGGAGAGTTCCTTAAAACAATGTGAGGATAGTCTAATATGGGAAAGGGCCACACTAGAGGGAGAGGAAGCCATCTATTCAATGATCCAAATCATTTATATACACCGCTACAAGAAGTGGCCCAAACATTGACCCCTGTGGAACACTACTGGTAACTGATAGCCAACTAGAAGAGAATTCCTTTATTCCCACTCTCTGTTTCCTGCCAACTAGTCAATGTGCTATCCATGCTAGTATCTTTCCTGTAATTCCACGGGCTCTCATCTTGTTTAGCAGTTTACATGTAGTTCTGTGTATAGTTTGTGTTTGGTGTGTTGTCATTTGAATAAATGTTTGTAGAAAATTAAGAGCCCCACTAGACCTTGTATTAGGAAATGATCCTGGCCATGTAGTGGGAATTTGAGGGAGAGCATTTTGGGAATAGTGTTCACACTTCCTTAGGTTTCAAGATAGTTATAAATAAGGTAAAGCCAATAGCTTATAGGAACGTACTCAATTGGGGAAGGTGAATGATAGCATTATTAGGCTGGAGCTAGGGGGAGTTGATGGAATTAGCTGTAATCAGGCAAGTCAATGTCTGACATATGGGAGTTGCTTAAAAATTAGTGAATTGAATCCAGGGCTAATACATTTCAGTAAGGAGGAAGGACAGAGATGGCAAGGTAAGAGAACCTTGGTTGACCACAGAGGTCATGACAAGGGAAATGAAGCATACATAAAAGTTTAGGTAGCTAAAACCAGACATGGCCTTGGAGGCTCATGAGAAAGAGCTCAAGCAGGGCATTATGAAAGCTGGATTAAAAAGAATTCCAAGGTGTTTTATGCTTACAGGGGGATGATGGGAAAGGTTGAGACCTCTTAATGGCAATGCAGGGAATTTCTACTTGGAGTGAAAGGAAGTGGGTGAGATACTAAATGAGCAATGTGGACCGAAGGGCCTTTTCCTGCGTTCCTATGTTCTCTGAGCTTGGGTGTTATCTCAGCAGCATGGAAGATCAGTCTGGATTCAGTTTTTTCAGAGAATAGTTCAGAGTCGCAGACTCATGAGTTATTGAGAGAAAAAGCTGAGGAACAGGATGAATTTTGATTTAATGAGGGTAAAATCTGACTCTTTTGGAGTGTGTTCATTTCACGTTGAGTATCCTTTGTCAGATCAAAGTCCCAAAGAAATTGCATAATAATAAACCATGAATACAATGCCTCCCTCTTTGCAGAGGGTTCCCGATCTACAGAGCATTTCTAGAGTTTTCAGTTTTGCTTTTATATTTCCTGTATCTTTAGAATTTTTATCTTATTTAAATCTTCAAACTGAATAATAATTTTAGAAATACTCTTATCTTAGCCCTACAAAAATGAAATCTGCAGAAAGTCTGAATGTTTCTAGTTATCTCCATCACCCACACAATAAATTAGTGTCAATTAAAAAGGGGAAGTAGAATAGACATGTCCAGCACATAGAAAAAGACAATGAGTCATTTTGACAATAAAAATAACATTTTTTATATATCATTTATGGAAAAAAGCACAGCCCTGAATTTAAATAGATTAGCCATCTATCCCATTCTTACAGATTACAGATACCTCTTGTAACATTTCACTAATGTTGAATGATTTGCACAATTATTAGTTAGTATTGCACAAATTTCCAGTGCCCTGAGATTTGTTCACAATACCATGTTTGTGAATGTCACAATACATTTCCGTTCTGTTATCTATAAACAACAGAAATGCAGTTATTCTGCCTGATTAGCACCGCTCACAAAATTTAACTTGGCAGCATACTGTGTCATGCTCCTACATGAAATATGGTTGTAAAATATTTGTGGGAAACATTAACAGCTAAAATTGGCTATATACTGCAGCTTTAGAAACATTCTGGGTCAACTGAGGGGAGCTAGATTGTCATTGAGGTTGATTCAAGGCAGCTACTTCTCAGCTACTTTGCATTGACGTACGCTATCTGCTACCCTACACCTTGGCAGGTGCCTGAGGACTCAGATGGAGAACAAACTTGTCAATGTGAGTTGCATTGTCAGCTCTCCAGTTTACGAGCTCCTCGCCAGGGAATTGATATACAGGTCCCACTAGATATGTTCCAAAAGCTGGAGATACTGAAAGCCATTAGAGGACATTCACAGGAATTCCACAGGGAGAGGAAAAGAGTATATACTGGGAGCTGTTCATTCCCTTGAGATCCCTGAGGAAAAACCTATCCAGAATGCAAGGTTTTCTGAGTCAAGGTGACACAAGATCAGTGACTTTGAAGACAGCAAACCATCTATAACCCTTGTGCCTCGTCTGTCCAATCCATGAAGATTATTCTGCCTCTGGATTATTCCAGGCAGTAGCAGGTAATATTTGCCACAAATACCAATTTGCTCGGCAACTCAGCAATCAGGAGGGATGTATAAAATGCAGCCACTTCACTATCTGGTTCTAAAGGACAATAGCCTGTTTATTTCAAAATTTTAGATTTCAAATTTATTGTCAGAGTATATGCAAGATATCACATACAACCCTGAGATTCTTTTTCCTGTGAGTCAGGCAGAATTTTTACTTAACGGTAGAGCAAAAAAAAATGTACTCAAGAAAAGATACATACAAATGAGAGAAATGGAAAATAACTGGCTGTGCAATGCAGAAAAAAAATAAACATTCAGTAATAAATAATGCGTAAAGTAAGAATCTGTAAATGAGTCTATGATTGAGTTTATTGTTTAGGAATCTGATGGTGGAATGTTTCCTGACCCTGGTGGTACAAGTCTTGTGTAGCAGCAAGAACAGAGCAAGTCCAATCTAGTGTGGACCTTTGCTGTTCTCTGAAAGCAGTGCTACATTTAGATTTTCTTCATGCTTGAGAGAGTTTTGCCTGTGATGTCCTGGGCTGTGTCCGCTGACTTCTTCAGGCCCTGATGCAACTGATCAGCACACTTTCCACCACACATCTGTAGATGCTTGTCAAGGTTTTTGATGTCATACCAAACCTCCACAAACTCCCGAGGAAGCAGAGGTGCTCTGTTCTTCTGAAGAATGATGATTAAACAATCAAATGGAGATCAGGCTAAATTGCTTTATGTCTTTCTCTTTTGCAAAGAACAAAAATAAATATATATTTTAATAAAGAGATTTTATTTGTAGAATATTTAAATACTTTTGATTTCCATGACTGAATTTAATATAACAATGTTCTTCCTGTGGCTATAAAATCTGACCAAGCCCAAACTCTTAAATAAATTGCTAATTTTTACAAATGCTAATATATGATTACAAAATTCCTTGACAGCGAACAAGCCCTCATCTCTCTGTGGGGTGCTATGTGGAATATGTTAATCTGAATAAATTTCATCTTGCCATTTCTTGCATAATTAAAAATTCAATCAATTTGTTCCTGGACAAAGCAAGCTTCGGTTTTAGAGGTGATACACCGCTGGATATTGAATTTAGTTGAACATTCAGTGATATGGAACAAGGGAAAAGATCAGTAGTGAGAGAAAAAAAATAATTTTCAATCAATACTCATCAGAAAACATGGATCAGAGAGGAAAACTCTATTTCTCTTTCCATGGATACTGCCTGACTCGCTGAGTGTTTCCAGTGTTGTATGCTTTTATATCTGATTTCCAGCATTACCAGTTCTTTGCTTTTTGAATACTGAATCTGCAATGAGTTTGGCACACTTGCAAACACATCAAATTAAGATTGAAGTTCAGTTCAGGTATCCTCAAGCATTTCAAATCAAAATGGAGTGATTTAGCAGGCATTCTTTATCAATCCTAGTCATAATACCAACACTTAACCACAAGCGTTGATTTACACAGTTGCTCCATTAATCTTATTAACTTCAACTCTCAGAAAATGTAACTTATTGTGTCCTTCAGGAAGGATTTCTGACAGGAAAATTAATGATTGTGAAAGTAAAAACTCTTCCTTCACAGAAGGTGGCTCATGTATCTTTGATCAATGTCCAATTAAACAGACACTTCAAAAAATCTTAATCATGCAGATTTTGATCAGCTAATTCTGATGTCTTGTGAAAGATTTAGTGTAGATTTAGTAAATTGGGGATTAAAACTGCCATACTGAATCCACACAAAATATTTTGAAGTAATTCTAGAGGAAGAGTATCACGTACGACCAAAGCTATTTAGGATGATTGGTGTTGCCAACCTGGGACGAATTTCTGGACAAATCAGAAGATGAAAGCTTATATTCAGAAAATGTAGCGATTTCACTTACAATTTTCTAATTCAAACAGGCACCATACACAAGTTATCTGACCTGTAAATCATTTTCACTTGATTAAGTAATTTGCTATGTTGGATATCCATGGATTTGGTACATAGGCTTTTATTTATGTTGAGGCATCAAAAAACACCACTAGCTTTATGGAACCTTGGTTTCATCTCATGTGAAGTACTGCATGGTGTTCCGGATGCCATACTATTGGAAGGATGTGATTGTGCTGGAAAGAGTACAGAGGAGATTCACTGGGATCTTGCGTGTGATAGAGAAGCTCAGTTATGAGGAAAAACAGGAGGTTAGGTCTGTTCTCCCTTCAGAGAAGGAACTCAAGACAGAACATGATTGTAATATACAAAATTATGAAGGTTATAGTTAGGGAAGACTATCAGAGGTAAATAAAATTACAGGTGTGACAGATTATATCACTATATCATATCATATCACCATATACAGCACAGAACAGGCCAGTTTGGCCCTACTAGTCCATGCCGGAACAAATCCCCACCCTCCTAGTCCCACTGACCAGCACCTGGTCCATACCCCTCCAATCATGTTGTATTTTATATTGTATATAGATATATATTAAAGGAGACAAATTGTGAGTTTTTTTTAAAAATTGGGTCACACAAAGATACAAACACTTCACAACACAGATCACATTTAAAATGTCAGAGCTCTGCTCAAGCCAGACAGTTCAGGCTCCCAGTGCCTTTGTAAAGACAAAGGAAATTGCTTTGCTGAAGGATTTTACAAATAGGTGTTAATTGGACATGCTGTGGAGTAATGGATTATTGTTTTGGAAAGCAACAGATGAACAGACTCAGAAGATTGGGTCCGGTGTTGCAGTCTGTCTGAATGCAGTTTGCTGTTCTAAGAGGGTCATGTGGTTTTCTCAGAGAGAGAGAGAATTCAGTTCTATAGTTCAGCAGCAGCAGCTGGGACTGGAACAGGACAAGCTGGCAAACTTGTGGAAAAAACCCACTTTGAAGACAAGTTGTCAGTTCTTAGTTCAGCCTGTTCACAGCCCTTGTGGTCCATATAAGAGGAGATGGCTGGCTGTATAATGTTTCACTTGAAATAAAGGAAACAAAAAGGAACTCTGTGGTTACCTGGAGATAAGAGGTTATCATCTAGAAAACCCTAATGGGGCAAGTTTCTTCGGCAAGACACTGAAGTGGCTGATCAGAAAGAATCACTTGTGAGTGTCTAACGAGCAACAAATCTTTCTGAAAACCAACAAAATCCTTCCTGAGCTGTAACCTTTCAAGCACCAAAGCCTGGTGAAGATTCATAAATGTTAAATTCTGTGCACAGTATAAGAATTACCTGATACCGATGAACTTGGAGGAGTGAGAAGTGAGATTGGACTGTGAATTAAAGAACTTTTCTGAACTTATACACACACACTTAGAATTAGAAGGGGGTTAAGTTCATTGTAATAAGTTTGATTCTGTTTTTATGTTTAAAGAACATTAAAAGTATCTTTTGTTTAGTAACCATTTGTCTTGGTGAATTTATTATTGCTGCTGGGTTTTGGGGTCCTCTGGGTCTGTAACACGGGACATAGACTTAGGGAAAGAGGGAATAGATATAAGAAGATATTGGTCAGTACCTGGAATGAACTGACCAACACTGGTTGAATCTGTATTGTTGACAGCATTTAAGAAGTGTCAAGATGAGCACTTAAATCTCCTAGGCATAGAAGGCTATGGACTAAGTTCTGGGAATTGGATGACAAAGAAAGGGTGCTCTTTGGTTAGCATGGATTATTTGAGTTGAATAGTCTGCATTCATGCTGTAGGAATTCATGACTCAATGAATTTACATCAGTGAAAAGAAACATTTCCAATTTGTGGATGTATCTTAACTCAATCAAATAAATATCCGTGAATTTTTCTCTTCCAAGACCACAACACTTTCACTTTGGAAGGAGCATATGGCCCTCTCCTCCCCACTTCCATCACCATCATTCTGACAATCAACCATTCTCGTACCATTATTTACGATAGAACATTTAGCTATACATGCTTCACCTATTGGGATTCCTCCTCGAAGCCTCATCACCTTTCAGCCTCCAACTCCACGTGTGCCCTTCTTAATGTCTACCTCTTTGATCCAGCTTTTGATCACTTCAGATGATAACTAACTGTTCATTTACCCAACATCTTCTTGCACCTGATTCCTTTTCTCTGAAATGCATTGGGACTCCTTTTCTGTGTTAAAATTATTAAGTATATGCAAATTATGTTGGGCTTCAGTAACAATTATATACCCATTTATAAATAATTGATATATGATTTTGCAATATGTAACAAAAGAAAAATCTCCAAAGTACCCATCACATCTCACATTTAGTAATAATGATTCATTTATCTGCAAATCAATATTTTTAAAAAAGTCACACATTTTTGGATACCTGTTCTTTATTTTGCTCGTTTTCAAAACTTGCTGTAATGTTATCAGCCTTTTGCCAAGTTTACTGTTTTTAACATGAAAGTGTTAGGAACAATTGGTGAATTGTAGGCTGCAAGAAGAAGAGATGACCTAAAATGTGACAAGTGGATATTACTTGGATCTGCTTGGTAATTGTTTCTTGCCTAAGAATAGAATTGCAAAGACAGACAGAGAATCAACAAGAAAGGGCCTTCAATTTTCTTGCATGTTACGTTGATAGAAAAAAAAAACATGGGAGCAAATATAAATAGCAATTTTGTTTAGCAGGAACACATCATTAGCCATCATTTGTTGTTATATGAAATAATAATGTTTCTGACCGACAGACTGAAACGATATTCTCTAGAGCTTAAAAGAATGAGAAATTATCCCACTGATCATACAAACTTCTTGTGGGGCTTGACAGGGTAGATAGAGTCTCGATGTTTACTATGGCAAGTGTCTACAAACAGGGATCACAGTTTGAAAAGGGATCAGCCATTCGGGACAGTTCTCTACCTATGAAAACTCAGAAGGAGGAACAGGCATGAGGACTGGATGGCCCACTCCAGCCTCTGCTTATTACAGATCTGGCACCTATGGAGATAGTGGGGGCCCGGAAATGTGAATTTTCAGGTGGCCTGAGGTTCACTCTTCCAATGCCTAGTACACCTGCATTAAAAATACAATGTTTAAAAGACAAAAGACAGTATAAAATGTAATGTAATTTGAAAAAAAAATCAGTATTTTAGTCTTTAATTATATAAAGTTCACTTTAATCAAATAATTCCTGTAACTTAGAAAATATAAATTTAAATTCAAACCACAGTCGCTGGTCCTGTAACAGCATTGTTCTCTCTGCTAAGCTAAGCATACAGCCATCATAATTACCCCCCACCCCCCCCCCCCCCCACCGCTTCCCCAGGTTTACAGATAAAGCCTGGCTAATATACCTAATACTAATAAAAAATAAAGACTCTACTACACAGGGATAGGGAGACACTTTAGGAGAGTCACCCCAGTGGCGAGTCCCGATCAGATCCTCGGTGCACCCCGACTCACCTCGACGCAAAGGTCCCAGTTAGGCCCTCAGAGCACCTTCCTTGCACTGACAACCTGACTTACCTCCACGCAAGTGACGACAGCAAGAAGAATGTGCACACATTGAGGGACATTGGTAGTTCAGCGGGGCAAACCTGGCGCATGTCCGATGAAGTCTCAGTGCTCCCCGGTGGGATCCATCCACTCAGTCTTATTGTTTTATTTCTTTATTTCTTCTTTATTTTTTGCTGGTTGTTTGAGTTTCCGGTTGATTGATTTCCAGATAATGGGGATTTTACTATCTGTCCCTCTATAGGTTGAAACTGACCAATGCAAAGCAATCTCAAGCTTCCTTATCATATTAATGATTCATTCCATTCTAAACCTTTGTCTATTAACATGGTTTTTTTTTACCACATTTTGCCTAAAGAAGCTAAACTTGTGTGCTCACAGTGAACTTTAGTGGTAGAACACAAAAGAGGAACATAGCTAATATTAATGGAATACTACAATCGTACATTGCATGGTATATTTTCTGTTCTGCTTTGTTTGACTTACTGTGAGGGACAGCATTGGAAAGTAATCAGATATGAGAAAGGTATATTTAAACCTCCAGGAAGAGTGATTAACTACTGCATTAATAGGGGGAGAGAGAGAGACAAATAGGTATTTCAGTGTAATTTTGCCATTCTGATTTTTGATTCTCTCCAGTGTTGTAATAAATAAGCTCCAAATGTCTGGTTTCTAAGTTAGATCCTTTTGTAATGGAAATAGTCAGCGTAAATCCATTTGAAGAATACTCACCAGGGTACTGGAGAGATTGCACCTGGAACACTGAGAAAGCGTATGCTGGCTTTGGAGGCAGTGCCGAGGAGATTCTGGAGATGAGGGGCTAGCCAATGAGAAGAGGTTGCTTCGCATGGTACTTTACTTACTGGATTTCAGAAGAATGAGAGGGGATCATATAGAAATGTATAGAATTACAAAATTGAGGCAGAAGAGTTGTTTTCACTGGTAGTTGGGATTAGAACAAGGAGACATGACCTCTCGACTCAGGAAAGGTAGAAATTTTGACTAATAAAGTAATTTATTATTTTGAAAAGAATTCTGTCTTTCTTTTTTTTTGGCCAAACATTTTTTTTGGTACAGAGTGGGTTTAGATTTTTCTTTTATAATAAAATAATATAAAAAAAAGGGTCCCGATGTGGAACATTGAGTAACCAATTGTACCCAGGAATGTTTTCTGACCAGCTAAGTTACTCCACCATTTCAGATGATTCCAACATCTGCAGTTTTTATGATGCTCAGAAAAAGGTTCTGTGATGGAACTTCGGCTGTTTGTCATGAACTACTTTACTTACTTATGCCATTTCATGCCACTATATGGTGAGCTCATTTCCACAAGGATCACAATTTATGGGAAATCTTGAAGTTTGTATTTTCCAATCATAATGCAATTCCACAGAAACTGCCCACCCACTTGAAGTGAAACAAAATTAGAAATTAAATCCCTTGTAACCATTGAAATTGTGCTTGGCCACCTGAGCTATAATTCAAAATTATGACTTTCCCACATAAGAACATTTTATTTGTGTTGATGCAGCCAATAGATGAGAGATGGTGAGAAAACTGATATCCTAATTCTCCAGCCAGGAGCGGTAGGTTGGGAGTAATCTCTGGATGAAATTTAAGATTTCCAAAGAAGTTGAAATTGCGGGTGTTAATAATTGGCAGGATTTTTACCGTAAAAGTAAGACCTCTCAGCCCCAAGACATGGAAAGGTGTTGAGAGAAACACGAAAATTGCCAACGCTGGGATTGGAGTAAAAAAAAACACAGAAATGCTGGAGGGCTTCAGCAGGTCTCGTAGCATCCATGAGAGGTAAAGATACCTTGAAGAAGAGCTCAGGCCCAAAACATTGGTTATATATATTTGCTCCTATGGATGCTGCAAGATCTGCTGAGGTCCTCTAGTATTTCTGTCTTTTTAACATGCAAAGGTAATGAAGCTTGTCAAGACCTCCAAGACAAAAGCCATTGTCGCAGAAAGATGTCCTGGTTAGTTACTAGAAACTAAGCCTTATTGGAACCTTGATGATAAAGATCATGAATACATTCACACTCAACAGTTAGCATAGAATGGTTGAGAGAAGGGGAAGTGCATATGTCTGCTGTCATTTTGATGCTTCTTTAGTCTATTGACATCAGTGAAAACACTGAGGAATTTTGTTGATTTTGTCATTTACAAAATCCCTGAATTGAATTTTTGCACAATCAATGAGAAGTCAATGCCACCCCACTGTTAGTGTGAATAGGTGAAGGGAGATGGAAATCCTTCCAAAACTATTGGTAAAACAATTGACAAAGAACTATTGAGGTGATGTGAATGTAATGAATCTGGCATTGATGGTAATCTTGTCCCAAAAAATCAATTTTCTATTTAAGTGGAGTACATGCTGGACAATGTGAGGTACATTACATAATAAAATGTATCAAATAATTATGGACTTGCTGATAGGGAGCACAATTTAATGATGCCTGAATTATTGCCATCCTTCTTGTGTTTAAAGTATGAATCAATGGAGATTCTCAAAGTTATTACTCCATCATGTAATGAAAGCTAACAAAACAGTAACTATTATGTCCCAGAATGGTTATTTCCTTAAAACCTCCAGAATTTGGTTGCACAATGTAGAAGACTTTTTATTAAATATGCTGGATCTTATTATTTCAATGTGGAATGTATCCAATTCAAACAGTGGAAATAGCTTCCTTTTCTATGTCCTTTCTCAATCACCTCACTTTATTGACCAGCATAGATCACCAAACACATATAAATTGCATTTACCCTTGATGACTGAGATATATTGTTGGATTATTTCATGAATCCTACAATGGTAATGTTAGAGTTTCTCACATTTTTGGAGGTGTTTAATTACTCTGGTTTTACAATGACCAGGACAAACTTTCTGGAAACCTGCTAACCAAAGAGCTTTCAAGAAATTTATATGCAGAATGCTACTTTTATCAGTCATTGAAAATAACTCATTTGAAAGGAATGTTATTGCGAACTGGAGATTTAGATGGAGATGTGAATAAAGTGCAATGCTTGCCAATCTCTAATCATTCCACAGCTGTGTCTGTAGCACTTAATTTCTTTAAAATGTGTTTCTTTAAAAAAAACTGAAAAGCAGCATAAAAGGTTGTAAATAGAAGAACTGTAACAAAGACAGAGATTTCACAAATTTAATTGGCAGGCACTGAGCAAAGTAAGAGAAACTATACAGGAAATGTGTTGAATATGCCAACAAATTGTTTTCAGCAAGTGATGGCAACCTTAGTTTAAATTCTCTTTGTAAGGAACAGGGAACCAGGCAATGAGATTGCTTTCAGAAGATTTCAACCAAAAAAAACCATGTACTTCTGTAATTTTTTCATTTGTAATCTCTGCTACATTGTGGATGGATGTATGATAGATATATAAGCATGGTGATCTGACTTAAAGGATGGTAAGTTTATATCGGTTTCTTTTATTTGTCGTCTTGCAGTGAGTTAATGCTTGAACACACATGGGTGAGACTGGATAAAATAAGCAACAATACAGAAGATCCACTCTTCATGTAATCCTGAATAGCTTTTTGATGAATATTGACTCTCCAGAACTGGATGCTTTTTTTTCCAGCTTGGCAAACATGTCTAAAATTCATATTGAGCTAACATGCATTTCATCAGATTATTGAAGTTTGTTTCCAGGGGGAGGTCTAGATCTTTTTGAACTATATTGCACACAATAAGAATTTTGATCTTCAATCACCATCTTATGTTATTTCCCTAGTAATTTGATAATCAGAGTGAAGAATTTAACAAAATTGTCTGGATTACTTTGATTTTATCCAAAATACATCTACAAATGGAGAACGAAGAGCCAACAGTAAAAAAAAAGCACCTTTCCCAATTAGTTAAACTCAGGAGCAAAACTGAAAGAGTCCTGGAAATATGAAGCTTTTAAACTGGCAAGAAGAGCATCTTTATGAAAAAGCAACATTAAAGACAAGAAGCCCATCGTTATGTTACTGGGCTAAACATCAAGTTAACTGCACAAATTATCCTGATACATATTCAAATACCAGCATGCCATCTGTGGAACGTACATTCCGATATTTACATAAATCTGGAATAAAAATTGTTACCATCAGGAGTTCGCACATGCTAAGCTGAGAAGTAAGCAATCTCACAGTTGGATCACTTAAAACTCTGTGCCCCTGCCACAACTAGTCATGAATCATGGTGAATAATGAAGAAATTTATGTCAAGAGGAGGTTCCTTGGACACCTTTTATGATGCCGCAGCCTGCAAGTACAATGAAAAAGACTGAGGCATTCATACCAATCTTCATCAGAGTGAATGATTCATGTCAGCCTCCTCCTGAAACTCTCACCACTGCAAGGCAGTCATCTGCCAGTTTGATTCATCCATGTGAAATCAGGAAATGACTGAGTGCACTGAACTCAGCTTAGGCAATGGGCTGTAACATTGCTATGTGCTGAAGACATGATCCTGAGTTACCTGTCCCTTTCCCCAGTATGTTGCAATATAGGTGCAAAACTTCCAACAATGTGTGAAGTTGCTCCATGATACCCAATATGCTAAAAGCAAGACAAATCTTTTCTGGTCAATTACTGTCACCACACCGTTTTTTTCAGTCGTCAGAAAAGTGATGCAAAGCTTTATGTGCCTTCTCATGGTTAAATTACTGAACTAGGAACTGAACTACTAACGGTTGGCAAAGTGGTTAGCATAACACGTTTACAGCGCCACTGATTGGGATGGGGGTTTAAATCCCATGCTTTCAGAAGTCTGTACGTTTTCCACGTGTCTGTGTGGGTTTTCCAAGGGGGATTTGGTTTTCTCCCACCATTCAAAACATACTGGGGGTGTAGGTTAATTGGGTGACATGGACTCATGGGCCAAAATGGCCTGTTACCATGCTGTATGCCTCAACTTTAAAAACATTAAAAGCTTGGGCTAATAATCCGGAGTTTCAACCCAACCTTGGCTGTTGTGGAATCCAAATTCAGTTAATAATTTGGAAATCTGTAGGAAAAAAAATAGTATCTAGTTTTGGTAAAGTTAACCACACACCTGAAATATTGTAAAAAAAATCTTTCAAACCCACCAGGAGAAGAACTCTGCCATTCTCACTGCTCTGGATATTAGTTGACTCTTAAATGCAATCTGAAATGACCCAATGAGCAACTCATTTGTATCATGACCATTGTTTTCAAACAGTGAAGCATTCAGACCAGCAAGCATCAATCAAGGCAGTGAATTTGGAAGCAGCATAGTTGCTCGCAACCCAGCTGACCTTCCAACATCCTACTCACAAACATTTGGGGGCTGGTATCTAAATTGAAAGAGTTGTCCCACAGTTTAGTCAAATAGCAGCACGTGCCCACAGAATACCATACACACATGACATCACTAAACATGAGGCATCTGAATAGCTTATATTTAGAAGGAAAGACAAGATGAAGGCTAATAAAATTAGCATAAATAGGCAAAATGGTTGGCATGGGCTTATTTTTAGATTTCAGATTTATTGTCAGAATACATACATTACATACATTACATCACAAACAACCCTGAGATTCTCTTCCCTGCGGGTGAGGCAGAATTACCACTTATTGGTAGTGCAAAAAAAACTGTACTCAACATACACATAAAATCAAATAAAGGAATGTAAACAAACTGTGCAATGCAGAGAAAAAAAATCAGTATAGTGTAAAGTGCAGTAGACTCCATAAATGAGTCCCTGATTGAGTTTGTCGTTGAGGAGTCTGATGGTGGAGGGGTAGCAGCTGTTCCTGAACCTGGCTGTGTGAATCTTGTGGCACCTATACCTCTGTCCTGATGACAGCAGTAAGAGCAGAGCATGTTCTGGGCGATGTGGATCCTTGAGGATTGCTACATTCCCTGTAGATGTTTTCGATGGTGGAGAGAGTTTTGCCTGTGATGTACTAGGCTGTGTCCATTACCTTCTGGAGGGCTTTATGCTTGGGGGTACTGGTGTCTCTATACCAGACCATGATGCAGCTGGTCAGCACACTTTCTGCAGAAATTTGCCATGTTTCCTGATGTCATACCAAAACACCTGAGGAAGTAGAGGCACTGACATGCTTTTTGGCACGATGCCATGAGAGTGTTGGGTCCATGAAAGGTCCTCCGAGATAGTGACACCAAAGAAATTAAATTTGCTTATTCTCTCCATCTCTGATCCCCCAATGATCACTGCATTGTATTTGTCTGGTTTTCCCTTCCTGAAGTCAACAATCAGCTTCTTAGTTTTGGTAACATTGGGTGTGAGATTCAGCCAAGTTTTCAATCTCCATCCTGTATGTTGACTCATCCCCTTCCTTTATAAAACCCACTACTATGGTATCATCACCAAATTTGTAAATGGTGTTGTCAGACCATGCATCACAGTCATAGGTGTATAGTGAGTGGATCAAGGGGCTAATAATGGAGCCCTGCAGTACCAATGGAGATCGTGGAGTAACCGTTCTTACCAATTCTCACTGATTGTGGTCTGTAGGTGAGGAAATCCTGGATCCAATTACACAGTGGGGTATTCAGCCCCAGGTCTTGGAGTTTGCTGATCATTTTTGATGGGATAATGGTGTTGAATGCTGAACTGTAGTTGCTAAAGACCATCCTGATGTATGCATCTTTGCTGTCCAGGCATACCAGGGCTTTGTGCAGAGACAGTGAGATGTGATAGACGAATTGGAACAGATCCATGTCGCCACTCAAACAAGAGCTAATGTGCTTCAACACCAGCTTTTCGAAACATCACTATGGATGTGAGTGCCACTGGTCAATAGTCATTTAGTCAGGTTACCGCAGTCTTCTTGGGCACCGATATGATTGATGCTTGTTTGAAACAGGTGGGTACCATACTCTGCTGGAGTGAGATGCTGAAGATATCTGTGAATTCCATATATGCCATTGTATAGGATAACTCAAGTATAGGCTAGCCCTGAATTTCCACCTAAAATGTTGATTCTGAGCGATACCCTTTGAATAAGATGACAACCCCTCCCCCCACAAAAAATCTGGCACTTACTGCTGAGCAATGGAAGCTGTTAAAAGCAAATTATAATATTTTAATAAGAAATTATCATTTAAAGGTTACATTTTATTTGGATATTTTAAAATAAACCACTGTTATCTACTGTAACAGAGCCAACTGCAGTTGAACCTGGCTGATGGACCCTGCAGAGGAACGTTGAGACTTCACAAATAACTAACGGGGCAAGAGCGAGATTCCATTGGAGCCGGCTGAAATATGGTGGCGGTGTTGTGACTTTGTTGCCATGGTAAGAATTTTATACTCTTTGTATAGGATGACCCCCAATTATAAGATGGAAATTTGAAGTTTCAATCGTCCTATTCAATGGCACGTTGCTCAGCACGGGTTTTGAATATTTAGCCGGATACTCCATCCAGACCAGATGCTTTCCTTGGATTCACTCACTTGAAAGCAGCCTCAGATACTGATGGAAGAGTTTGACAGTGCCAAAGATAAAGATCTGCAAATTTTCCCATCTTTGGTGTCCTGATGATTTCATCTTTTTATGGTTTAGTTAGATCTTGCCATAGAAAGATTAGCCTCTTTGAATTGCCAAACTCCTTTATAGATTGTTTTCCCAGGCCCCATTTGGGAGCTCTGAGCAATTGAGGTGTATTTAGGGGTTGGCATAACCGGGTTTCCAATTTTCAAAACATTTAGTTGACTGACCAAAGACACATTTCCTTCTTTCTGTTCTAAGTCATGTTTATTATATGACTAACGTATGAGATTTATTTTTTAACCTTTTCCAGTGTGGCCTCAGTCCTTGTTACTTATGCTACAGATGGGTTGTCAGTATCTGGGATCTCATCCTGCATCAACAGAAGAATGAGGAGGTGGAGCTTGCATGAACTTGCTTTTCTTGAACCAGTCAATCTTTTCAAGTCTTACATTGAAAGAGTGAAAAGTGGAAGTTGATTTGACTGTAATGTGAGCATCTGGTACACTGTATATCACTTTTGAATCACTGCTCAAGATGAATTTTCCTCTCAGATTCACTGTTATGCATAATTGAACAGAATGGGTGAGAGAAAACAAAGATTTTATGTCACATCATCAGACATTTAAAATAAAGTACTCAGTAAGGGATTAAGGATATATATTTGCCATTGAAAGATTATTTTTCTTTTCAGTTTACGATCCTTGTCAAGTTAAAGAAACTTTGTTGAACAACCAACGCTACAACTTCTCTTGGCCATTCAGGGATAGTCGAAGTTTCAAAAATGGTAATTGATCCAATTTGAAATGAAATTACATCTAAAAATATCAGTTTTCGACTGTGGGGATGTATTAAGAAGTACAGCTCACAGACAATTTTTGCTAATATTCTATAAATGTTAGTTGAAAGTCTGGGTAAAATAAGCCTTCATCTTAAGACTGAGGTAAAACTAAAACTGTGGTGTGGCTATTGAGTGAGCATCTCTGGAAGTAAATCATCACAGATTGTTCTCCCAGTGCCATTTATTGCCAAATAAGGAGAATTATAAAAAAGAACTTAAGGCTGATAGCTTATCAAAATTAACTTCATCATTCCCCAACGGCAAATTTATCAAAAACCAGTGGAGCTAGTTTTAGGGGAAGAGGATAAGACGGGAACCAAGGAAGAATTCCTTTTCTGGACAAAAAAAAATGCTGGAAATCTCAGAAGGTCACACAGCATCCTTGGAAAGTAAATGGCAGTTGAGGTTTCGGGCCTGAGCCTTTATCCAGTATTGACAAAAATAATCGGGCAAACACCTGAATAAAAAGTGTGGGTGGAGGTTGGAGAAGGGAGAGGAAATCAGACTAAAATAGGTGGAAGGAAAGAAGCAGAGTTTTCATCTTCTTACTCTTCTATCCTCTCATCACTCTCAACCTATTTCCACTTACCTGTTAGCCTGAGTTCCTCCCCTTCTCCTCCCCCACGCTGATTTTTGGCACTCCTGAATCAGGGCTTAGGCCCCAGCATCTGTAGGTATTCTTGCTTACCTCTCACATGGACAGCAGTTGCTATCTGGAACATATTGCCTGATTGAAGTAAGCATTTAAATGACCAAAACAGAAAACAATAGACAAATTCTGATATGTGGGATTCATATATTAATCGGTAGCAGCTGAAGGGTCTGTTTCTGAGTTCAATGACAATGACTGTGGGCTTTTATCAATCTGGAAAACTTTTCAATTCTTAATACAGTTAGAATGTTGAAAAGGTCAGCTGGAATTAGATTTACTCAACTCTAAATTACAAAAAATATGTAAAGGTCATTCCGCTAAATTGAGAATTTACTATCAATGAAGCTAGCTATTTATCTGAATAGTCAGGCCATGCACACCTCCTTCCAGGACCAAGAGCTAACTCAATTATAGGACTTTCTTGAACAAAAATACCAACATGCCATGTAAATACATTGTATCAGTCTTCACTTAGGGACTGACAGACAACAAATACTCAAAGAGTTAGGACCACAAATTTCTAAGACGTCTCACCCCTACTCTCCAGTTTAGGCAAAATATGATGCAATAGCCTGGAAGCTGGATTAGGAAATGTCACAAATTTCTGTTATGTTATGCATAAATCATGCATACCAATAATTTTTGGAATGTTTTGCACCTGCATCCAGTGGAAGTTCTGGCTATGAGGCAGTTGAACAGGCTCTTCCTGTTATGTTTTGTCCTAATCCACATGCAATTTTTCCAATATATGTTGACTCTCAACCTATGAGGTATGTTGTTCTGACCTGTGTGTGAAATTGAATCAAGAGGTCCTGACCCAAGACCTTTACTCTTTATTCATAATTATGCAAATCATTCAAGAAGTTGGAATTTAAGGCAATCTGCCAGGATATTGTTTGCATGAGCACTGATTTGCAGAGGTCCATTTCCACGTGCAAGTCTTTAGTCTACAACATTGTCTATGCAACATGATTCTCAGTTGCAATCTGCGCTCTTGAAACTTGCAGCAGTACATTTGTGACAGTGAGTGAAATCAGTCCACTCCACATAAAGAGGACCTGATCAGCCTCGTGATGTTTCTTCCTTCTCCCTGCCTTTTTTTCCCCATCCTCCCCTATCCCATGTGATTGCAATGGAGTCTACAATTAATGCCCCTGACCCTCTTTTTCAGTGAACACTGTGCCAGTGACCCGGCAGCTGTGAGCTTTGTGAAGACTGAGATCACACTCTACCTCCTCAAAATAGGAGAAGATTAGGTCAATGATTTATTAAAACAACAGTGCCTCAATCATCCTAACTTGGCTACAGGAATGGGTGAAATTTCCTGGCAAATATTGTGATGACATTCCTGCAAAGAGGTTGCCAATACTTACCTTATACAGGAAGGAGTCTTTGTTTGAAGATATTTCGTAATTGTGAGCATTGATTTATTTTTTGCCTTTTGTATCTGATTTATTTTGCGTTAGTTTCACTGGCCTGCTGTCAAAATTTGACAGAATGCTTTAAACCAACCTCATTTACTATCACTGTCAATTCTTCTTTATTTAAGGATTTTGTTTTGTTGACCTATCTCCTTCGATGGCATCCATTTCAAAAGATAAGACTGGGAACGAACATTCACTGACACATTGGCTCGGCAGGTAACGTAACTACTTCACAGCACCAGTGAGCCAGTCTCAATCCTGACCTCTGATGCTTTCTGTCTGGACTTCGCGTGTTCTTCGTGTTACTGCGTGGGCTTCACACAGGAGTTCTTGTTTCCTCCCATATCCCAAAGTGTGTACTTTGTTAGATTTGACCTCTGTAATTCTACAGAGTCTATATGAGTGGTAAAACTGCAGGGAGCTGGAGGGAATCTACTAATACTTCACATTAATTGTATATTAAAAAAACCTAGATGATCTTTGCATGCGAATTGAATGACAAAATCTCTTTATCTGTCATTGTTAAAATAGAGCTACACTCCAGTGTTCTTGTTTTGATTGTCTATGAAAATGTATTTTATAATTAGAGGTGGCATTTCAACTTCTATGTGTCAATCAAAAGAAGCCATTAATCTGAAGCACTACACCATAATAGTGTTTAAAGGTCCATACAAGGCCTTGAAATGCAGCCCCCCCTATTGAAACTCGGAGAGGAAAATAATCCCATCATAGTGGCCTGTGTCAGCCTACAGGTGGGAGATTGAAAACTTGGTGGAATGGTGTACTAACAACAACCTTGAACTCAATATCACCAGAACCAAGGAGCTGACTGCAATTAGGAAAGGAAAACCAGAGGTGTATTATCCAGTAACCATTGGGGAATCCGAGGTGGAGAGAGTGAGCAACTTGAACTTCCTGGGGGGGGGGGGGGGTCACTATCTCAGAATACCTCTTCTGAACCCATCATATTCATGTACTTGCAAAGAAAACATGTCAGCGCCTCTACTTCTTCAGAAATTTGCGGAGGTTCAGTAGGTCATCGGAAACCTTGGAAACGATATGGAATGGGGCACTCCTACCTCTGAGCAAAAACCCTGAAAAAGGTAGTGGACACAGCCCAGCACGCCACAGGCAAAACTCTACCCCACCATCAAGAACATCTACATGGAACGTTGCTATTAGAGAGCAGCAGTAATGATCAAAGATCACCCCACCCCAGGACATGGTCTGTTCTCTCTGCTGACATCAGTAAGGAGATACAGCTGCTACATGACTTGTACCTCCAGGTTCAGGAATAGTTGCTACCCCTCAACCATCAGACACCTGAACAACAGAGTCATTCAGGGACTCATTTAAGGAGTCTTATTTTGCTCATTATTTATGACTGAATATTTATACTTCTGCATTTGTTTGTTTGCATTCTTTCTTTTGTTGACATTTCTTTTCTTGAGAACAGTTTATAGTTACTGATAACGGAGAAATTCTGTCTGGCTCGCAGGAAGAATAATCTTAGAGTTGCATGTGATGTCATGTCAGCCTTCATTTTCTTGTCTGTTTAAGCAGTAATTGTGCTGTTCACCATGACGAAGATGCAAGATTGCTAGAAATTCTAGAGCATATCATAGAAGTTTGTCCTAATTTAAAATTTGAGAATTAAAAGTTGTGAAGCACAACTTAGATTTTTTTCCCTTTGGAAGAGACTGAACATCAAAAACTTGTTTGATGTAAGTATGAGTGTATGAAAGCAAGGGGTCACATGAAAACCAATGCTTGGATCAAATCTTGGTATGATTCAGAGATATTTTCATATATTAATTTTTTTACATAATGTATGCTTCTTTTTGTATTTGTATAATGCCTTAAAACATCAAGACCACTGCATCATTTCAATAATAAGTGGGTGATTCTAATATCACATGACTATACCGTACTATCTAGCATAACAAATCCATTGTAACATATGCTTGCTTTGGTGAATGCTATGCTGACATTTCCCCTCTTTGGTGGGAGCAGGGCTTAAAATTTTAAAATATGAATCAGGCCTTCTCTGTTTTTCTCATTCTTTTGATTTGAACATGTGTTTGGACTGCAATTATTTGACTTTGTAGTGGCTCCAAAACCTCATAATCATCATCAGGCCACATAATCTTACATTTAATTTAAAAACATACAGCATGGTAACAGGCCATTTCAGCCCATGAGTCCATGCCGCCCAATTTACACCCAATTAGCCTACACCTCCAGTACATTTTGAATGGTGAGAGGAAACCAGAGCCCCTGGGAGAAACATAAACAGACATGGGGAGAACGTGCAAACTCCTTACAGACGATTGTGGTAGATCACTTTGATATGGGAGAAGGGAGACTCCAGTGATCTTCTCTGTCACTCTTATAATCCTGTGAATTGACCTCTATCTATTTCTCTGCAGAAACACTGTGATACAACCAGCCAGGATGCTCTCAATAGAGCTCTTGTCGACGGTTGACCTAATAGTGGCCAGTAGCTTTGCTCACTTCAGTCTTCTCAGGAGGTGCAGTCACTGATGTGCCTTCCTGATAAGTGAGGAGATGGGTCTCTACAATAGATCAGCGTGGGATTCAAACCCGGTCCCAATCGCTAGCGCTGTAAAAGCATTGTTGTAACCACTTCGCCAACCATGCCGCTCCCATCTCTGGATATGCTCTCTGTCAAGATTAATGCTGAGACTTCCTACAGCTTCCCTTGCCTATTGACCTGTTCACTATTTCACCCCTATTGGGTGGAATCAAAATACTAAAAGGAACAAATATTTAAAGGATTAATAGTGATTATGCCAAAAAAAAAACCCGCTGATCATCAAAATGGAGATCAGTGGAGACTCAATTTCTCTAAAGATCATAGAATCCATTTTAGCATTGTTTCAATAATTATTGTAATTGTTATTAAATTCCTTTGGCATTGTTTTCAGTATATCAAAGGTTATCTGTAGCAAACTATTACCTGCTATTTCATTTCTAAGTTATTTAATTATTTAGAAGTATTTCAACTGGTTCTAAATGTCCTTAGTGTTCAAGTTCAAGTCAAATTTATTGTCATCTGATTGCACAAGTACAACCAGATGAAACAGTGTACTCCGGTCCTCAGTGGAAAACATCCAGACATACAACCAGACATAACAAACATACATAAAGACAAACAATACATATGCAGGACAAGTATTTCATCTATACAAATAAATAAATAAATGTTGCTTTTCGCAAATATGAGAGTCTCGATGGATAGTGTGAGCAGTTCCTTTAGTCCACTCCCACTCCCCGTGGGAAATAACCGTTTCTCACCCTGGTGGTGCTGGTTCTGACACTCCTTTATCTCTTTCCCAACCGGACCAGCTGAAAGATGCTGTGTGCGTGGTGGAAGGGACCCTCAATTACTTTGTGTGCCTTCTTCTTACAACGATTGTGGTAGATCACTTTGATGGGGAGGAGGGAGACTCCAGTGATCTTCTCAGTCACTCTTATAATCCTGTGAATTGACCTCTATCTATTTCTCTGCAGAAACACTGTGATACAACCAGCCAGGATGCTCTCAATAGAGCTCTTGTAGATGGTTGACCTAATAGTGGCCAGTAGCTTTGCTCACTTCAGTCTTCTCAGGAAGTGCAGTCACTGATGTGCCTTCCTGACAAATGAGGAGATGGGTGTCCACAATAGTTCACTAGTTAGGAGAACTCCAATGAACTTGGTGCTCTCGACTCTCTCCACTACAGAATTATGGGAGTGGAAAGACTTTCTGATGGCAGACCAACCCAGGTCTGGACCTTGGCCTCAGCAGAGACTATCTACCTCTCTCTGTGGGACAGCCAAGATGGTGAGGAGTTTCAGACCCACATGTAATTGTGGGATTCTGTAGGAAGCAAACCTGGTTGTGAATGACTTAGCCTATGTTATCTATATTACCTCCACATTCATTGTGTGCTTTTAATTAAGTCTGTATTATCGAAATTGCAGGGAGTAAGATTGTACCTTTGTGTCATATGCCTTTTTGTTGAAAGCTACCACATACCTAAACATAACACTGGAGACAAAATAATTTCCTTGGTATCATCTTGCCTGTAGAATAAATATGATCTTTATTTCTTTTCCATTCATCAATGCTCCCATTTCCCTCTTGTCTCACTCAGGGTTTCTGTTTTTCTGCATGCCTTGGTAGGTAGAATTGTTCAGAACTATTAACTAAGGCTTCTTAATGAATTCAAATCACTCTCATGAAATTTTTGAACAAAGGTGAAAAATTAATCTCCAATTTAGTCTCCTTCTAAATGTTGATTGTTCACAATAACATTTAAAATTGCAATTCCCATTCTTATTCTGAATCCTTATCTGTTCTTCTCTCTCTCACACACACATGGAACTTTGAAACTTAATTCCATCAAAAATGCATTTAAAATACATTAGACTATCAAACATTACCCTTCTTATTAACAAACATACTTAATGCTTAAAGATCCATAGAAAGTATAATTGTAAAGGCTTGTCACCCTAACAATTGTTCATGCTATTATAAACCTATTTGATCCATAGGGAGCCTTTGGGAATACCATGTTCCATTCAGCCAATAGAATTTAACTTTATAAATCTCAAAATAAATCTTCAAACTGTTGGCAACCTGATCTAAATTTTCATTGCAATGAAACTTGTCACTTTTGAAGTTCACTCAGTGTGACAACCCAACGGCCATCCCACATCATCTCGGAGTTCTATTCTAGCATCTATCTATTTCTCTGTGAACAATATTACATCTGGTGTGTGTGGATCTCATCATCTTGACATTGTGCATACATGTGAGGAAAATAAAGACCATCTGGAGACACTGGGGATCTGAATCCAAGCAGTAAATGGTTGAAATCAACAGCAGCTGTAATAAGAGAGATAAAGAGGAACAGAACCTACATGAAGTGCCCTCCATAATGTTTGGGTCAGTCACTTTTTTCCTTTCTTTGCCGCTGTCCAAATTTGTAATCAAACAATTAACGTAATTAAAATGCACAAACCAATTAAAGTGAACGTCTAAGATTTAATTCAAAGTTATTTATATACATTTTGGTTTTTACCATGTAGAAATTATAGCACTTTTTATATATAGTCCCCCCCATTTCAGGGCACCATAATGTTTGGGACATTTGGCTTCACAGGTGTTTGTGAGTACTCAGTTATGTTTAATTGCTTCAGTGGTGCAGGTATAAGAGAATGAAGCTTGCTTCTAAGCTTTTGATCACCTTTGGAGTCTAGTTTCCATTTTTGAACACAAGTACAAGGATTATACAAATGAAAGTTTTTCAGCTGAAAAATAAGGATAAAACAATAAGAGGGAGGCATCACACCAACCTTAGGGTTCGTACTGGTGAGCTTGGTAATTACAAAGGGACTGGTATTCCAAGGAAGAACTCCAAAGTGGATCTTGGAGTATAGCTTTGGTATTTCTGTTCATGTAGTCTTCTGCAGATTGTAGTTATTGACATATCCACACTTACCTCCTGAAGAATGTTTCTGATCTGTTGGACATACTTTTGGAGATTTTTCTTCATTATGATGAGAATTCGTCTGTCATCAGTGAAGCCAAATGTCCCAAACATTTATGGTGCCTGGAAATGAAGGGACTACATTCTGTAATTTCCACATGTTCAAACCAAAATGCACATAGATAACTTTGAATAAAATCTGGAATGTGCATTTTAATTATATGTGAATTGTTTGATTACAAATTTCAAACTGTGCAGCACAGGGACAAATAATACATCTATGGAGGCAAAGGGATAGTAAATATTTGTCAAAACCCTGCTTTGCAGCTCGACATAAAATGTCCAGCCCTTAGCTTCCCCAGATGCTGCCTGACCACATGATTTCTTCTGGCAGCTCATTTCTTTGCTCTAGATTCCAACATCTGCAGTTTCTTGTTTTCAATGCAAATATTAGATCCGCCAAGGATTGAGAAAGAAGAAGTTTCAAGAGCTTTAACGCTTTTAAGGCAGATAAATGGCCCTGATTAAATGTATCCACACTGTTAAGCAACTTCAAGAAAGAAAATCATAGTGGTATTTCTGATCATAATTTTACAATGTGTCACTGGAGTATTAGAAGGTTTCTATTATGGTATTTTATTGGAAAGGAATATTCTGAATAATTACAGACAACTGAGTCTAATATTTCCAACATGTGCAGTATTTTTCTTTTAAAACCTGATGATGACGCCTAAAATGTGGAAATAGCTTTTGAGAGGCAATTCAATTCACCTTATAAAAGGCCACATCAGAAGGATTTGTTATAAGAAAGGCTGCTTCAGGTTAATTTTATTGAATTTTATGAGGAGGCTACATAAGGAAGGTTATGAACATGTTGCTTAGAAAAGTATTTGATCAAGTCCCTCAAGACAGACTGATCAGTAAAGTAAAATCTGTGGGGCCCAAATTAAAAAGGGTTGGATCGAAAACTGGCTCAATGATAGGAAGTTAAGAACGAGAGGCAATGGCTATTTTGGTGACTGGAAGGTTGTTTGGTTTTCCCTAGAGTTCGTTGTTTGATTCTTTGTGATGTATGCCAATTATTTGGACTCATACCCATTCAATTTCAGAAAAAAAAACACAGGCAATACAAAAGTCTGCCCTATAGTTGATCGTGAGAAAGACCACTGCAAAGTCTGCAATGGATTGGTTATGTGTGGAGAGAATTTAAATATCCAAGGTAGTTTTGGCCCAGGCAATCAATTTCATTGAAAATACCGACTGAAGAAGCATCTGCAGATTCAAAGTGAAAATTTGATCTTTTGGAGGTACCTGAAGAGTACCAGTTTTGTGACAAAAAACTGCTGTGAGTTTTTTCCTACTGTTTATGCTTGGTACTTATCGTTGGGAAGTGGAAGGGGGAATTCCTCCAAAATAATGAATTGAGCTGAGTGCACTCCTATTGGATGGGGGTCAGAGATGCAGACCAAGTCTCGCAGACTATGTGACATGTCTCAAGATCACAATATCATTAAAGATCTAGCTATCACAGTTCAAATACAACCCAGATGAGGAACTACCTGCACTTAGAAGCTGAAATTGAGAAGATCACTATTCATACACGTTCATTCCATAACATTTATAGTAGCAAACTTGAGAAATTATTTTGTCTTAACCTTTCTAGATGTCAAAATCCAGCTTTACAGGAAAAATGCAACCTCCATTTCTAAAGACCCTTAAGTTTTCCCAGAACATCAGAAAGAATACTGCAAACAGTATACTATATATAGGGCAATTAATTTTAATCTACAATACAAATTATATTTGGCACACAGCTGTGAGATGAATCACCAGTTAATTCTTCCTCTGACTATTCCCACGGAATGGTTAACGACCAATTGATAATATAAACAATGCCTTCATATGATGTGTTATTCCAAAAGAGGGCATTCTACATAACAGTTCTTCTTGCCCATTGTGTGGAAACATTCTCCCTTTTCATAAGGCTTGCACTAAATTTTTTAGTGCAGAAGTAATTAGATGTGCCTCTGTAAATATTATCCTTAAATTGATAGCCCAAGCTAGATCAAAAATATTCACAGATTTGAAACTTCAATTTGATATCAAATATTGATTATTTCATGGTGTCAAAGCCAACTTCAAATTTTTTTTCTCACAAATTAACATTTTGAAATTGGGAACTATTTTTAGTTTGTGTCTCTCAACAGTAATAAAATTCTCTTCTGCAATTTCTTGAACAGAATTAACACTTCAATTTAATGCCAACTTGGGCCAGTTATGGGTGCACAACAGTTTCTAGACTTGATCCTGATGAAGTCATGGTTTTTTCCAATTTTTTTGTACTGCAACAATATTAATTGCATTTAATTTGCACAATTTCCTTTGTTCTAACTTTATTAATGATTTTGTTAACAATTCTAAAAGGTTGCTAAAGCCTATTCTCTCAATGTGGGTAATGAATTCAATTTTTAACACATTATAATATATCTTTATAGTTTGTAGAAGATATGTATAATCAAACGATAATCATTCCACAGGATGACAAAGACAGGGGTATTAAAATCATAAGAAATGTTAATAATGTACTCAAGGATTTCTAATCCAAAATGCAGTCCTTTAAATAATCTCCCTTTGGGAATCCATTAGAGTCTTTTAAACTTTGCTGCATTCTTATTTAAAGGCTAAGTTCAATGTATTAGACCAATGGAAATATGCAGCTATACATAATATGTTATCTAACTG
Source organism: Narcine bancroftii (assembly GCF_036971445.1). Taxonomy (NCBI): domain Eukaryota; kingdom Metazoa; phylum Chordata; class Chondrichthyes; order Torpediniformes; family Narcinidae; genus Narcine; species Narcine bancroftii. Next base: position 41,263,123 of record NC_091477.1, read on the forward strand.
CAGAAGAGTTCAAAGTTTTAAAATGTAATTTTAGTTACAAAATGCACTATATAATCATTTAAGGCTCTATTACTTAGAACTATTATTGAATCTCTCCTACATTTTAATGGCTTTAAATATCTCTAGACATTACACAGAATTTGTAACTTTCAGTAAGTGCTTTTCATTAATCTTATACTCCTCTTATAAATCTCTACACATCATGAAGTATCCATTTGCTGAGTAGATGCTAAAAGACTCCTCCAGATTGCTGGCAACACAACTTGAATCCATCCATTGATAGGATACCTAAGGTAATTAATTATCTGACTAATTTTCCTTGATTTCACTCACCTCCCATCTCCACCCCCAACACACAGTTTGTGGTCTGAGGATGGTGGATGTTCTGTCATGAATTTCAGGTGCCATTCATGTGTTATTGTATATCCTCACTGAAGAGATCAAGCTGCAATGTTAAATTAGTCTAACTCATTCACAATGCACACATGCATCTCTGGCAACACTCTCCCCTTTCTCAATCTCTCTGTCTCCATTTAATAGCTAGAACAATACAGGCCTGTCAGCCCTCAATATATGGGCCAACCCATATATTATTTTCTTAGAAAAGTCCTAAACTCTCCCTACTCAATACCCTCTATTTTTCTTTCATCCACATGTCTGTCTGAGAGTCTCTTAAATACCCCCAATGTTTCAGCCTCCACCATCATCCCCAGCAAGGAATTCCAGGCACCCACAGCTCTATGAGTAAAAAAAAACCTTACCCCTGATGACTTCCTTAACTTTGTATACATGTCCTCTGGTGTTTGCTGATCCTGCCCTAGGAAACAGGTGCTGGCCACCCTATCTATGCCTCTTATAATCTTGTAGACCTCCATCTTCTCTCTTCCTTCTATGCTCCAAAGTGAAATGTCCCAGCTCTGTTAACCTTGCTTCATAAGATTTGTTTCCCAATCCAGACACATCCTGGTAAATTTTTATCTGCACCCTCTCCATAGCTTCCTCATCCTTCCTATAATGAAGTGATCAGAACTGAACAGAATACTCTAAGCGTGGTCTTACCAAAGATTTATAGAGTTGTAACATGACCTCTCTACTCCTGAATTCAATCCCCCAATAATGAATCACAGCATCCCATAGGCCTTCTTAACTATCCTATGCAGTGATCTTGAGGGATGTATGGATTTATACTCTGTTCATCCACACTTTTAAGTAAGCAACCACTAACCCTGTACTCAGCCTTCTGGTTTGCCTTCCAAAATGCATCACCTCACACTTATCCAGATTAAAACCCATCCGCCACCTTTCTGCCCAACTCTACATCCTGTCCACATTATCTTGTAACCATCAACATCCTTCAGCTCCATCCACAACTCCTCCAACCTTTGTGTCATCCGCAAACTTACTGACTTATCCTTCCACCTCTTCATCCAGGTCATTTATAAAAATCACAAAGAACAGGGGTCTCAGAACAGATCCCTGTGGCACTCCACTAGTCATCAACCTCCAGGCTGAATACTTTCCTTCCACTACTACTCTCTGCTTTCTTCCTACAAGCCAATTTTTTTATCCATACAGCTAATTTTCGACTGATCTCATGCCTCATGACTTTCTGGATGAGTCTCTCGTGGGGGGCCTTCTCAAATGTCTTGCTAAAATCCTTATAGACCACATCTACCACCCTACCCTCATCAATTTCTTTTGTTACCTCCTCAAAAACTCAGTTAGACTCATGAAGCACGACCTTCCCTTCACAAAGGCCTGCTGACTGAACTTCTCCAAATGCTCATAGATCCTATCCTTAAGAATCCTTTCCAATGACATAAGACTCACTGGTCTATAAATTCTAGGATTCTCCCCATTACCTTTTTTAAACAATATACTTATGAACCCTTCCTGTTTCATTCTTCCTAATGTATGCTTCCTTCTTCCTTTTGACTTGTTGCCTGACCTGTTTCATCAGCCATGGTTCCCTTTTCCTACCATAATTTCCTTGTCCCAGTGGGACAAACCTATCTTGAACCCTGCTCAAGTGGTCCCTAACTTCCTCCACATTACTTTTTAAACCCTTAATCATCTGCTTCCAATGTATTCTTGCTAGTTCCTGCCTCATCCCTTCATAATTATTCCTTCCCCATTTTGACTATTTATATCCTTTTCCATAGTTATGTTGAAGCTAAGGGAGTTGTGGTCACTCTCATCGAAATGCTCCCCCACCGAGAGGTCTGTCACCTGAACAGGTTTATTCCCCAGAACCAGATTCAATGTGGCCTCTCCTCTCATCAGCCAGTCCACATACTGTGTCAGGAATCCTTCTTGTAGACAACTGATAAATTCAGTTTCATCTATTCCTCTTGCAGTTAGTAGGTGCCAGTCAATATTAGGGAAGTTGAAATCACCCATAATTACAACCCTGTATTTCCCACACCATTCCAAAATCTGCCATCTTATCTGCTCCTCGGTGTCCCAAGGGCTATTTGCGGGCCTATAGACTACTTTTGTCTCTTTTGAGACAAACATTATACAGACATTTTCTACAAATCCATCACTCTTGCATTTACCTTGACTGCTTCACATCCTACCCACTGTAAAGATTCTATTCCTTTCTTTCAATTCCTCATCTCCATTGCATCTGCTCCCAGGATGAGATCTTCCATTTCAAATCATCTGAGATGTCCTCCTTCTTCAGAAAATGTGGCTTCCCCTGTACTGCTATCAACTCAGCCCCGACATGCATATCTTCCATGACCTGCACATCTTCTTGGGCCCCCTCTGCCCCTAGAAGCAACATCCTCTCATCCTCACTCTCCACCCCACCAGTCTCCTCATCCAACAACTTAGTCTCCACAATTTCCATCAACCATGATGCCACCACCTGTGATGAATGTGCTATGATTAATCTCTAGTTTAATGTTAAAATTATATTTTATATATGTTTTATTAAAGGTTAGCTTTGGGTGGACAGGGCTCATTTACATTCTACAAACACACATGGTGCTTTGCAGCTGGTCCTTGGCTTCAGCATCATCAATGAATTTGCATTTTAAACATCATTGACCACAGAAGCCAGTTTGAAAGACGGAATGGCTGCTATTGCAGCTGAAGCCAAGAAATGAAAGGATTTATGATGGTTCTTGAGATACTGAAAACAATAGGTGTTAACTCAGAAGCACCTGTGTAAATGTACAGCCATTTTGTGTTCATGTGGGCAAACATCATGGAGGCACAAGTGGACTTAGATGCTTTTAGCACATTAGTGTGAAAAGACATTATGAACTTCAAAGACAGAAATGATGTCACATACCATGTGATATGAGAGATTTTCCAGAAATCTATTATTGAAATCCGAGACAAAGAGGTCATTTTTAAAGGAACTCACTGTCCTGCTGAGACAGGATTGAAAGCAGGAATGTTTCCTGAATAGGGTGAAAAAGCTCTCTATGTTACTCCTGAAAAAGGGGAAACACAGAATAAGTGGCTTTGAAATAAGTCACTTTCAGATTAAAGAGTGCAACCTCACCATGGAAGAAAACAGAAGACAGAAGATCTGAATATTGACCTCCTGGAAAGACAGGACTTGAATTATCCTATTTACAGCATTTACAACATAAGTGGCTTTAAAATAAGCAAGACAACTTCTCATTTGTGCCCAAAAGATGGTCACTCCTGTTTGAAGAATATTTCTGAAAGACAGCTCATCAAGATGTGTGAGTTTAAAGAGATCTGAAGATATGATGTTAAAAGCACTTTATAATTATTTCTGAATTGAGCATTTAAAACTTTCAAGCAAGACTAAAATGATGCTGAAGTTTTAAAATGGACTTTTCAGAGTATGGGACTTTAACACACACATATATTTACATTTTTGCATAGTGGGGGATTTATATTTAGAGTTTAAGTGAGAGATGAGTAAGAAATGTCATGTTATTATCGTTTAATAAAAGACATTTTGAATTTACCATTGTCTGGTGAATTTTTGCCATTGCCGTTCCATTGTTAGTGCTAACCAAATTCCTTTAGTCACTAACAAAATTGAGGGGGTTGTTAGTTCATCACCCACCAGACACATCATCCCCTCACTTCCTTCCTTGGGTCAGGTCCCTCTGTGACTCCCTTGTCCACTCCTCTCTTCCCACTAATTACTCTTTTGGTACATACTCCTGTGACTGCAGTAAGTGCTGCACCCACACCTCCTCCTTCACTACCATTCAGGGCCCCAAATAGTCCTTTCAAGTGAAGCAACACTACATTACTTGTGAATCTGCATGGATTATTTTCTGCATCTGGTGCTCCCATTGTGGCCTTCTCTACATTGGAGAGATTGGACAAATTGGGAGATCATTTTGCAGAGTACCTTTGCTCCATCTGCAACAATCGTGAGGATCTCCCAGTGACATGTCTGTCCATGACCTCATGCTCTGCCAAACTGAGGCCATCTGTAAAGTGGAGGAGCAACACCTCATATTCTGTCTGGGCACACTTCAACTGATTAGCATTAACATTAAGTTTTATGGTTTCCATTAGGCCACTTTCTTCTTTCCCTCTTCCCCATCTGTCTGTACCTCTCCACCTCTTTCCCCTCCATTCCCTCTCCATTCCAGTCTCCCTCCTCTATATCAATGTGATCTGCCAGGATCATTGACTAAAGAGGGCATGCAAAATCAGTGAGGACCCTTTCCTCCCTGCACGCAGCATCTTTCAGCTGCTCGCGTCGGGGAAGAGATACAGGAGTATCAGAGCCAGCACCATCAGGCTGAGGAACAGTTTCTTCCCACGGGCAGTAAAGGTGCTGAACGCCCCAAGGAACTGCTCACACTCACCCTCCGAGATTCTTATTTGTACAAAACAATATTTATTTAGTTTTATAGATATAACACTTGCCCTGCATATGTATTATTTGTCTGTATGTGTGTTATGTCTGTTTATGTGTCTGCATGCTTTTGCACAAAGGACTGGAGAACGCCATTTCATCAGGTTGTACTTGTACAATCAGATGACAATAAACTTGACTTGAATGACATTCTGACAGCTATCATCTCCTCCTATCCCTTCTCAGTTTCTTTTTGCTCTGGTGCCCTTGCACCGTCTTGCCTGCTGGCCTGTGCCCCTCCTCCCCACCCCCCAACATTTATCCAAGGGTCCTCCTGCTTTTTGATCATACCTTGATAAAGTTGCTGCGTAAGAACACTGAGTTTCTCCAGCACTTTTGTGTCAACAGACATGCATTCTACTTAAAGAGCTCAAAATACCAGAGAACAATGCAATGGAAATTCTTGCTTTCTTAATAAAGATCAATTAATTAAATAGCAGAATGCAAAATCTCTTGGTGCCTGCCACATTGACCACCGCCAGTGGGCTGATAACGCCTCAAACCGTGCATCTTGGCGCCTCACAGTTTGGCGGGCAGCAGCCTCCTTTGAAGAAGACCGCAGAGCCCACCTCACTGACAAAAGGCAAAGGAGGAAAAACCCAACACCCAACCCCAACCAACCAATTTTCCCTTGCAACCGCTGCAATCGTGTCTGCCTGTCCCGCATCGGACTGGTCAGCCACAAACGAGCCTGCAGCTGACGTGGACTTTTTACCCCCTCCATAAATCTTCGTCCGCGAAGCCAAGCCAAAGAAAAAAAAAAGAATGCAAAATTGGTGCAGCTGGTCTCTTAGAACAACACAAAGCAGCTTAATTTAGGCTTGAGGAGTGGAGAGTGTGAAAAATGGGGAAATGGTCCTCTGCACTTGGTTCTTTCGTGGCTGTGTCATGTAACTGAGGCAAACAAAGCAATTACTTGATGGTGTCCTGTCAGTCTGAAGTGGTAGTTCCCAGCATGTATCTCATTCATCTCGATTTAGCATAAATGGATGTAAATGATTTCATGGTTAGGCAAGTGTTTTAGTTTGGGAGCATGTCTGTTTCACGCCTTATTATTGTTGAATGAAATTGAAGCAAAAAAGGCAAACCCTTCCTGCCCTTTCCAAGATGAGAGTGAACGTTTTTACACTGCATCAGTGGGAAGATTGTGAAGCGGCCTTGTTACACTACTGCAAATGCTGTTTGAGGAACACTTCTCTGAAGAATATTGCACCCGACAGATGTGATAACTGTTGACTTTATCAGAATATATTGTGGAGGAGAGATCTATTATTTTGCAGAACACAGATACAATCAGCGAAATCCCAAATTATTTCACTATTCCCAAACTGAAATTAAGATTGTTAGATGGCTAAAAAAATGAATAATTAATTATTGTTAATGAATTAATTATTAATCCACAGTTTAATATATTTCATTAATTCTGCAGCTTCATCGAGTTTGGTTTGAGTTTTAGCAAGGAGAAACTAAAGTCAGATATGTTGGTATTTCAGTGGAGTAAAGGAAATTACTGTGGTATGAGAGAGGAAGTGGCCAAAGTAGAGTGGAAGGGGGCACCAGTAGGGAGGATGACAGAACGGCACTTGGCGGAATTTCTGTGAGAAATGTGGAAGGTGCAAGATGGATACATACCAAAAAAGAGATGTTCAAATGGAAAAATGTCACAACGTGAAAGCAAAAGAGAGGGCAAGAAAAGGCAAAAAAGAGGATTGAGAATTTTTAAAAACTTGCAGAAAGCAACTAAAAAACTCATAAGATGAAGTATGAAGGTAGACTAGCAAATAATATCAAGAGAATACAAAAACTTCTTTGAGTATATAAAAAAAAGGAGGTGAGAGTAGATATAGGATCACAAGAAAATTATACTGGAGGAATAATAATGGGAGGAGATGGCGGAGGAGCTAAATTAATATTTTGCATCATTCTTCACTGTGGAAGACACCAACCATGTGCTGGATTTCCAAGGTTATCAGGGAAGGGAAATGAGTGCAGTTACTATTTCAAGGGAGAAGATGCTCGGAATGCTGAATGGTCTTAAGGGTTTATGTCTTCTGGACCAGATGGATTGCACTCTTGAGTTCTGAAAGAAGTAGCTGTAGAGGTTATGGAGGCATTGGTAATGATCTTTCAGGAATCAGTAGATTCTGGCATGACCTCACGGACTGGAAAATCATAACTGTAACTCCACTATTCAAGAAGGGAGGGAGGCAGCCGAAACGAAATGATAGAACAGTTAGCCTTACGGCAGTGGTTGAGAAATGTTGGAGTATATTGCCAAGGATGAGGCTGCAGAGTATTTGAAGACACATGCCAAGATTGGCCAAACCCAGTATGGTTTCCTGAAGGCAAAATCTTGCTTGAAATTGTTTGAAGAAGTGACAAGCAGAGTATGAAGGAGATGCAGTGGACGTTGTTTATTTGGATTTTCAGAAGGCATTTGACAAGGTGCTATGCCTGAGGTTAAGGGGCCATGGTTTAACAGGTAAAGCATTGGTAAAGCATTGGCTAATCCGTAGGAAGCAGAGAGTTGGAATATAGGGATCTTATTCTGGTTGGTTACCACAGGGGTCGGTATTGAGGCTGTTTCTTTATTTGTATATCAATGATTTAGATGATGCAATGAATGGCTTTGAGGACAAATTCAGCTTAGAATGATTGTACAAAGGTATCTTAATTACAAGGGCACAAGTGAATTGAATCTTGATTCAGAATCCTGAATGCAATCAGCTAGCTGGTCAATATCCATGTGGACAAAAGGTGAATTTCAGATTGCCAAAGTAGACCTCTGTTGAAAGTAAAGTTTCAGAACTGATGTACAACTCATCTGCCACTTACTCTCCACTAATTTATTATTCCCATAATTTCTTGCTTTTCTTTCAAAGTTCTAACATATTTGATTTTGTGTAAATAGAAGCAATTGCATTCACCATAAAACCTGGAAGTCTCTGATGGGTAGTAGTTAAAATGAATTGCTTGGTATCTGCATGGGTGAGGGCAATATATTCCATTAGAGCTACACCTTCCCTTTCAAAAATGTACTTGATAATGACACTGGGGAATTAAGTTCAAAAATTTTAACCCCCCAGTTGAGGAAAAGGCAGACTGGTTATCATACCAACCCTGTTCATTGCAATGGAATCATAACCTTAATTGCGGAATGGCGAGTCCATTCATTCTTTGGGAAAAAAAGGTTAAAATTATGCCTCTGTCATGATACTCCGGAATATCACCTAAACATCAAATCTGATTGATTTAAATGTATAAGTATTGGAGAATCTTCCAAGTGAAGCTATTTGACTTTGGCTTGATATATTAGACACATATAGAGCTTCAGCATCACATGGATGAACGAGGGTTTAATCACATTCATATGGAGAATTCCATTGCTAACTGAGTGTTGTGGGTAAAATAGGTTTAGAGTGAGGAATGAAATGTGTCAGAGGATATCAGCATATACTGCAATGTGGCAAAAATCGAGTGAGAAGTAAAATGGCTGTTGTAGAGCTCGTCGAAAGAACCAAAGACTTGTTGATCCAAACCAAGGCTTTTATTAGCAAACGACAGGAGCTCTTCACAGGTGGCCGACCAGTCCGGAATGATCCGTCCTGGCTAGGGACGCAACCCTTTAAGGCCCAGACAGTAGGCGTGGCTAAGCTCTCAGCCAATCGCTGTAAGCACAGTCATTACACTCTAGATACTGTAACTATATACATTGGTGATAGGTCTGTACTATCACAGCTGTCAATTCATTATTTCTTATTTGAAAATTTTGCTGAAACCAATTTCAATCAGATCACATTTAATCCTTTCACTGAAGAATTAACTGAACTAAAAAAAAGAGTTCCTTATGGAACTTTATTCTACATAAGCAATGCTCTGTGTATAAAAAAGATACTATTCTTTTTTGAGATTTGTGAATTTTAAATATGTGCAGTGAATTGAAATTGACTAACAAGATTAATCCATACTTTTCATACACCTCTTCTATAGTTCCCTTTAATCCTTTTCTTCTCATTTCTAGGAAAAGCAATCCACTTTTTATAACTTATTTTAATTTTGCTGAATTGACCACAAAGTTCAAATCATGTCTGAAATTAAAAACACAAATATGAACTTGGGTATCATAAATGGAGCTGTATATCTCTGATATTTAAAAAAAATTAGACGTACAGCATGGTAACAGGCCATTTCAGCCCACTAGTCCATACCATCCAATTACCTGCACCTCCCGTACGTTTTGAGCAATGAGCGGAAACTGGAGCTCCCAGAGTTAACCCATGCAGACACGGGGAGAACATAAAAACTCCTTACAGACAGTGTGGGATTTGAAACCCAGTCCCAATCGCTGGTGCTGTAAAGGCGTTCCGTTAACCGCTACGCCAACTGTGCTGCCCCGAGGCATTGTTCACTTCTTTCAAATATTTGTAATATTATGTTTAAACTGGTGGATATATAATTAGTAAACAACTTGAAAGGCCTGTTAAGCTGACTTTGCAAGCAAATAGGTTATTAGTTTGCTTCATAATCATGGCAGGGAGTCGTTATGGAGTAGATGGGCCAAATAGCCACCTTTGTTGTCATGCTAATGAAAGAGAGTAGGTGGTGCTTGGATGGACACCCAAGTACACCCTGGACTGTTATGGACCTGCTGAATCACAGATGCCAATCTTGTCATTCAGCTGTGGTAGAATTGTAATGGGGGAATGTGTGTCAGGAATTCCAAACCAGCTGGACTGCACCATGTGGAAATTAACCATATAACCAGATAACCATATAACCGTTTACAGCACGGAAATAGGCCATGTCGGCCTTTCAAGTCCGTACCGGTTCACTTGAACAACTCCATTCGCTCCTCTGCAAACTCCTGAGGAAGTAGAGGCTTTCTTCATGATGTGGCATTCTTCTCCTGCATGTTATGCGGACCTGAACATAAACATCCTTGTTAGGTTGGCGTCCAAATTAAGATGCTAATTTTTACTTATTTTATTTTCATGTTTCAAATGTTTCTTAGTGTTTTAATAAATTTTACTCAATTTTTCTTTAATTTTTAACTTAATATTTTTAAATTTTAAACTATTTTGCATCAGTAAATTTAATAGTTCATAGCATGAGATATTTCAAAATTATTAAAAATGCCACTCAACCTTTACAGGAAAAGAGGCCCTACCTCTTGTCACAAATATTGTGAGGAAGCTTTAGCTGAGGCCTGAAACCTTGCTCGATCTTGTGGCACAACTCCTTCAGCTCTCTCCTATTGCCCCAGTTAAGTGGAGATGGGGCTGCAGTTGATCAATCCAGATCTTGGCTCAACCCAGCTCACTTTGCCCCAACATGCATTTTGAAGTTGGAGTAATGAAGAGATCTAGTGTTTTCACTATCGAGTTCTGAATTTCAGCTTGGAATGGGGAAATCAGAAAGTTGCTGCCCAAATTCTCTTTTCTTCTAGCAACCACTTAATTTAACAACGTATTAAGTTGTAATTTCCTTGTTTACAGCAGTTGCTCCATTTTAAGAGTTCAATATTACAAATTAATTTGGGATGTCCTGAGGTTTTGGAAACCTCATTAAAAAAATTAAAGCTTTTCTTATTAAATTAATTTCAAACCAGGTCTCCACCATCAAAAATAAATTCTACCCATGTGCAACCTTTTTAATTTAAAGTATTCTTGGAGACTGCAAAAATATTTCTATGACTTTTTTGTCATTTTTATTCCTCTTAACACCATCCTGATTTTGTCTTTGTTTTGTTTTCGGTAGTTGAGCAATAGAATCATATCTTTCCTGGTTTAGATGTCCATGGTCCATTTTGAAACACCACTATTCCCTCAGTGCTAGTCAACAAGCTCCAAACCCTGGGTATCTGCATCCTTTTGTAACTGGATCCTTGACTTCCTCATTGGAAGACCACATTCATATGAATCGGAAACAATGTTTCCTCCTCACTGTCCATCAACGTAGATGCTCCTCAAGGATGTGTGCTTAACCCACTGCTCTACTCACTCTGCACTCAGCCAGCCATAATTCAAATGATATCTACAAATTTGCCAACGACACCATGGTTGTTGGCAGAATCACAGATGGCAATGAGGAAGCGTACGGGAGGGAGATAGATCAGCTCGTTGAGGGGTGTCACAACAACAATAGTAAAACCAAGGTGCTCATTGAGGATTTCAGGAGGAAATCGGGAATATGAACCAGTCCTTATTGAGGGGTCAGAAGTGAAGAGGGTCAAGAACTTCAAGTTCCTGGGTGTCAACATCTCTAACGATCTGTCCTGGAGCCTCCATATCAATGCAATTATGAAGAAGACCAACCTCTTTCAACGTCTTGAAAGAGATCTTATGTCTGCAGGAAGTCTAGGCTGATGACCTGAGAGACAGTGGAGAAAGTCAGCATTAGATTGACCAGCACAATTAATTAGCTAGCAATTGTCAAGCCTTGCATCTATTGGATAACTGAGCTTTTTGCCATACATGGTGATAATGTGGGCTCTCCTGACACCTTTGTTTTCACAACATAGATGCTGTGTTTCCACTGGTGCACTGCTTGCATTTGCTGCTTTGGTCCATAGGTAAGGCATATTTTGCATGAAGCAGTTGTCTGGGATATGTTTTGGTTCATTCTTGGCCAGTACATCACCTCTCAAGCTCTACGTTTGCATTCTTTGTCATCAAAATGTCCTTCATGCATCTTCTGGAGCATTTCCCTGCGTAGCATCTCTGGAATCACAAACCTGTTCCCTTTGAAGACCGTATCTTTCACAACTGACAGTTCATTACTGGATGTCCAATAATCCCGAATACCCATTGAACAGTCATTCTTAGCTGCCGACCATCCTTTCTGCATTGTATCTTTGAGCTCTTTCATTGTATCATCTTTCTCTGTTGCTTTCCTGTTCTGCTCTGTTCTATCCCAGGATGCTGTAAGTGAGGTGATAATCATGTTAACATAGGGCTGTATCACTGCGTTAACCTCGAGATAGTGCATCAACTGCAAACATGTATTTTCCTGGCATGTAGATAATTTTCACCTCGTATTTATGCAGCCTTATTAACAGGCGCTGTACTCTCATGGGACCGACATTCAGTGGTTTGGAAATAATTGCGACCAATGGTCTGTCTCCACTTCAAAAGCTTATCCATAAATGTATTGATGGAACCTTTCACATGCATAAGTGCTGGCAAAAAGCTCTTTCTCTATCTGTACATAGTTGGCTTCTGCAATTGTTAAAGCCCTTGATGCATAGGCCACAGTTACCATGTGTCCTCATGCTGCTGGTCCAAGGCCATATCGGAATACATCAGCTGAGATACTGGTGTGTCTATTTGAATCATAAAATTATAGTACAGGTACAGGCTCTTCTGTTAGGACTTTTTTGAGTGTCTGTAAGCACTCTTCTTGCTCATGTGACCATATTTGCTAATTTTTCTGTTCAAGGAGTGATCTGAATGGTGCTGACATGTTCGACAGATGAGGGATGAACTTAGCCAGGTAGGTCACTATCCCCAAGAAATGTGTCACCTTCTCTTTGTTTTGAGGCCTCACAAAATTCTCAATGGCTGATATATTTCTTGGATCCTTGTTCAGATATGACGTCTTCTATGTCATCTCCTTTACGCCAATCTCACATTTCTCTTTAGTTAATTTCAAATTGACATTTCATGTCACGTCAAGCACTTGGACGCATATCATTTTCATTCTTGGTGGCCCCCCATACAATGATATCTTCCATCAACTCCATGTATACTTTCAAAGATCATGTGGATGGTTTTATCGTAGATTTCTGGTGCGGACAAGATCCCATATGGTAGCTGAAGAAAGTGGTATCTTCCTTGTGGAGTATTGAAAGGAACATAATATTGAACTTCCCCATCTTCATCTGCCAAAACCCTGAAGATATGTTGAGCTCGCTAAACCATTTGGCACCTGCAGACTGGGACATGATTTCCTCCCGTGTCAGCAATTTAAAATGCTCTCTCTTAATGGTTTTATTGAGATCTCTTGGGTCCAGACATATACACATTCTTTTGCACGAGGACTAGTGAGCTGATCCAATCTATAGGTTCTTCAATTTTCTGTTTGATTTTCATCCATTCCATATGTGCTAGTTCTTGTTTAAGTTTGTCTCTCAGTGGAAATGGAACTTTTCTGCATGCATGGACAACAGGAGCCATTGTCTCATTTACATGGATCTTGTTTACTCCAGGTAAACATCCAAGCTCCTCAAAGACATCTGCATACACTTCCATGAGTGTTGTGTGCTTATCTTTGATCTGTGAAGCCACTATGAAAATTCTTCACCAGATCGAGCTCTTCACATGCACTCAGACCTAATATTGGCTGTACTCTCCTTTCTACAATCAGTAGCTGCAACCTTAGATGCTGCCCTTTGTGTTTGAAGGTCATCATACAGCCCCCTTTTATAGGAATCTTCTCTCCAGTGGAGCCTGTCACTTTTAATTTCACAGGATAAATCTTGCTTTTTACGATGAGGGTCTTGCAATCATCCATAGATAACATATTCACCTGGGCTCTGGTGTCGAGCTTAAATGAAATTTGCCTCATTCATAGTCACTGGAATAATCCATTCCATTTTTACAGCAGCAGGTCTATAGTGAATCCACGAAGAATTATAACATAGAACAATGCAGCACAGTACAGGCCCTTCAGCCCTTGATGTTGTGCTGACCCATATATTCCTTCCTTTTAAAAAAAGTACTAAACCCAAACTACCATGTAACCCTCCATTTTTCTTTCATCCATTTGTCTGTCCAAGAGTCTCTTAAATGCCCCCAATGTTTCAACCCCCACCACCATCCCCGGCAAGGCATTTTAGGAACCCACAACTCTATGTGAAAAAAAAACTTACCCCTGATGTCTCCCCTAAACTTCCTCCCTTAACTTTGTACTTGTTACCTCTGGGGTTTGCTGATCCTGCCTTGGGAAACAGGAACTGACTGTCCACCCTAGCAAAACCTCTCAAAATCTTGTAGATCTCTATCAAGTCTTCTCTCATCCTTCTATGCTCCACAATGAAAAGTCCCAGCTCTGCTAACCTTGCCTCATAAGACTTGTTTCCCAATCCAGGCAACATCTTGGTAAACCTCCTCTGCACACTCTCCATTTTTTCAACTGTTGTGTTTATTAGTCAGGTCACTTGTCTGAGTGGTACTGGTACCATGTAACCCAGTACTACCTGTCACATGGTCGGGTGGTCAGTGATTAAACCAGCTCCCCTTCCAGGCTGCCTGGTGCAGAGGGTCCCTGCAGGACGAAAAACAAGACATGTCAACAGGCAGACAAACCCTCTCGTAGGGTCAATGACCATCTAGCAAACACATGCCATGAAGTGTGGAAAGGGCATCCCTTGCATCAAAACTTAGTCTGACCATTTACTACAACAGAACTTCCCCTAGCCATCTTTGAGTTCACCATGTCACTGGATCCAGGAGGGGATATTGAAAGGTTAGGTCTGGACCTGTGCAATTTCCTACTCACCTAAAATTCATTCATGCACACACTGTTCCTTTTTGAGGAGTGGTGTATTCTCAACATACCAAAGTCCTGTAGTGACAGACAAATGGTGGAAGAAGGCTTGACCAATTGGGATTCATAGTCATAAGTCTGCATGCAGGCAGCAGGGAGACAGTGGTCATGCATGGATTACAGAGTGGAGATCTGGTGAGACAGCACCCTCTTAATCTGAGCAGTCCTGTTTCGGGAGGCACTGCTCACCTTACAATAAGGGAAGGGCCTTGAAAAGGTGGCTCAAACAAAGCCCACTCATACCAACCTGGCCAGTCTGCCACAGCTGGCAGGTCGTCCAATGCTCGTGGTAAGAATCACAAAGCACATATAACCCACAAACTGACTGAAAGGGACCATCATCATCCTACAGGATGGATAGCCCAGAAGTAGATATAGTACCTTTCTCTTGGTATTCCCAGCTTTGTAGCACTTTGCAAAATTATTCTTCTTCCCACATTTATAGCAGGACTTTCCATAGGCAGGACACATCTTTGGAATATGTCTGCCTCCACATCTGCTGCATTTGCTGTTTGAGTTTACCACTTTGCTTTGTTGTTGCTTTGGGAAACTCCTGGTGATCTGCTTATCTGTTTTCATCGAATGCACTGTTATGCCTATTCTGTGCAGCTCATTAACTCGAGTCTATTTTGTGCAGCTCTTTAGCTTCTGCTTGTGGGATCTCTGTTGCCCTACACATATTCAAAGCCTTTTCCAGAGTCAAATCTTTTTCATGCAATTGTCTTTCTCCAAATCCATTATCTGAGATTCCGCAAACTATTCTGTCTCTAATGAGTGAATTTTCAAATCTCCAAATTCACAGGACTTATTCAGAGTGTTGGTCAAAGCTCGGATCTTGTTTCTGGTCATAGGAGAAAAACTTGAATTTCTCAAACATGATATTTTTACTTGGAACAAAATAGTCCTCAAATTTTGTCATCAGAGTGTCCAATGTGAAAACTGTCTCATCAATTTGAAAACTGTTATAGATGTCCAAGGCATCTTCCCACATCATGTGCAGAAACAGACATTTTCTGTTTTCCATCGGTCTCTCCCAATCTATCAGCTTGTAAATAAATACTGAATCACTGTTTGAAGCATTTCCAATTATCGACTAGATTGCTGGTAAACTGCATCTGTGTGGGAGGACTCAACTTATCCATGCTGACAAACTATTGTCTTCTCTTACTCACTCAATCACTTCTGACATCACGTTATGCTTGTCCTTTCAAGATGAATGACTTTGCGTGAGTTTAACACTCAACCAACATTATTTTCCTTCAGCTGCTTAAGTCAACTTACAGTGACAATGGCTGCGACTCCCATCATGTATCACTTCCAGCTTTCACCCAACCCCACACATTGTAGGCTGGGAAATGTAGTTCTTATTTACATGCATAATAACAGAATTATCTTTTTAAAGAGGAAGCAGTCTAAGAACTTATGATGGTCCAACTTACAATTTTTCAAAGTTATGATGGTTCAAATCTGTACTGTATTTTGAATTTTTGCTCAGCTAGGCTATGATGTTCAGTGTCTCCTAATCAGTCTCCACACTAATCCCATTGCCCCATTCTCTCCTAATAACCCTGGGTCAGTCTCCACACTGATCCCACTGCCTCATTCTTTCCCGGCAGCCCCCGGCAGTCCTCCCACTGCCCTGATCTCTCAAAAGGACTGGTCTAATGATTCCTGTACAGACTATTTTACTGCAAACAGAAGCAAATGGACACCCTCATCCCAATCCTTCTCATGATCACAGTAAAAGGTCCTCATCATGGTCTTGAGTATCAAATGAAATCTCTCAAAAGCTCCTTGAGTTTCAGAATGATATGCAGATAATGTAATTTGTTTAACTTTCAATGTATAAATAATTTGTTTGAAAAGTCCTGATATAAAATTACTTCCTTGATGCGATTGAATTTCCCTCGGCAATCCCACTAATGTAAACAATTTTACCAAAACTTTGGTTAAAGATTTAGCTTTTATGTTCTAAAGTGGAATAGCTTCAGAAAATGTGAAGGCTGCACACAGTACTGATTCCTAGCTTTTGTCTTAGACAATAGCGAACACAATCCACAATAACTCTACAAATGGGTATAGGTTGTAATGGTGCTTTTGGCGGCCCCTGTCTAGATTTACTCACAACATGACAAATATGACACATCTTGCCAATAGAACTGTTTTGTTATTTTTATCTACCGTCTTCTTTACTCCAAAATGACCACCCAAGGGAGTGCTATGGGCCAAATTTAAAATTTCATTCCTATATACTTTAGGAACTACAACCTGATGAAAAACTGCCCATTCTTCATTAGCAGGTATATCCCTGGGTCTCCACTTTTTCATAAGCACACAATTTAAAAAATAATATCCAACTGGCACTTTCTCAATTTCCTCCTCAGATAAAACCTTATTTCTCACCTCAGTAAAAAGATCTATATCTGTTTTCCTATCAATTCCTTTTTGTGATAAAGAAAAATCCTTACTTTCAGGTTCAACATCAATATCCTGGTCTACAAGTTTATAACAAATCCACACAATCTAAAAATTGCTCTGCCTTATAAATAACTTTATCTTCCTTATCAAGTTTCTTTGCCATTGCCTGAATCACTGCACAGGCTGGATAGATTTCAAAATCTGTCTTTATCTCATCAATAATTGGCATCTCTATCAATTTCACCACAGGACCCACTTGACCTTCAGCCAAGTCATTCCCCAAAATCAATGAAACTCCTTCTACTGGTAAACTCTCTTGAATCTTGATAGTAACCATCTCATTAGTTATTTCTGACTTCAACAATATGCTATGCAAAGATAACGTCTACATTTCTCCTCCCAAACTTCAGATTAAATTTATTTCACATGTGGCAGCCTCATCACCAAACTTCAAAACACTTCATTACAAGTGATTGGGCTGCCCCAGTATTTTGTCTGCCACTTGTGGTGCCCCTTCCTTTACCAAAACCAAACCCTTTGACATAATATTAAACTCATCCCTAACATTGCCAGCTTCCTTTGTTTCCACGTCTCTCCTCTTCTTGAATACAGGCATCTGGCGCTGCCTCCCTTTTTCTTCAGCTTATAACAATTTGCCATCACATGATCAGGTTTTCTACAATAATGCCAAAGGGGACCTGAAGGATTTCCCCTTTCCTTCTCATGATCACAGTAAGAGGTCCTCATCATGGTCTTGAGTGTCAAATGAAATCTCTCAAAAGCTCCTTGAGTTTCAGAATGATATGCAGATAATGTAATTTGTTTAACTTTCAATGTATAAATCTTTCCTTCATCTTTAATTCTCACATTATTTTCTGATCTATTTTCAAATTTACTCAGATGATCCACATGAACCTTTTGAAAGGTTTTTAAATCGCAATGTCTTGGCAACAGACCGTGACAAGGCCTTCCCTCAGTTCCTCCAATGTATCAAATTGTCACTGGGCTGTTATTTGTGATGGTACTTATGTGAAATGTTAACTGTGACCATTCAGTTCCTCCAGTCTATACTATCCTTTACAGTAATAATCGCATTTTACTAAAATTGGAGCTCGTAATATAACTTTCATGAACATTAGAGAACAAATTTATTATTACCCTGTCCTTGATTAGAACAGAAACAATTACAGATCCAACACAAGAAATAAAACTAGCATAAGAAATAGGAATGGGAATAGACTCCCTCGCCTGTTGAGCCTTTTCCAGCATTCAGTAAGACCATGTCTGATCTGGCTGTGAACTCAGCTACCTGTTCCCCATTATTCACATTTTCCCCACTATGCAACGACATCAGATGCAAAATGTTAAATGTTTATGGAAATGAGCAATATCCAGGGGAAATTGAGAAATGATGAACTTGCAATTAAATTGATGAACTGAGTTAAGGTGCATCTGGTAGACCCTTGTGGCTCTTCAGTTAGGAAAACTTAGGAGAAGGCATTCTTGGAGAATTGAAGACTGGAATAGGGGAGCATCCAGCAAGTTGTGATTGGACAGTTCAACCATGTATCATCAACATTAATTGGCTTTGCAATGGAGCGATTCAGTCCGTAAAGTGCAGGTTGCCTTGTTCGACTGCATAGTTGTACATATTCAGCTTTCATAATACTCAACAAAGTGCATGATGCAGACCTGCATTTTGAGGGGAAATAATATCCCCCACCTGGATTCCTACTAATTTCTCCTTTTGAAGGAGTGAGACTTGCAGGCTTAATGAGCAAGAATGTGGTTTCAATTCAAGCAAGGATTTCATCTATGGAGCATTAATAAAGTAACTGTGCAGCAAGAGAAAATTGTTTATTCCACATCCTTCAGTCCATGTTTCATCTGACAGTGCACTTTCACTGAAGGGTTTCTTAAACCACTAATGAGATCAGTTTCAAACGAATTATAGCAAACCGATCCCTACAAGCAGTCTTCTCAAATGAGCACAGAGTGTTCAAGTATCAATAAACTATGTTTGCTTATATCTCAGTGAAGCTCAGACTTACTGAGGGGGGTGGGGGGGGGGTGAAATGGACTTAATATTCCTGGGTGCCATCCATTAGCAATGGCCACGATGTCTTGAAAGCCAGCTCTTTGGAAGAGAGAGAGACACAATGTAGCTGCAAGAAAACTGATTCTCTGCTACCTTGAGCAACTGATTTTATTATTCTCTCTATCATGATGTAGAAGGAGGCTCCATGCCAACTCTGAGCATTCCCATTCATCCTGTAACATATTCTCCTTCACACAGAGTACTTTGCAACTACTGATCAATCTACTAATTAGCATGTCTTTCAGATGCAGGAGAGATTCAAGGAAAATCTATGTAATCGTAGGAAGAATGGACAAACTCCTCACAGAGAGGATTGGACGTTAGGATTGAATCTGAGTCATTGTAGGTGTGAAGCAGCAGCTTCACATCACTTTACATGGGGGGAGAGTTGACATCAATATGTCAGGGACTGCACTCGAGTTGTAGCAAGAAGTATAGGCATTTTTTTTAATTGAAAAAGGCTTGGAAATAGACCACAGGTGCATGGATATAGTGGACAAAGGGGATTTAATGATATGATACAGCATCTTGACCTAGTTGTGAGCAGATGAACCTTGTCTTCGAGTTGCCAGCCTACAATTTTCCTCACTGGATCAACTAGAAATGATGATGAGCATAATGTAGAGTTCATAGCTACTGCCAGGGAGGCAGGTGTTGAAGATGCATGACGTGTGGTCCTACACAGTGGTGCAGTGCTGCCAGAGCTCACCGGAGTGTCGTTCCGGCACTTCAGGGGGCATTTCTGGCACCTCATGGGGAAGCTCCAGGCACCTTCTTGTTGCTGTTTTTGGTGAGCTCCAGCACCAAAAAAATTAAAACTGCACCCCTGGTCCTACACCAGCTCTTTGGTAGTGGAAAGGAACTCTTCTCAGCTCATGAAAGCGGCAATGTTGGCCAGAGGGAAAGAAGGGCCGGGTGCAATGGGTTAAAGGGATCCTGCATCTTGGCAATCTTGTGAAATGTACAAGTCTCCCAACTCACGTTTCCTACTACCCCAAGGCAAAAGTAATTAGGACAAGGATGTGTTCTTGCAAATAACAAACTTATTCATTTGTAGCTGCAGCAGATTGAAGTGAAGATGTCCCAAGTACTTTATTTTCCAATGAATTTAAGATCAGAGAAATATTCTTGACTAACAGTTTTTAAGTATAGCATCATTTTTCTGCGGCTGAGGCAGAATTACCACTTCGCACCACCAATAAGTGGTAATTCTACCTCACCTGCAGGAAAGAATCTTA
This sequence comes from Narcine bancroftii, assembly GCF_036971445.1. Taxonomy (NCBI): domain Eukaryota; kingdom Metazoa; phylum Chordata; class Chondrichthyes; order Torpediniformes; family Narcinidae; genus Narcine; species Narcine bancroftii. The sequence continues at coordinate 41,283,290 of NC_091477.1, forward strand.
GGGTTGTATGTGATGAAATGTATATTCTCTGACAATAAATCTAAATCTGATATCTGAATCTTAATTTGATGTCCCAAGTACTCCCCCCTCCCACACCATGAATTTGAGTTCAGATAAATATTCTTGGCTAACAGTTCCTAAGAAGCGTCGCAGATATGTTTTTAATGATGTTGCCTGAGATATAAAACATTAAATAGTACATTAGACATGCCCTTTGGACTTGTCTGCACCAACTATGGCACCAATCTAAACTAATCTCATTTACCTTAATGTGGGCCAAAGCCTGCTATTCCCTGACTGTTCATGTGCCTTCATAACTGCTTCTGAAACTTAGTTATTGTATTATTTTTTCACTTCTTCCCTGGCAGTGTTTTCCAGACACCTAGCACTTTCCCCGTTATATAAAAAAGAACATTTGATTTTGGTATTGAGACATTTATGACATTCCCATGTTATCGAGAATTGTGATTCTTCTACTTCAGTAGAAGGTTATTCACCCACTCAAATCTATGCCAGGTCTGATTGAAACCCATTCAATTCCATCTCTCACTCTCAACAAACTATTTTCTTTTACATTTCATTAATATCTAACACCCTACTTGTTCTGAAGCTACCCATTCACATTTGTGTCAATGTACCATAGCCCATTAACCTAGTAGCCAGCATATCATTGAGAAATGGGAGAAAAATTGGAGCTGCCTGGGGACACCCTATGGGCACAAGGTGCACATACAAAGATGGTCCCAGAAGTTAGGAGTGGAGCCAGGTTGCTGGAGTTGCGGGTCAGCCGCAGCGCCTGCAACACCAATGTGCCGCCCCACTCCCATCTCTTTAAATCAGATGCCATCTCTCTTTCTACTATTCCTCCTCTTCTGAGATCTATCCCAACTTGCATCTGAACTTGTGCTAATGGAGTGCAAGTTATATCAGGTGCGAACAGACCTTTTCGGTTCCAATGGTCTTTCTAACAGAAATTATGCTGAAATATGAATAACTAACTCAAGAAGTTTTCTCTTTGTGATTGCAATAGAGTCCACCATGCAATGACTTTGAATGTTAATTTCCAGCCTCAATTTACCACAGCATAAGCCACCTACAACTTTACATGAAACTCATTTGAATATTAATTGGTGGAAGAAATACAAAATTCTGTGTTCGAACAGGTGCAGATCCTCTGCTCTGTTGTGGATTAAGGCACATTGAGCAGACAAGATGATGCAGTTGGGTCCATCCCACCAAGAATAGATGTGTTGATGTGATAAACCCTACCTTCAGCACAATTACAATACATCCATCCAGCAGGAATTGAAAGCAACTGCAAATGCACTTTTCTGGTTGATGGTAAGGTTATCAAGAAGGAATTAATTAGCATAAGAAATCCACAAAACGCTGGACCTGTTGGTAGAAGCAAAACAACTTCTGTCATTTTGGGATTACTTACTGACATTTCATTTCGACAGTGGATTGTACAGTTCAGTATTATCTGTATTGCTAAGGAGTTAGTTACCATGGCAATGCCATATTTATGTTTCAAGAGCACCTGGCCAATCTCCCAGTTCCACAGCTAATCTAAGTTGTAATAAAAATGAGTTGCGCTCCCTTGTTTCCAATGGGCAAATAGGAAAGTTCAGCCCACGCAGAAGGGAAAATAACCATGTTCCAGCTTGAGTCCAGACAGATATCTATTAATACCAACCCTGTCTGGTACAGATTGTTGAAAACATGTAATTACTAGCAGCACACATCTAAATAAATTGCTTCAACTGGTCATTGAATTCTGCCATACATTGTACAAAGTGACCAGCCACTTAATCATTATATTATTCTAGTGGTGGATTATTTGGATTATTGCACCCACCCACCATCCCCCCTCCACCACATAAGCATCTAAAGGGTGGTAAATGATAAGTAATTTCAAATTCATTCATTTTAAACTTAACTGAAAAATATCTTCTTTCATGCTCTTAAAGAGGAGGCTTAAGCATCTGCAAAATTGATTACTTGGTGTTCCTCATTACATTATATCAAGATGAAAACATGCAGTCTTCTTTTCATTTTATGAAAGACCTTCCAGTATGGGTAGTGTGATGTTGAAAGAAGTAGAATTTGGCACACAGGCATTAAGTTTTTCTCCAGTCTCACACATTGTTGAACTTCCATGAACCTATATCTGACTTTTTGCAAACACAGATAATTCAGCGTATGGTCTATTCAATTAGTTTGGAGTGCAGCCAGAACAGGGGATACAGTATGCAGACTGGCCCGAGGGCTGAGAGTGAGGGTGGAGCTGGGATCGGGGTTAGGAAGTGTGGTGGCATGTGGCTGGACCCAAGGTCTGGAGTGCTTGTCCATTTTTCATTCTCTTTAAAGTTACTGGGTTCATCAGTAAAGTTATATTATTGTATGGCAAGTTTAAAAGGTATGTCAGGGTATTAAATTTGAACATAGAGCAGGGTAACAGGCCATTTTGACCCATGAGTCCATGCCATCCAATTTACACCCCATTAACCTACACCCCTGATGTGTTTTGTATGGTGGGAAGAAACCGGAGCCCCAGGAGGAAACCCACGCAAAGACGGGGAGGACGTACCAACTCCTTCCAGACAGCGTGGGATTCGAACCCCAGTCCGGTCCTGACCAACATTCAATAATCCAGAAAATCAGCACCATCAAGGATTATTGAGGTTTTAGATAGACAGGTAGAGACAAGATAACAGAGAGAGAGAGAGAGAGAGAGAGAGAGAGAGAGAGAGATAGAGAGAGAGCAAGAGAGAGATATTAAGGCCCCCATTACTCTATATTATAATTTTCACTGATTTCTTTTTCTAAAAGCAAGTTAATACTTCCAGCCTCTGTTTTTTTGTATCTGCATCTCAATCTGAGTTGTCACAGACATGAATTGCTATAACGGACATGGAAAACGTTTGATCATTGTTTGGTAATAACATACTTTTTGTTACACCTTTGCTTTATTCCTCAACATTTCTATTTCTTCTACTACTCTGTATATGGAACAGGATTAACTATCTTTCTTTGGCTTGGCTTCGTGGACGAAGATTTATGGAGGGGGTAAATGTCCACGTCAGCTGCAGGCTCGTTTGTGGCTGTCAAGTCCGATGCGGGACAGGCAGACACGGTTGCAGTGGCTGCAGGGGAAAATTGGTGGGTTGGGGTTGGGTGTTGGGTTTTTCCTCCTTTGCCTTTTGTCAGTGAGGTGGGCTCTGCGGTCTTCTTCAAAGGAGGTTGCTGCCCGCTAAACTGTGAGGCGCCAAGATGCACGGTTTGAGGCAACATCAGCCCACTGGCGGTGGTCAATGTGGCAGGCACCAAGAGATTTCTTTAGGCAGTCCTTGTACCTTTTCTTTGGTGCACCTCTGTCACGGTGGCCAGTGGAGAGCTCGCCATATAACACGATCTTGGGAAGGCGATGGTCCTCCATTCTGGAGACGTGACCCACCCAGCGCAGCTGGATCTTAAGCAGCGTGGACTCGATGCTGTCGACTTCTGCCATCTCGAGTACTTCGACGTTAGGGATGAAAGCGCTCCAATGAATGTTGAGGATGGAGCGGAGACAACGCTGGTGGAAGTGTTCTAGGAGCCGTAGGTGATGCCGGTAGAGGACCCATGATTCGGAGCCGAACAGGAGTGTGGGTATGACAACGGCTCTGTATACGCTTATCTTTGTGAGGTTTTTCAGTTGGTTGTTTTTCCAGACTCTTTTGTGTAGTCTTCCAAAGGCGCTATTTGCCTTGGCGAGTCTGTTGTCTATCTCGTTGTCGATCCTTGCATCTGATGAAATGGTGCAGCCAAGATAGGTAAACTGGTTGACCGTTTTGAGTTTTGTGTGCCCGATGGAGATGTGGGGGGGGCTGGTAGTCATGGTGGGGAGCTGGCTGATGGAGGACCTCAGTTTTCTTCAGGCTGACTTCCAGGCCAAACCTTTTGGCAGTTTCCACAAAACAGGACGTCAAGCGCTGAAGAGCTAGCTCTGAATGGGCAACTAACTATACAGATGCTATAAATGGTCATATGGTCTTACGTTACGTTTAGTACTATCAAGGTCCTGGGAGTTCACATATCTAAGGTCCTCTCTTGCACATCAAAACAACTTAGAAGTCTGAGAGGACTCGGCATGTCATTGAATACTCTATTAAACTTCTACAGGTGTATTGTGCAAAGTATACTGACTGGTTGCATAACAACCTGTTTTGGAAATGTAAGTGCACAGCAGCATACATGGCTGCAGAAAGTAGCAAACTTGGGCAAGTCTATCAAGGTCGACCTTTTATCCATTGAAGACATCCACGTGAGGTGCTGTCTTAGGAAACAATCAATATCATAAAGGATGTCCTATCACATTGGTTACACCCTCTTCTCACTGCTATTTTCAGGAAGAAGGTGCAGAAGCCTGCAGACCAACACCGTTAGGTGAAAGAACAGTTTGTTTTTCCCCAGTAGCTTTCAGGCTCATGAACCTCTCCTTACAACCCTAATCATAAACTACTCAACACCACAAAAAGACATATCTGCTGTAATGAGGCACCACTTTTTTTTCTTGCACTGACTACAACTATAGAAACATAGAAACATAGAAGATAGGAGCAGGAGTAGGTCATTCGACCCTTCGAGCCTGCTCCCATTCAACGAGATCATGGCTGATCTTAAAGTTCAGTACCCCGTCCCCGCCAGAATATTTATTATCTATCATTTATCTATCATTTATCATTTATATTTATTATATTTTTCCATACTGGGATAATTAACATACTTTTATTAAAATAAAAACAACTCTACTAGTGCATCTGTTTGGCTGGAGCAAGTAAGATTTTTGGTGCTTATGTACATTGTACATATAGCTCTTTTTCGACTGGCATCCCTGTTAATTGGCCATACATTGTCCCGGGGTAGGAAACCATTTGTGCTGTTTCCACTGGGTCATCTTTAACCAGGACAATGACTGCTTTTCCACTGAACACAACTTATCCCCTGGCTCAGCTAAGGCTGGAGAATTGTATCTGCCTCCAGTCACTGCATTTTAACAAATGGTGGTCTTAAAGAGGTATAGAGAAGGTTTGCTGCAGTGGTTCCAAAGTTGAGAGAACTCAGAAGCAACCTTTGAGTAAGGAAGGTTAGGAAGAAATTTGATGAAGAACATAAAAAATCATTACTACTTTAGATATGGTAAATAATTGGAAGCTATTCAAATTAATGGGTGGTTGAAGAATTTAATTTAAGATTTTGAAGTAATGAAAAATGGGATGAAAAATAATACTTCTTACTCAGGGGCAGAGTGATCTGAAATTCACTGCTTTCAAGGACAATGAAATATTCAATTTGAGTTTTCAAAGGGGATAGATGCTTGAAAGCTTAAAAAAAAATGCAGGGCTGGTGGGAGAGAGTGGAAAGATCGAATTGTTTCGCCAAGAGTCATATTGACTTGATTGGCCCAATGGGCTCCTGCTATACTAGTTATTCTGTGATATTTATGAAAATTTATGGAATCTGTGAATGAACTGGTTGACACCTTCAATGTATCATTGTCCAAAGATATAATTTGTAAAGGCATTGCATCACATCGTTATAAACAGGAAATGAAGAGAACACATAGGAGGCCAGACAGCATTTGGGCAGGGACTAACAGTTAATATTTCAGGTCCAAGATTCTTCTGAGTATGTCCAGCAAATAATGGCAGCCATTATGTTTGATTTTTACAGTATTAATTCCCTTGAAAAACAAGAAAAATTGAAAAACACTGTAACATTTTTAATCTAGTAATGAATAACTGAACTATTTAATTTAATGAAAGCCTGAGGCAATAGCCTTGATTTTCTTTTATCTATAGAGCTGCCTTTGACAAAATAAAAATTGCACAAGAGACCCATCCTTTGGCTTGATATAGGTGGTAAACATCTCTTAAATCCGGTAGGAAGGTAAATGAAAGACTCTTGTTTAAATTTATTAATATGCTAACATCCAAATCCAATATTATGGTCACCTTTTCACCTGCATTTTAACCATGGATTAGACAGTTCAAAAAAATGGCCATTTGTAGCATCACTTAAAGATTTCATAAGCTATTTGAATCAAGTTGGAAGGTGAGGTGAGTAAAATCTCCTTCATTACTTTCAAACTTTAAAACCTTGAAGGCTCCTGTTTTCAAGGCATTCTTGCTTCATGCAGTCCTCAATTTGTTGTTCCATTTTGGCTTCCTCTCCTAATCTCTTCCCTTCAAAGGCGCTTCATTTCTCTGAAGTTCTAATCTATGCAAAGGAAAGTTTATTGTAAGCATTCTTTTTAACTGTGTAAAGTTGGTGTACCTTGTCAGAGATAAATTTCCAATTTTGAGCCAATCCCATTTACCATGAGTTGTGGTTTATAAGAAATTAGTGGAAGCTGACTTACCTGGAGTTGCAACTCTAAATATGTGATAAGTGCTTCACTTACTATATTTGTTATATTACGATGTGACCTACGGAAAGCCATCTCCCAGTTGAAATTGAGTTTCCGGACAAGAATGGAAACATTGACGGCTGTGGCAGGGCCTAAATGATATAACCTGCTACAAAACCTAATCTAGTACGATAGGAGACAGCAAAGTTTAACTCCCAGAGGAACTCAATGCCTGATTTGACCATAAGAACAAGGAAGAACCACCACTGCACATCCCCATGTCCCCTGATGATCCTCTCACAATATCTGAAGATGAGTGCAGGCTGCCTTCAGCAGAGTGAATCTGAGGAAAGAATTTGATCCTAATGGGGAACCCGATTGAGAATTAAAAACCTGTGCTGACCAACTTGCTGATGTATTCACGGATATCTTCAACATCTCACTCTCGCAGGGTGTGGCACCCACCTGTTTCAAACAGGCGTCAATTGTACCAGTGCACAAGAAGAGTTGTAATCTGCCTAAAGGACAATCGAGCAATGGCACTCACACACCAGTGATGAAATGTTTTGAAGAGCTGGTGTTGAAGCACATCAGCTGCTGTCTGAGCGGCAACATAGATCCGTTCCAATTCATCTATCGTAGTAACAGGTTAAAGGTGGATGCCATCTCACTGGCTCTACACAAATTCCTGAACACCAGGACAGCAAAGATGCATACATCAGGACAGTAGTGTCACTAGGGTTGGTGTCCCCTAGTGCAATAACTCATGGTAGACAAAAGTTAAAGAATTTCATCAATGATGTTTCGAATCACGGGGTTTCGACTGCACGCGCTACAAGCAGATGTTGTTGCTTTTGTAACTGCTGGTGTTATTATAGTTACTGTTTTGTCAAATTTTCTGGTGTTTAGCTACAATATTGTGGTAATTAGTCCTCGTTTTGTTACCGAATTTTCACTTTAACCACATGAAACTATGTAGGTGTAAATACATTTAGGCTGCTGCCAGCCAATGATTTGAAACATCATTGATGAAATTCTTTAAATTTTGTCTACCGTAAGGCACACCGAGAGTCGCCACTTTTTCCTGCGCCCTCACATTAAACCCGTCTGTTGAAATAACATATAAAATAAAAGAAAAAACCTCAAAACTAAAACTAAATCTAATCTCCCTCCCACCTCCCCCATGTGAGATATAGAATGGTGCAATATAATTTTATTCATCAGTTATATTTAACATCATATAAATTTAAAAAATTGAATCAGACTTTTTTGATTTATGTTTTCGATGGGGACAGGAAATTGGTATATTTTTTTCATTCAACTTGCCAGTGTCCTAAAGTTAATCCTTTTTGGTTAGAAATGGGTAAATTATTGGAATCAACAATGGGGATTAAATTCCGACATGATACAATGTTATTTTTATTGGGTGATATTAAGAAAATTGAACCCAAGCTGAAATTGGATCTGTATCAAAAGAAGTTTGTTCAAATTGCTTTAACATTAGCAAGAAAATGTCGGGGGGGGGGGGCTTGGCAAGATGGCGTAGAGACTAGACGTGTAATCTCGATCTCTCTGGCTAGACTTTTAAGAACCCGTTTTTAACTCTTTGTTTTCAGGTTTAAATTTTTTAAAACTTAGTTTAAAGTATCAAGGAATTGTTATGGCTATTAATGGTAAAAAGATTAAACCTCAAGTACAGAAGAAACTACATTTTCGGAGTGTTGAAGATTTAGAGCCTAAACAGTCTGCTACAACATCAGGTTTGCTTTCTTTCAAGCCTAAACCACAGAGATTGCCTGTGGGAGCTGAAAAAATGATTACTACTCACCAGGAGAAGGACATTGCTGGAATTACCCATTCTCAGGAGGAAGCGTGTGCCCCCGATATGGATCCCGATCCTGGCAGCCTGCCGACTTTAACGGAGGGGGCACGCAAGAAGACGACTCCATTGCTTGAAATGCCCCAGGAAATACTCCAATCTGAATATTTTGGTCCTTTTTGTGAGTTTTTGAAACAAAAATGGGTTGCGGGGGGAGAACAGCGTCGGCCCTCTGAGGAAGTTGGGGTGGTGTTGCTGGGAGTCCAGACCCACAGTAAAACTGTTAAACTGCCTGTTGTTGAGATTCAGCAGGAGCTGCAGTTACCTGGTTCTGCCACTTTGCAAGAGAAAGCAGGGCTGGGCTTTTCTGAATTACAATGTAAACAGCTAAGCCTTATCATTCAGCCTATGCTGAATGAAATGTCTCAGAGGCTCAGTTTGGAACTGGATATAGTTAAAATACGTGTGGAAGCATCTTGTGAGGATTTTAAACAATTTCTGGCTGCTTTTTTGAAATGTCAACAACAAGTGGCTTCTAATGCAGAAAAAGTGTTGGAGGTGGAAAAATCCGTTAAAGAATTGCGAGAACGTGAGAAGGAGTTAGAGAGGAAAGTAGATTATTTGGAGAATCAAAGTAGAAGGAATAATGTGAAGATTGTTGGTTTTATCTTTGGTAAAACATGTGTTTGGTAGAGATATGATTTTACCTGAAATGATTAAATTTGAGATTTTTGGCATAATGAGATGAAATATTGTTTAATAATGGAAAAAATTACATATGCTTCGCAGATAATTATAGTTTTTTTATTAATAAGTGGTTGTTATATTCAGAATATTTACATTTTGATTTACATTGACTAGATTTTAATATGTATATTTTACTTTTCTTTTTTTTCTTTTTTCTTTATGGCTCTCCTTAGGAGAGTTGACTGAAAGGGGGGGGGTTTCTTTCCTTTTTTTTCTTTCTTTTTTTTAAATATATATAAAATATAACGTTCATGCTTTGTTTATTGTTAGATATGTTACTTATTATCTGTATTTTGAACAAGTAAATAAAGTTTTTAAAAAAAGCAAGAAAATGTCTCACCATGATCAGGAAATCTGATATGGATTTGGGTATAGAACGATGGCACACTGATGTCTGGAGTTGTATACGATTTGAGAAAATTATTTATAATTTAGGAGACAAATATTTTATATTTTGGAAGCTAAGGAGCCCTTACTACAAAATATGAGTATTAATATTTAAATGAAGCTCTGATATCCCTTCTTCTTAAGGTCTCAGTATATTATAAGAGACTAAAGTAATAGGAACCCCTGTTGAGGGTCTTTTGTCCTGTTCTTACACTTTTTTCACTCCTTTTGTAGGGGGATAGGGGGGGAAGGGGAGGGTGGGTTCTTATTTTTCTTTTTCCTTAGAATACCACATGTATTTGTATTGTTTTGAATTATCTTTAATTATGTGTTTTATAGTGTGGTTTTAAACTAATAAGGAACTTTGGGGGACATCCGATGCGCTCTAGTATTTGCCAAAGCCCTTTCCTGCTCACGGTGTCGAAGGCTTTGGTGAGGTCAACAAAGGTGATGTAGAGTCCTTTGTTTTGTTCTCTGCATTTTTCTTGGAGCTGTCTGAGGGCAAAGACCATGTCAGTAGTTCCTCTGTTTGCGCGAAAGCCGCACTGTGATTCTGGGAGAATATTCTCGGCGACACTAGGTATTATTCTATTTAGTAGAATCCTAGCGAAGATTTTGCCTGCAATGGAGAGCAACGTGATTCCCCTGTAGTTTGAGCAGTCTGATTTCTCGCCTTTGTTTTTGTACAGGGTGATGATGGTGGCATCACGAAGATCCTGAGGCAGTTTACCTTGGTCCCAACAAAGCTTGAAAAACTCATGCAGTTTGGCATGCAGAGTTTTGCCGCCAGCCTTCCAGACTTCTGGGGGGATTCCATCCATACCTGCTGCTTTGCCACTTTTCAGTTGTTCGATTGCCTTATATGTCTCATCCAGGGTGGGAACCTCATCCAGCTCTAGCCTTAGGGGCTATCCAACTGCACGAAAACCAACAAGGTAGGGTCAGATACAGCAATGAGCTCTCTGAACCCTTCTCCATTAACAATGGCGTGAAGCAAGGCTGTGTTCTGGCACCAACCCTCTTTTCAATCTTCTTCAGCATGATGCTGAACCAAGCCATGAAAGACCCCAACAATGAAGACGCTGTTTACATCCGGTACCGCACGGATGGCAGTCTCTTCAATCTGAGGCGCCTGCAAGCTCACACCAAGACACAAGAGAAACTTGTCCGTGAACTACTCTTTGCAGACGATGCCGCTTTAGTTGCCCATTCAGAGCCAGCTCTTCAGCGCTTGATGTCCTGCTTTGCGGAAACTGCCAAAATGTTTGGCCTGGAAGTCAGCCTGAAGAAAACTGAGGTCCTCCATCAGCCAGCTCCCCACCATGATTACCAGCCCCCCCACATCTCTATCAGGCACACAAAACTCAAAACGGTCAACCAGTTTACCTATCTCGGCTGCACCATTTCATCAGATGCAAGGATCGACAATGAGATAGACAACAGACTCGCCAAGGCAAATAGCGCCTTTGGAAGACTACACAAAAGAGTCTGGAAAAACAACCAACTGAAAAACCTCACAAAGATAAGCGTATACAGAGCCGTTGTCATACCCACACTCCTGTTCGGCTCCGAATCATGGGTCCTCTACCGGCACCACCTATGGCTCCTAGAACGCTTCCACCAGCGTTGTCTCCGCTCCATCCTCAACATCCATTGGAGCGCTTACATCCCTAACGTCGAAGTACTCGAGATGGCAGAGGTCGACAGCATCGAGTCCACGCTGCTGAAGATCCAGCTGCGCTGGATGGGTCACGTCTCCAGAATGGAGGACCATCGCCTTCCCAAGATCGTGTTATATGGCGAGCTCTCCACTGGCCACCGTGACAGAGGTGCACCAAAGAAAAGGTACAAGGACTGCCTAAAGAAATCTCTTGGTGCCTGCCACATTGACCACCGCCAGTGGGCTGATATCGCCTCAAACCGTGCATCTTGGCGCCTCACAGTTTGGCGGGCAGCAACCTCCTTTGAAGAAGACCGCAGAGCCTACCTCACTGACAAAAGGCAAAGGAGGAAAAACCCAACACCCATCCCCAACCAACCAATTTTCCCCTGCAACCGCTGCAATCGTGTCTGCCTGTCCCGCATCGGACTTGTCAGCCACAAACGAGTCTGCAGCTGACGTGGACTTTTTACCCCCTCCATAAATCTTCGTCCGCGAAGCCAAGCCAAAGAAGAAACTAATAAATACAATTTTAAAAAGTAATCTACCACCTCCCCCTAATCAAGGTTACTTGATATAATTAATTTTTTAAAAATCAATGATGTGAAACCACTGGCGACCTCTGGAGAACAGGCAATGAATGACTGGAACATTCAATAATTGTTAATTCTTCCAATTATTAAAAAAATTCTAAGAATGGGGCCCATATTTGCATAAATTGAAACTTTCTATCTTTAATAATATATCTAATTTTCTCCAAATTTAAATAGAACATTACATCATATAACCACTGTGTGTGAGTAGAGGATGAATTATTTTTCCATTTCAATAAAATTGCACATCTGTCTATCAACGTGGTAAAAGCCAACACTTTTTCCTGAGATGCCAGGATATTTTTATAAAACGAATAGATTTCTGCTGAAACACCACACAAAAATTTTATAGACAGTCATTTTGGTGTCACCACCTTTGATTGTATCACCCATTGCGGTACCCCTCAATGACACCAGGGCATCAAGATGCTTTTTATCAACTACAGTTCGCCATTTAACACCATTATCCTCTCAAAATTGATCAGCAAACTCCAAGACTTGGGACTCAACACCCCACTGTGTGGATCTTAGTAATTGAACCATCTATTGGATCTTAGATTTCCTTAACTACAATCAGTAAAGACTGATAAAAATATCTTCTCCATAATCTCCATCAGTACCAGAGAATGACATGGCTGTGTTCTTAGCCCCCTGCTCTACTCACTTTACACCAACGACTGTGTAGCATAGTACGACAACATCATCTACAAACTTGCTGATGATGACATGGTAGTGGGTTGTATAAAAAAGGATGGTGAGTCAGTATTCAGGAGGGAGATTGAAAATTAGCTGAATGGGGTACCAAAACCAAGGAGATAATTGTTGACTTCAGGAAGGGAAAACCCAGAGTTATTCAAGCCAATGATCATTGGAGATCAGAGATGGAGAGGATGAGCGAATTCAAGTTCTTGGGAGTCACCATCTAGGAGGAACTTTCCTGGACCAAAAACACTAATGCATTGTGAAGAAAGGTCAGTGCCTTTATTTCCTCAAGAGTTTGCAGAGGTTTGGTGTGACACCAGAAACCCTGGTAAATTTCTACACATGTGGGGGAAAGGTTACTGACCAGCTGCATCACGGTCTGGCAATGGGGACACCAATACTGCTGAGCATAAGGCCTTGAAAAAGGTAGTGGATGCAGCCTGGACATCACAGGCAAAACCCTCCCCACCATCAAGAACATCAACAAGGAACACTGCCATCAGAGGGCAGCATCAATCATCAAAGACCCACACCACCCAGCACATGCTCTGTCCTCATGACTGCCATCAAGAAGTAGATATAGGTGCCAGAAGATCCACACCACTAATTTCAGGAACAGCTGCTACCCCTCCATCATCAGACTCCTCAACAACAACCTCAATCAAGGACTTATTTCAGGACTTTTATTTTTGCACTTTATTTTTTTTCACTCTGTATGGTACAGTTTGTTTACATTTCTATATTTGTTTACATATATATGTTGAGTACAGTTTTTATGCATTTACAATAAGTGGTAATTATTGCCTCACCCAGAGGCAAAGAATCTCAGGGTTGTATATGACATCATGTAAGTACTCTGACAATAAATCAGAAATCTATCTTATTTCTGATAATTTTTAATAGCCTGGATAGATTTGATTATTATTCCATTTGGGCACTTATTTTTGAATATTGTCAAATAAATGCAATACATTGTGTCCAAAATGTTACACAATCATACTTTAGCCAATTCAAAAAATCTTGCATCACCATTAAGGTTTGATTTATATTTGATCCTTGTTCCAAACCAATGTGGTTTCTCTTAAGTGCCTTCAGAGGCAGCCCTTGGCACCACAGATTTGTTAATCTTCTGCCGTGATTCAGTATTTTGCATAGGTGGACATATTGGGATTTATGTCCAATGTTTCTCCAGTACTTAACAGTTTAAATACCAAAAATATTTACAAGTAAGCAAAACATTAATATTTCCTTTCTGCATTTTACACATATACATCAACATCAGCTGTTATGATGCCTGCTTCCATAAGTGGAAAGCTAATCTGGTCATTTTTGAACTATTTCTTCTATTTCCACCAACCTGATCAATTTGACATTATGAAAATGCAGACACTTTGGTGCTAAGTTTCTGATTCCAAGTCAGAGACAGTAATTAGAAGCTAAAATGGATTTCTTTGAGATCAACATCTTCCTTTCTAAATCTATGTGAATGAGTTTATATTAAAAATCTTCATTTCTGGTAACTTAAAAACTTTTCAATTATATTTGAAAGATCAGTCTATTAAATAAATTTGGAATGTAGATTCAGAGAATGCACGTTTATTCTATTATGCCAGTGAAGCTATTTACGCTGCCAAGGCAACAATTTCCATATCAAATTGACTTCAATATAAATTTTAAGTTAAAAATTCCTAGAGCTGAACTATATGAAGTGTATTCCTGTTGAATTTTAAACCACTTAACATTAGGCTTGCATTATATGATTTATTTTATGAAATAAATACAGATGGAAGTAACAGAGATTATAAGTAAATCATAAAAGACAGTGAAAATATACCTTCCACAAAATTCATTTGTCTGCACCTTGATTTTCTTTACTCAACCATTTCAGTAAACAGTAGCTAATTGGGGTGCGATGATGACATATTTTGTGCTGAAGGTCCTTTAATAACTTGAATTATTTCTAACTTTACTGACTGTCCTGTTGTTTAACTCTATAGAAAAATGGTAGAACAAATGATCTTTCCAGAGATAACCTGTTGCTGGTTACTTATCACAGGATGAACACAGAACAAAAAAAGTTAGATAAACAACAGTCAAAGAGTCCAATTAAGATGAGTGACTAAGGAACGGAAGATGAATTTCATTGTGAATCAGTAATGCATATGGATGTGACGGAATAGGGCAATTGATGGTTCAATTACTAAATCCGGCCCAATGGGAATACATCATTAGATATTTCTCCTGAAATGACAGACTCAATTAATAGCAAACAGAGAGGTTATTTCATCTAATTATATATAGAGAAGTATTTTAAATCAGAAGCTATGCTATCGGGAGGAATCTTTCAAGAAAAGGTGAGCAAAGAATTAATTAGTCAATAAATCTAAAAAAATACATGATTATTAACTATTCATTGAAATATAGCCCTTTCTCTGAATTTGCCATAAAATAAACTAACACGTGGAAATTTTGGTTCCCTATATATACTGAAACCTCAGGATTAAGTGCTGCCTCAGGAATCAATGAGTGGATCATCCACCTCATCAACCAATGGCTCGAAAGTGGGTTACAGTGCTCTATGTCTAAAATTAAAAAAAAATGCTTCTATTCATTCTTCCTTTGGAATTTCCACACTTCTTAAAACTAATCCAATTATGACACAATGTGAGATTATACCATGACAAAATATTAAAGAGGGCATTATTGGTTTTGAGTATGGTTTTCTATACCTTATTAATGGTACAAACAGCAGAATAAGTGATGCACACCAGGGTAAAACAATATCTTTACACACTCAAGATGACTTCAGAGATAGTTACATTTCCAGATCTCTGTAAAAGTTTGTAGCAGAACAGGAGTAGTTCACAATGGTACAGGCCGTCTCTTTCCATAATGCTACTCTGGCCCCGCATGGATGTCATCTGAGACTTCACTAACCCACTCTGCTGACAAGAAGAAAATCCAATCTGTGGAGTCTAGAGAAAAATGTCTTGACAAAGTCATTAAGTTTTATTTTAATTTAGTTTTTCAGATACTTGCAGGAAGATTTGGCACTTGTGCAATTGGTGAAGCAGTCACTCTCTAATTAGTACCCCAGGGGGCTCCAGTAACAGTGCATTAGTTTACCAATGTGTTATAGAATTGTAGGAAGCAAGTTTCTGCCCACAATTCCACATAGCTTGAGTTCTGAATTTCAACCTTTCATTAAAAAAAAAGCAAACAATAGAGAGAGAGAAAAGAAAACATGCTGAAGATGAGTTTTAGGTAAATGATTACAGGACTATTAATTGGTAAATTGGTTGACTTTTCATTTGGATGAGTGGGTGCATAGTTGCCATATCCATTCTCACAGAACAGTAGTGCTTGAACATTATTTTTAAAACATTCACAGCAAAGGCAATTTAAGTGAGGCAACTTGGAACATGTCTTGGGAGGGGCAATAAAGTTCTCTACATTTGTTCATCAGATATACTCAGCCCATTGTCATCAGGAACTGGCAAAATATGAGATATTTCACAAATGTTAAACAAATAAATCAATGTTAGACATGACATCTGAAAGGTCACATTCCTCCTCAATTATCTGATGCTCTTCACTTGACACCTATTAATGATACGCACTTTGAACATATTTTCCAGTTTGAAAAGATAAGGCAGGCGATATTACAATTTTAAGAAAAGCAGGACTAACTTAAAAAAAAATGAATGTGAACGAAATCTATTAAGTCTGACATTGATCAATGTGAACCATTCTTGAAAACCGTTAAATGAGAATTAAGAATGTGAATGAGTAGGGCAGCAACCTAATAGTTAGAAAATAAGTGTCTCTATTGAAAATGCAAAGTCAGAACTTTAATTTTAACCACATTTCACATTCAGAAAGCATAATCAATTTTAATATTTTAGTCATCGCAAATAAATATTAAAGTGCGCTGGCTTAGATGACTTTATATCTATCTTTTGGGATCAAATCTTCAATCTTTCAAGCATACATCATTTGAATGCTTTGATTTCATCAGGATCTATGTTGAGGTTAACAGTAACAGATTACCATAATCTGACACTTGAATTTAAATGTAGCCATGGGCAATCTGCATTGCTGTTAAAGATGAATTAAGATGAACTCCAGACAACTAACACTGATGTTATTTTGGAATGATTCGAATAAAGGGTATGTTTTCAAGGTGAAAGATTTTAATGGTATGAATTTGAACAATGCACCAGCAATGGCAAATAGATCAGTTAAACCACATGTCATCCACAGAATAAAGGTCCTTCTGTGATCCAATATTGGGATGCAGAGCTAAGCACCAGCATTTCATCTAATTCCTTCTGGTGGACATGTTTGTACTTTACCATAAGAAGATTAAAATATTCTAAATCATTGAAACTGACTTCTATTTGAAGAGCAAGTAAACAGAAATTAGAGCAACTTGCCAGTAATCAGCATTGGGAAGCAAAGCTGGACTTTGGTTTTGTTCGAATGCCAACATTGAAAATGTACACATCAAACAGATAACTTATTTGAACTTATTGGTTTTTGGCAAGGTGAGAATTACATTGAGTTGCATAGTCCGATCATACCTGAGTGCCTGAAATGAGGTTGTAGAGGATGTTAGCTCACTGCTGGGCTCCAGGCCATTGCACATCTTTGTAGACTTAAGAAATTTGCTCCTACACCACATGGATTTATTTTCTTGCTCTGTTCTCTGATGGTCACCTATGTACCACACCTTTCCGAATATAATGAGGTTGTAAATTGCAAAAGGGGTTCTCCTTGAAGCGGCACAGCTTGTTTGCTTTCTTTTCCAGGTCTCCTTGCGAATTGCACATACTCCACTGAAGCAATGGAGCAGATGGGATCTCTGTTATTGCCTCCCCTACCTCCTTTCTCCAATTTTCAAGTTTACTGTTACTGTTAAAAAGCAAGCTGTTGGTGGTTATAAATCTTAACTCAGAAAATACATTTCAAGCAAAGTTTGGGATGGGAGGAATTTAAGTCTGCTCCTTTTCCCAGTACATGAGAAATGTATGGTAATTCTCAGGCTGCAAGGATTATATTTATAACCTGTAATATAATCCTATGCTCTGTAGTCGATGTGTGGAACAATAATAAAAATGGCTTCTCCCAAAGTTGCACGGTTAACATCCAGTGAGCATGCTGGAAGGTTGGAGAAGGTGCACAGTTTGTGGAATCCTTAGATGTATAGATGCAAAGGACTCTGATTTCCCAGCAGGCGTTTAACATTACTTGGGCAACTTAAAACAGCAATCAAGCACCTCGTGGAGGATGAGAGTGTTAACAAGGTGGGGCCAAGCTCCAAGACATTTTCAGGAAAAATGGGCAGAACTACCAGAAGAAGGGGCATTATATTCATAATAAAGTGCAAAATTAAGCTAATAAATGCAATCACATAGAATTTCTTTGGAGTAATTGTTGTATCAAGGACATTTTATTAACATTTTGATTGAAAGCATAACAAGACCATAGCAAACTCAAGCAACCAACTCAAGCAACCTAACCCTAACCCAAAGCTTCTTAGAAAGAATATTGTGTATTGGACAAGATGAAGAAGGTGTGACATGGACCTGGTAAATTGTGCAGAATTTTAGAGAGCATTTCTGTGCACCAGCAAACAGTAAACCTCCATGAAAAGTGGCATTGATGGTGCAGAACTGGCGATATTTTAACAAGGGTTTAAGCCACGTTTTGCAAACGACTGAGGTGAAAAGAATTTGGCATGTTAAAGAGAGAAGCGGTGAAAAAAGAAGAAACACTCCCTCTTCTGATTATTCCATGGGAAAGATCCAATTTAAGAGCATGGAACCTGCTATTATAGATCAGCTGTGGTTAAGATCAAGATCATGAGAAACTTACTGGATCATCCATGCTTTGCAAGCATTTTAATTGTTTGTGATGAATATAGCTTACGTGGGATAGTGGACGGTTAGTGAAGAGGCAGCACGATAGGTGTAGCGGTCAATGCAAAGCTGTTACAGCACTAGTGACCCAGTCTTGTATCAGGTGCTGCTATAATGAGTTTGTATGTTCTCCCCATGTCTGCATGGGTTTCCTCCAGGCACTCCAGTTTCCTCCCACCTTTCAAATTGTACAGGGGTTATAGGGTGTAACCCTATAATTGGGTGTAATTGGATGGCAATTGGGTGTAATTGGGTGGCATGGGCTTGTCGGCCTGTGCTGTATCTCTAAATTTAATTTAGGAGCTAAGGTTTACCTGGAAACTAATACTGCACTCAGTACCTAACCTGATCCTTACTGATGTTTGCAGAAGAACTGATGAGGCTACAGAGAACACTTGTCATTGATCCATTTGAAATATATGATCAGGGTGCTTTGGTCTTTCCTTTGGTACATAGCGTATCCAAAGGCGCTATTTGCCTTGGCGAGTCTGTTGTCTATCTCATTGTCGATCCTTGCATCTGATGAAATGGTGCAGCCGAGATAGGTAAACTGGTTGACCGTTTTGAGTTTTGTGTGCCCGATGGAGATGTGGGGGGGCTGGTAGTCATGGTGGGGAGCTGGCTGATGGAGGACCTCAGTTTTCTTCAGGCTGACTTCCAGGCCAAACATTTTGGCAGTTTCCGCAAAGCAGGACGTCAAGCGCTGAAAAGCTGGCTCTGAATGGGCAACTAAAGCGGCATCGTCTGCAAAGAGTAGTTCACGGACAAATTTCTCTTGTGTCTTGGTGTGAGCTTGCAGGCGCCTCAGATTGAAGAGACTGCCATCCGTGCGGTACCGGATGTAAACAGCGTCTTCATTGTTGGGGTCTTTCATGGCTTGGTTCAGCATCATGCTGAAGAAGATTGAAAAGAGGGTTGGTGCCAGAACACAGCCTTGCTTCACGCCATTGTTAATGGAGAAGGGTTCAGAGAGCTCATTGCTGTATCTGACCCGACCTTGTTGGTTTTCGTGCAGTTGGATAATCATGTTGAGGAACTTTGGGGGACATCCGATGCGCTCTAGTATTTGCCAAAGCCCTTTCCTGCTCATGGTGTCGAAGGCTTTGGTGAGGTCAACAAAGGTGATGTAGAGTCCTTTGTTTTGTTCTCTGCACTTTTCTTGGAGCTGTCTGAGGGCAAAGACCATGTCAGTGGTTCCTCTGTTTGCGCGAAAGCCGCACTGTGATTCTGGGAGAATATTCTCGGCGACACTAGGTATTATTCTATTTAGTAGAATCCTAGCGAAGATTTTGCCTGCAATGGAGAGCAACGTGATTCCCCTGTAGTTTGAGCAGTCTGATTTCTCGCCTTTGTTTTTGTACAGGGTGATGATGGTGGCATCACGAAGATCCTGAGGCAGTTTACCTTGGTCCCAACAAAGCTTGAAAAACTCATGCAGTTTGGCATGCAGACTACACAAAAGAGTCTGGAAAAACAACCAACTGAAAAACCTCACAAAGATAAGCGTATACAGAGCCGTTGTCATACCCACACTCCTGTTCGGCTCCGAATCATGGGTCCTCTACCGGCACCACCTACGGCTCCTAGAACGCTTCCACCAGCGTTGTCTCCGCTCCATCCTCAACATCCATTGGAGCGCTTACATCCCTAACGTCGAAGTACTTGAGATGGCAGAGGTCGACAGCATCGAGTCCACGCTGCTGAAGATCCAGCTGCGCTGGATGGGTCACGTCTCCAGAATGGAGGACCATCGCCTTCCCAAGATCGTGTTATATGGCGAGCTCTCCACTGGCCACCGTGACAGAGGTGCACCAAAGAAAAGGTACAAGGACTGCCTAAAGAAATCTCTTGGTGCCTGCCACATTGACCACCGCCAGTGGGCTGATGTTGCCTCAAACCGTGCATCTTGGCGCCTCACAGTTTGGCGGGCAGCAACCTCCTTTGAAGAAGACCGCAGAGCCCACCTCACTGACAAAAGGCAAAGGAGGAAAAACCCAACACCCAACCCCAACCAACCAATTTTCCCCTGCAACCGCTGCAATCGTGTCTGCCTGTCCCGCATCGGACTTGTCAGCCACAAACGAGCCTGCAGCTGACGTGGACTTTTTATCCCCTCCATAAATCTTCATCCGCGAAGTCAAGCCAAAGAAGAAGAAGCGTATCCAATCTGACACAGGTTCAAAGAGTGCTCAGAGACTGATACTCACTTTGGTCTCTTCCAGTTCAAGAAATTTCTGTTTGGGGTAGCTATTAACTCCAAGACTACATAAGTATGTAGTCTGATCAAAGGACAAATGCTATCTTATTTTAATTTAGAGTTACACATGGTAACAGGCCCTTTTGGTCCACAAGCCCGTGCCAGCCATATATAGCAATTAACCTGCAAACCCATATATTTTTGGAGGAAATTGTAGCACCAGGAGACGAGCCATGTGGGTCATAGAGAGAACATACAAACTCCTTACAGACAGCAGCAGTTTTGAACCAGCGATGCTGTCTCTGCAATAGTGTTGTGATAACCGTACCACCCTTCAAAGACAGCAGATATGCAAGGAGAAGCAAGAAGATGTCATTGGAATTTAAGAAGCATTGATGTGTTTGAAGAATCTTTTTTTTTGCCTCAGAGGTAATTCATCATGGTTTAAGATGACAAAAAAAACCTCACAAGCAAAGACACACTTAAAGCAGAATTTTTTGAAGCTATTTTGACCAACTTGCCAGAATTAAACATCTACCTGGGTCCTCTAAGTTAGAATGGAAGGTTCCCGACATCGTATTTAATAATGGGTTTAGGACGTATGCCTGAGCTACTGAATCACCTGGAAATAGAGTGAGAAACAAAAAAACTGTTTACCAAGTGGAAATAATTGTTGCTCATCACTGATAGATTTTTGGTTCAAAGTCTGTTACCGAGGAAGAACAATGTTATTTGTAATTAGACAAACGAGGTTTAACAATTACTTATTGCGCGAAGAAGTTCCATGAAGATTTGTGCTGCCAGGACTTTCTGGCTTTTGAGGATCACAAGTTGTTTGTTGCAGGGTATTTTTTCTGAGCATGAACTGTGACTGTGGGCTGGTGGACCCTGGCTCATGGGAACCAGATATCAGGGCTGGGGTTTGAGAGGTTGCCGAGGGCAAGAAGGGCTCTCAAAGGGCCTCAGATGCTGAAGGCTTCCTGATCATGTTGGAGATTTGGATCTAGATCTGGAACTCAGGTTGCCAATGAATTGAACAGGGGTCTGTAGGAGTGTTGGAGGTGAATCCATGAACACTCAGGGACTCTTTTTGCTTCTCTTTTTGTTCTGTAAAGGGCCCTGCCAATACAAATGGCGATTCTTATTCTACCTTACGGCAGACACAAGTTAAAGTACGTCCAATGGCAGATTAACTCATTTCTCTGCTTTACCATTTGACTGTGGATGCAGAGGAGGACTTGAAGTCTCGTGTCGAAAATTATACTCTTCTGCAAGTTCAGGAATTCTCTACAGCTGTAGCATGGACCATTGTCACTGTAAATGATTTGGGGAATTCCAAGCCTTACTAAGATTGATTTCATATATTTGATTCCACAAGCAGCAGGCATGTTAGGAAGCAGCTCAATCTCCGGATTGTTTGACAGATAGTCAATAACCAGTAGGTAATTCTTTCTATCCAGGTGGAACAGATCAGTCCCAGCGTTCTGCCATGATTCCACTGGTACGCCAGTTACGATCATGGGTTCCTTTAACTGCTCTGCGTGAAGTTTCAGACAGGTCTCACAGCTTGAATCCATTCTGTCGATGTCAGCATTTATCCCTGGCCAATAAACAGCAGTTCTGTCCCCCCTCTTGCATTTTTCCATTCCAAGGTGCCCCTCATACACCCTTTTCAACATCTCGTCACAGTGATTGAGGAATGATAATTCTGCTCTGTCTGAGTGGAAGCCCCACCCAATCAGCTCAGCTAACATTCACTTCTAGGCCATCTTTTATTCAGATTCTTGATGACCTTCTGTAGAATTGTGTCCTTTTCTGTTTTAGCTGCCATCTACTTGGATTTTATATCAGATACAGGAAGAGATTCAGAGATCAGATCCATGTGGAGATTCACTTTGTGTCATTGCCCTGGAGAATGCATCAGCCAACATAATGTTTCCCTGGTGTGTACACCAATTCAAGGTCATAACGTTGTAGCTTCATCAACAGTCTTTGGATGTGTGGTGACATCTCACTGAGATTTTTCTTGATTATGGCTATTAATGGCTTGTAGCCTGTCTCTGCCGCGAATGTTGGTAGGGACCGTACACATAGGTGTGGAATTTCTCGAGTCCATAGACCAGACCTAGACACTCTTTCCCTATCTGTGCATATCGACATTCAGATGTGGTCATCGTCCTTGATGTGTATGCAACTGACCTCCAATCATCTCCCAAAGCCTGAAGTAGTACTGCACCTATTCCATCTTTTTAAGTGTCCGTAGATATTTTTGTCCTTCTGGATGGGCCAAAGAACATCAAAAGCTTCGGTTCTGTAGTTAGAATGGTCTTCAGTCATCCTCATTTTTCCTCGTGGTTGGCCGTCCACTTGAATTCACATTTGTCATCTAACAACTTCCTTGGGTGCATCGTTTGGAAGACAGGTTTGGAATGAATTTACCAAGGAATTTGATCATTCCCAGCATTCCCAATATGTCCTTTTTGTCAGTGGGTCTGAGCATCTCTAGAATTGCTTTCACCTTGCTCTTGTCTGGCTCCACACCTGCCTCTGACAGCAAATCTCCCAGCAAGATGATTTCCTTCACACCAAACTGACATTTTGTTGTTTAACTTTAATCCATATTTCTGGATGTGTTGTAGCACTTTGATGAGCCTTTTGTTGTGTTGTTCCTGTGTGGATCCCCATAGGATCATGTCATCGATGTACACGCGTGCCCCATTTATGCCATCTATGATGTGCTCCATTTTCCTGTGGAACACTTCTGGAGCTGAAAAAATTCTATAAGGCCTCCTCAGACAGGTGTATCAGCCTCATGATGCATTGAATGTATAGTATTTTGTGCTACCTTCATAAAGTTTTAATTGCTATAAGCCTTGGGATGCATCCAATTTAGTGAAAAACTTTGCACTGACCATCTCACTTGTAATTTCATCCCTGGTTGGAATCTGATAATGTTCCCTCTTTATATTGGCATTCAAGTTTTTTGGGTCCATGCACAAGTGGATGGTCACTGTCACTGTTCTTCTTTTTGACACACACCATTGAATTCACCCGTTCTGTGGGCTCCTCCACTTTCTTTATGACCCCTAGTGACATCAATCATTCAAAATCTTGCTTGAGTGTATCTTTTAGTGGTGCTGGAACTAGCCTTGGGGCATGCACTACAGGCTTTAACTGTATCTTATAGGTGAATGGTAGGACTCCAAACCCATTGAAAATGTTTGGAAATTGATCCACTATTTCCTCACTGCTGTTTCATGCATTGGCACTGTTAATGCGATACACCCTCTTGACTAGGCTTATGTGTTCACATGCTTTGTCACCAAGTAGTGATTCTTGTCCATCTGGGACTACTGCAAACATGAAGTGGTGCTCTTTATCTTTAACTTTCACCTTTAGTCGATGTACCTTTCGTGTCAATGCACTGTCCATTATAGGCCTTGACTGAACAAAATTTGGGTGGATGTTTGGCTTTATCGTCATTGTCCTGACGTCGAGCTCACAGATCAAATTGGCCTTTTCCCCGTGTCCAGCTTGAAAGGAATATCTGCTCCATTTGCATTCAATGGCACTGTCCACTTGTCCTGCTCAACTCTGTTCACGCTTGGCTGTTCAGTGTCTGTTAGTTTGAAATCTTCCTGCATTACCATGCCCACAAGGAATGCATTACTAAGGGTAGTTTCTACTATTGTGTGCACAGTTTCACTTCTATTTTGTTTCCCTTTGGAAAAACATTGCTTTGCATAATGATTCTGCCCTTTGCACTAATTACAGACTTTTCCCTTGGCTGGGCATTGTTTTGGTGCACATTGAGTGCCACATTAACAATTGAATGTCTCTCCTTCTTTTTGTTGATTCCTTTGACTCGTTCTCTGTTTGTGTGCATGTCCAGATATTATGGCTACAGTTGTGTCTTCATTTTCTCTGGCTTTAGCACCCTTACCGAACTTTTTCGTGTGCTGCAGAGCTAATTCACCGGCAAGGCCTATCCTCACACCTCCAGCTAAGGTAGGCTCTGTCTCTCGTAGCATCTTCTCTCTCACTTTCTTATAATTCCAAACACAATTTGATCATGGATCATTGAATCTTGCAGTGATCCAAAATTGCATGTTCTTGCTTTAAGTTTCAAGTCTGTTAAGAAATGATCAAAGCTCTCTGCTTGCAGCTGCTTTCACGCATATGAACATTTCAGTTTTCTTTGATGAGCAGTGTTCATTAAACATCTCGATGACCTTCTCGAACGTTCCCTGGTCATCTGCCTCAGCAAAAACAAATGGGTTGACAATCTCTAGTGCTTGAGGACCTGTCACAGTAAGTAGCAATGCAATCTTTGGTGCATCTGGTTGGCTATTCAGTTCAATGGCTTGCAAATACAGCATGAATCATTGTTTGAACAACCGCCACTTATATTCGATGTTCCCTGGAGAGTCCAGTGCCAGGGTCTTGGAAGCTTCTTGAAGGCTGGCCAGTTTGAGTCATGCCGCAAAAGGACCAGGAGTGTTATGACCACAGCTTGTGTGGAGGGACATTTCTTCAAAGGCAACACAAGGAGAATTCTTGAATCTGTAGCAGTCACAACTCCAGTCTTCCCATCAGTTCAACATTAATTCTGGGCATTAAATTTCAAAGACCTACGCTTCAACACTGAATTTAAAAGACTGAACTTTGAGGTAACTTTCTAGATTTTGACCTGGACTGTAATGGTTTGGGTATATCTCTCTCTCTCTCTCTCTCACACACACACACAGACACACACACACACAGACACACACACATACACACACACACGCACACACACACACACACACGCACACACACACAAACACACACACACGCACACACACACACATACACACACACGCACACACACACACGCACACACACACACACACATACACACACACACACGCGCACACACACGCGCACACACACACGCACACACACACACACACATACACACACACACACACACACACACACGCACACACACACACACACGCACACACACACACACACACACACACACACACACACACATAGTTGGGGATAGATTTAGTGTTGAGAATAGTTTAAGAGTTAAGGCCATAGTTTGTGTTAGAAATAAAATAAGTGTTTTAAAATTAAACATGACCTGGTTCATTGTTTTATTGCTGCTCGTTGAGTGCTGTTCATAACACTAACCTGATCTGGTCAGAATGATATGGATAAAGGACAAATTGTGCCAAATTTAATGATTGCTATTTCAATAAAACACAGCAAAGATGTAACTCAGCTAGTTTAATTTATGATGAATCTGAATGATCACCATATACTGAAACATAATTAGTCACCTAAGATATTAGGTGCATCATTTACTAGTTCAAACGATGGTTATTTGTTGGAACCACACAAATTCTCATCCACTGAAAGCATTACAAAGAGTGCAAATTCATTTTATTCTTTACAGAAGGTATTAAATAAAGTCAGGTATCCATCTTTTTATTCACCACGTGCCATTCCACTCACTTACCAGTAGCTTCTTTCCCTTCTTAAGGAAGACGAGTGCACCAACGACCACAAGCAGGCAGACCCCTGTAGCAGACATCCTGCCTCTCAGCTTGGTCGCATCAGCAGGGTGATTCTGCATTAAATGAGATATTGTACTGCAGATAAGGGGTGGTGTGGGGGTGGGGGGGGGGGTCTCTTCAATCTCATGGAGACTCATTTCAATTAACATCTATTAAGACTGAGATTTATATTTGCTTATTATTTTTACATGTCCTGAGGCAGAGAGGAATGCTTTCTTTTGTATGGCATTCAAAAGTTTGCAAAGAATCACAGTGCCATCTTACAAAAAGAAGATAAGAAAGAAGAGGGCGCCTCTAGACAATGGAAACCCTGCTGGTGCCTTTGATGGGGCCACCACTCTCATTGTAGCAATCACTACTTGTTCCTGTTGTTCCCATATGTTATCCAGCAGTGAGGACCAGCAGATGTTGAGCTTGAACCCCCCACCCCCCCATAATGAACTTCCTGCTCTTCAACACACCCCCTTGACCCCTGATTCCAATTTGTTGAAGCTGTTGGAATTCATTAGAACCTGTGATCTGGCATCAGATTAGTAATCTTGTCAGGAAGGCACAGAAATGACTGCACTTCCTGAGAAGACTGAAGCGGGCAAGGCTACCGGCCACCATCAGGTTGACCTGCTACAGGAGCTCTATCAAGAGTCCTGGCCATCTGCATCTCAATGTGGTGCAGTTTCTTCGGAGAAATAGATCGGAGGTCAATCTACTAGACCGTAAGAGTGGCAGAGAGAATCACAGGAGACTCCCTTACTCCCATCAATGTGATCTACTGGGATAATAATCTGAAGGAGGCATGCAACTTAATTGAAGACCCTTCCACCCTGCACACAGCATCTTTCAGCTGCTATCATTGGGAAAGAGATGGCGGAGTATCGGAGCCAGCCCCACTAGGGTAAGAAACAGCTTCTTCCCACAGGCAGTGAGAATGCTGAATGACCAAAGGAACTGCTCACACTGACCATCTGATACTCTCGTATTTATAAAACAATATTTATTTATTTATTTGGACAGATGACATACTTGTCCTGCAGATGTATTGTTTGTCTGTATGTGTGTTACATCTGGTTGTGTGACTGTGCCAAAGACTGGATGGAGAATGCTGTTTTGTTGGGTTGCACTTGTGTGCAATCAGATAATAAACTTGACTAAACTTCACTTATAATAGGGTTATAAAGGCAAAATGAAATGGTTCTGGCCAGCCAATTTAAAGATAATTTCTAACTCTAAATTTATTAGAGACAAAAAAGAGAAAGAATTGGTAACCTGAGAGACCAAAAAGCAGGTCTGAGTGTGGAGCTAGGGGGATATGTATTGTTTCCTGAATGAATGCACTGTGTAATACCACTTATGATCACTTGGAAAGGCAATGACTTTGCTAGGGGTAATTAGCATGCTTTTATCCAGGGCAAGTCTGACCTCAAAAACCTGTTTGAGTTTTTTTGTGAGGTGGTAATTTAAACAATTGGTGAAGAAAAAGCGGTTAATAGACCATACCTGGATATTTTCCGAGGTTCCACATGGTAGGCTGGACCAGAATATTAGGGCACAAAGATGGAAGGTATTTTGGTGATTGTGTGAGTGGGGTGACAAGTGAACAAGTGTTTAAGAAGGGCAGGGAGGTGGGGTGGGGGCAAGTTTAAAGCAGTTGTTTGGTCAGATTATTTTTCACAGAGTGTGGTAGGTGCCTGGAATGGACTTCCAGAAGTAGTGGTGAAAGCATGAACAAATGAGCCTTCTATATATACACATGAAAATGCAGGAAATAGAGAGATGTTAGCAGCAGAGTTTTAGTCTAAGTTGGTCATGATGTTCAGTACAAATAAGTGGGCTGAAGGGCCAAATGATCAGTGCACAGTGTGCCTCATAGCAGCTCTGTGATAATGATTGACAAGCCACTGAGAATAAGTTCCTGCAAAACTTCAAAATGGTATGAAGCACTCTTTCAGAGACAGTTGAAAAAACACTAGGGGTCTTGGTTTAAAGCTTTATCTCAAAGACATCAACTCTGATGCTGCAGTATTGAAATTAAAATTTCAGCTTGTGTTGCTGTGCTCAAACTTCTGATGCAGGACACTTACAGAGAATGAAGTTTTACAAAAAACAGGAGAGCGATGCATGTAAAATCCAAAGGAAAAAATGAGACGGTATGGCGGAGATCGAGCCAGCACATCACGCGGCATGCACGGTAGTAAACAGTAGCATAACACACTGTGACACGTCCCTTAGCACAGCGAACTGGCGCAGTTGAAAGCTGGAACAGTCCAAGACCACAGCCCTAAAATGGCGCTGGCCAAGCTGCCCAGCTAACAGATCAATAACAGGCTGGGGAAGAAGGGTATTCACATGCAAGAATGTTCTCACCCACTATTGTTATTCATGTGGCTGATGTCAGTGTGGTGATATTTAATTACACCACTAGGTCACCAGGATGACCCCTGATGACACAACAGCAGTGCGAGTATAAGACAGCTTTAATAAACTAATATGTACACTAAGAGGTCTTGTCTCTCTGCAAGACAAACCTGGAAGGCTAGACTGTAACTCTGGACTGTTTTATATGCAAGGTCACCGGAATGACCCCTGGTGACCTAGTGGTGTAATTACATATCACCACAGTCAGCCAATGAAACAAATGACGGGAACTCCCAACTGTTTTAAAGGAACCTTTCCAGCCTCAATAAATCTCAGAGCTTAGCCTTCCACACTGCGAGTGTATGTGTTTCTTTGCAGCAGTCGGCTTCAAGGGAATAAAAGGCAAAAAGTGAAAGAAATTTTTTTGAGAGAGGGAAACATGAAGAATTAAGATGGTGCACATTACAGTTCGTGTAATTTAAAAGTGAATGTCAGTGAGTAACATCCCAGAAAACTAATTAAAAGCTATATAAAATTTGATAGGTCGTGCAAATATTTTGACCGATAAAAATTGAAATACTTACCTGTCACTTAAGCTTTCCCCTTAAAAACATGTGTGAGGGAGAAAGCACTAATAATTGAAATTCAATTACTTGCAAATAGTTGGTTGTTTTTGACTGGTTAAGATTTTTCCAGAAATAGAAAGGGCATTACTTTGCTTAAATTACTCTCTCCAAAAAAAAACAAGAATTAAATTTGAAATTAAGGAAGTATTACTACCAGGGTGGAATATAGTAAATAATTATTGAATAAGAATTATTAAATGAAAAAAAATGAATAGAATCAGTGTTCATGAAAGCTATTAACTATTATGTTCACTTCCAGATGTCTAAATTATAGCCCAGTGAATGTTGTTGATTTTCTAAAGCATTTTCTAAATTATCTCAGTGGCTCTCATCCCATTTTTCATTGTTCTGACACAATACCAATGTGGCAAAAATTAAAGATCAGATTATTTGGATGACAATTCACTGGATCAACTGGAAGTTCATGGTGCGTGGCCTCATGCAGGTGTCATGAAACATTTCTGTGCTGAGATTATGCTGTGATGTTTAGATGAAAAAATTCAAGTCCTATCTGGACTCTTGAAGAACTGTGGATTTATCCAGTCTCTTGTATCCAGCACATTGCCAAACCCAGATTATCAAGCCATTCAGGTTGCTCCTTGGTTTTGAAGCCTTGCTGATCATAAATCAACCACTGCACTTATTTAACTGCACTTCAATACTAATCTATTTGTTACAAGGTGCATCTTTTATCCAGTGGATGTGAATGTTGCTCCTCAAAGCACATCCCTGCTTGCAATGTTGCTGATTAGTTGTCTTTGCATTTAGGAATACAATCAATGTTATTGGCCTCTCCACCAATGCTGCCTGCCTTGCTGAGTGTTTCCAGCATATTCTATTTTTATTTAGTTGTATAAAATGGTCAGTATTGTAAATATCAACATTTTAATTCCAAAATAATTTAAAACATTCCCAGCTACCATGGTGAAATTTGAACTTGTGTCTCTAAGGAATGCAACCATTATTGCTGCTATGCCCTCAGTCTATGTTCATATTGGGTAGAGGGTAAAGGGCTGAATCCTGCAGTCTGCCACCAGTGGTTTTCAACAGGATTAAGCCACCTTCAGCTTTAGAAAGGCCAGATACTCTGCCTTGCAATTTAAAATCATCCTACTCTCCTCTACAATAGCACAGCATTCAGCTGAACCTGTTCTACAGCTACCTTGCCAACAAAAGGCTTTTAGTTGTCAGTAAAGGTACCAAATTTACATTTATATATATAAATGTGTATTCTGTGAAATAAATAAAAATAGGCCAAATGAAAGGAGCAGTGAAAGCATTTTTATAATTACCAGTAAATGAATTGCAGGCAATTCTGTCAGATCTTGTCAAAACCAAAACTCTGTGATTCCTGAGCTTAGAATAAAGCATCTCACCTTGGTGGCAGCATTTATTTGAGTCAAGTTCATGTGTCATAAAGGTACATTCAATATTTATTTGGATGAAATTTATTGCGAGGTTTCCTTTTCATGAGTGCAATACCGGAGAAAGTATTGCAGAGTGAGGATTACATAAATCTGTCTGTTGGAGGATGTCTTTTGGCTTTGCGTTCTTCAAAGTGAATTCAGGTCCCCTTGAGTCAATCTAGAGGGGTCTTATGCAAGATAATACCCACCTGCCACAGAAGCTAACCTCTCATTACTATGAATAGATCCACATTTATGAATATCATTAAAGCACTGAAAGAAAACTGCAGTCTGCAAACTTTTAAATACTAAATGCCCAACCAAAAATCTAAAACTGAGAGAAACCCTGTCTTGTAAATATTTAGGATGAAAAGAAAAATAAAATAGTCATATGCAATAGGTTCGCATTTAAGAATTTCTTGCATGACTTTGGAATTATATCAATTAAAAGAAATCTTACTAGTTCAGTTTTGATTCATGAAAAATAGATACTGTTACAAGTATTTCAATAAATGGAATTCCAAACAAGATTCTTTTACTGTCATATAATAGTAATATGGCATGAAATTGCCTTCTGGCTGTTGTAAGGCAAACCAAGAGTTGCCATTAGTGTTGCCCAGTGCACCCTACAGTAAGAGAGAGAGATAAGCAAAAGAAAGTCCCCTCAGAGTCACTGAGTGTACATGGATTTGGTTCCATTGCTCCCGGATCCTCTGCAGTTGAACAGAATTCTGTTTGATTCATCGATAACACAAGGTCCAGATCCAAACCTCTGATATCATCAGGAAGGCATCTGAGGCCTTTCTGGAGTCCTCCTTGCATCAGAACCCTCTCAAATCCTGGCTTCGATACCTGATTCCTATGAGGCAGTCTCCAGCAGCTCACGCGGGCCCTTAACTCCGTTGCCCACAGCCTGTGTGGGTCCATGGTCACCATCCTGCAGTGCCGGATTTAGACTCGGTGAGGCCTTAAGCGATATAAAGCTTTGAGACCCCTTGTTAAAAAATTACAATGCAAATTATTTTCAAATGAATGCATTTACTGACTACATATTTATAATTTAGTTGGCTTGATCTCTACCATAGATTATAATACAGTACAACCCTGGAAACAATACTTAAATGTAATGTTTAAAAGTTTTAACATTGTGGTGGGAACCACTGTTAAGTCTGTTTGCATGTGTATGGCTGGCCCACCTCTTGCTGATTGTACTTGTGGTTGCTCCCCCTTGGTTCCTCATAATAAAAGTGGCAATGCCATAACCCCTCCCCCAAGACAAGCTTAGGTCTTGGGTTAACAGCATGAGTCGTGTCTTCTGGTTATGGTAGTAAAAGCCTATCACTCAGGTAAATTCTTGTCTTTGGAGTCATTGATAGCTCATCAAGCATATCTTTTTGAAGCTCCTCCGGATTGGGAGGCCCTAAGCTGTAGTTTGTTTAGCCCAAATCTGGCACTGTCATCCTTATAGGGTAATATAAAGCACCGAGCTGTTAACCAGTTAATAGTGTGCATAATAAGACAAAAATATGCTTCTAATTCCCAACGTAACATTTGACTGAACACATTGGGTCCATTTACTTCAAAATTATTTTCGAGTTGATTCCTTGAGTAACATTTTCTCTCAAATACTTACAGCTTCAAATCTTTGAATTAAATGAGAAACATAGGTTATAATGTTGTGTTCTTTACATTTTAATGTCATTGTAATAATGTACCCGCAGCAGTAACTGTTCCATGAACTCTGTTCATGAGAAACACTAATTGCCAAGCTGGAAGAAAGTTGGAGTTCATAGCTGAAGATAGTTAATCTTCTGACACTCAGTGGTCTGAAAGTCAATCTTCACTTTTATTTCCATAAAGTGGCCAACTAAACACGTTTTATTGCAGCTCTGTATTGTCCATTATCTAGTAGGATATAAACAGTACAGCACAGAAAGGGCTTTTCAATCCCAAACTGGATCCTTGACTTCCTCATTGGAAGACTGCAGTCACTATGAATTGGAAACCGTGTCTCCTCCTTACTGACGATCAACACAGGTGCACCTCTCGAATGTGTGGTTCGCCCACTGCTCCACTCATTTTACACCCATGTCTGGATGGCTTGGCGTAATTCAAATGCCATCAACAAATTTGCTGATGACATCATGGCCATCGGCAGAATTGCAGAGAGCAATGAGGAAGTGTACAGGAGGGGAATAGATCAACCAGTTGAATGATAAGGAGATGATTATGGAGGAATTCATGAGAACACGAACCAGTCCTCATTGAGAGGTCAGCAGTGGAGAGGGTCAAGAATTACAAATTCCTGGGTGACAACATCTCTGAGCAACTGTGGAGCCTTCATGTTGATGCAATCATGAAGAAGGCTCGCCAGCGACTATATTTTGTGAGAAGTTTGAATTGATATGGTATGCCACCACTAAATTTTAGACTCTCTAAAATTTCTACAGGAGTACTGTGGAAAGCATTCTGACTGGTTGCATCACTGTCTGGTACGGAGGTGACAATGCACAGGACAGGATAAAAATCCAGAGAGTTGTTAACTTGGCCAGTGACATTACGAACATCAGTCTTCACTCCATCGAGGACATATACAAGAGGGGTGTCTCAAGAAAGCAGTCTCTAGCCTCAAGGACCCTCACCACCCAGGCTATGCTCTCTTCACACTGTTACTATCAGGAAGTGTTATGTATTTGTGATTTAGTAGCAACCTCCTTTGAAGAAGACCGCAGAGCCCACCTCACTGACAAAAGACAACACCCATCCCCAACCAACCAATTTTCCCTTGCAACCGCTGCAACCTTGTCTGCCTGTCCCGCATCGGACTTGTCAGCCACAAACGAGCCTGCAGCTGACGTGGACATTACCCCTCCATAAATCTTCGTCCGCGAAGCCAAGCCAAAGAAAAAAAGAAGCATACAGAGATGAGAAGCTTCTTTCATGGTTTAATACAAGCTAAAGATGATTCCCCCAGTACACAGTATATATGAGTGACAACGGCATCACGCATGCAGGCGTATATACATAACAGGAAGGTGGTACAACTTGAAGACAACCACCCAATAGCATAAGGATAGTTTCTTCCCCTCTGAATTAACAATGAACTCCAGACACTGCCTCACTTTCACCTTTTTTTTTGCACAATTTATTTATTTTGAAATATAATTTTTAGCAATATTTGCAATGTAATGCCACAAAACAACAAATTTCGCGACATGCCCATGACAATAAATTCTGTTTCCGAATCAGATGTTGTGGTGAACCATAGTGTACTGAGCATGTTAATGCAACTTGAATATTGCAGCCAATATGTCTGTATTGAAGTTTGGGAGGGTGCCGGCGCATCTGATGCACATGGAATCATACAATGCTAATGTGATCCAACACTGCATAAATTCCTTTGCAAAGTCAGAGCAGGAATTATTGACAATCATCCAGCCTTTCTCACAGCTTGCTTATAAACCAAGGATTTCATTGTGCATAGTCATCTTCTTTCTTCTGCAGCTGCTCCCTCGATACAGAAGTCATGTAAAACTTTACTCATTAGGTTGCTGGCACCTGACGACACTTTTTTCCCTCCCTGGGTTCCAGGGTCTGGTGACATCACATATCTAGAGCTTACAATGAGCCAGTATCTGAGTTGTGCTTTGTATCATTTGAGTATTGGGTTGGGGCTTTATTGTCATTTTTCTGTTGCTCAAGCCCTCTCCAGCTTAGTCAAGTCAAGTTTCTTGTCATCTGATTGCAGCGTCCTCTGGTCCTTGGTGCAAAACATGCAGGAAACACAACCAGTGGTAACACACATACAGACAAACAATGTTATGCAGGACAAGTATTCATATACACAAATAAATAAATATTGTTTCAGGAATATGAGAGGCTCGTTTTGCATTCTCACAGCCTGTGGGAAGAAGTGAAAACACAAAGCTGGAGAAACACTGTCCACACCAGTGAGAGAGACCTCCCAGTAGCCAATCACTTCAGTTCTGTGTCACACTCTCATACTCACATGTCTGTCCATGGCCTTATGTACTGTTCCATCTATAAATTGGAGGAACAACACCTGATTTTCCATCTGGGCACTCTCCAGCCAGATGGCATTAACATCGACTTTTCTGGTTTCTGTTAACCTACTCTATTCTTCACCCTCCTCCCTTCTCCTTTCCAATTCTCCTCCCTCCCTTCCCTCTCTATTCACCCAGCCAACCCTGATCCCCTTGATCGCTGCTGTCCTTCCATCCCTTCTCCATCTATCATATCCTGCATTTGCAACCACACTCCCACCCGCCCCCCCCCCCGACTCTTCATTGTACGCCTACCAACATTTTTCCAAATCTTGATGAAGGGCTCAAGCCCAAAACGTTGGTTACGTATTTTTAACCTTTGCTTTATAATGGATAATGCTTGACTTGCTGAGTTTCTCCAGAATTGTATTATTACTTCAACTACAGTGTCTACAGATTTTCATGTTTACGCCTGAGGGAAGAAGCTGTTTCTCAGACTGTTGATGCTAGCTCTGGTACTCCTGTATCTCTTTCCCAACGGGAGTAGCTGAAGGATGCTATGTGCGGGGAAGAAGGAATCCTCATTGATTCGGCAATCCCTCTTCAGACAACGATCCTAGTAAATCATGTCATTGGCGGTTGGGGGGAGTGGGGGTGTGAGTGGATGGGGTGAGGGGATATGGAGATTCCAGTGGTCTTCTCTGCCTCTCTTATGGTCTTGTGGATTGACCTCCGATCCATTGCTCTGCAGCAAATGTACTATATTGTGATACAGCCGGCCAGGACGTTCTCGATGGAGCTCCTGTAGAAGGTTGACATAATGGTAGCTGGTAGCCTAATACTGTCATTCTTACAGCATGGCAACCAAAAGTGCACATAATGTTCCCAGTGCTATCTTACTGATAACACGGTGGCCCAACTCTTGCAAACAATATCCTGACCGATGAAGGTAAGCATGGCATAATACTTTAACACCACTCAGTCTAAGTACGTCACCACTTTCAGGGATTAGCACCTCTAGGACTCTGTTCTACACTCCCCAGGGCTCCCACCCTGATTTAACTTCCCAAAATGTATCAGCTCACACTTACTCAAGATAAATTCCATCTGCTATTCCTTTGACCATTTAATCTCGATCCTGTTGTAAATATTCTTCCAAATGTTTCCAGCAAACGCTGCTTGACTGATGTCTACCACTGGCTTTGCTACAATGCTCTTCCCCTTGAAAACATATAGATTAGCTTTAATCAGCATTCTCTAACTTGAGCTTGAACTACTCACTTGCTAAATGTTTGCCTGTGGTGATATGTAACGGTGCTCAATTGTACAATTATTGCTAGGTGACCACTAAACTGTCAGTCGGACAAACAGCCTTCATTTTTCCAAATGGTGTGGGTTCAACAAACACGCCAGACCCAGTATATAGTGTTCATCCCCTGCAGAAACAAATGATACTTTTGTGTAAAGAGAGATAAATTTCCAGGGCCTCCAACAGACACCCAACGATGCTGCACGAAATTGCTGGAGAAACTCATCAGGTCATACAGCATGCATAGGAAGTAAAAGGTGGTCGTCTGGTCTATGTTTCAGGCCTGCGTCCTTCATAAGAAATGTTGAAAATTATGTAGTTGTGCATATTTGCCAAGTTCCCTGCTTTGGGATAGGTCTGAATCAGTGGAGATATTTTCTGTACTAACACTGTGCTGTCCAGTGGATTCCTTGCAGAGTCTAAAGAAGTAGCTGAGGCTTCCCCACTCAAAGGCAGGGTGGTCTGGCTGGCCTGATGGGCAACATCAACTGTTGGAAGAATTTTTGTTTTCTCACATTTGCTAGTTTTTAACTGAGATGTACATTAGTTTTTATATGTCTTATATCTATGTGTTATATCTCAGGGTCAGTGTAGCAGTTAGTGCAATGCTGTTACAGCTGCAGCCATCGGGACCAGGGTTCGAATCCCATGCTGTCTGTAAGGAGTTTGTAAGTTCTCCTCGTGTCTACATAAGTTTTCCCCTGGGGCTCCAGTTTCCTCCCACCGTTCAAAATGAACCAGGAGTTGTAAGTCAATTGGCTGTAATTGAGTGTCATAGGCTTGTGAGCCTAAAGGGCCTGTTACCATGCTGTACATCTAAACTTAAATCTAAACATTTAGATTTAAAATTAAAGTTCTGAATTTTAAAAAATTTAGACATACATCATGGTAACAGGCCATTTTTCCCCACAAATCCATGCTGCCCAATTTACACCCAATTAACCTATAATTCCAGTACATTTGAAACAGTGGGGGAGAAACTAGAGACTCTGGGGAAAACCCATGCCAGATATGGACGAATGCACAAACTCCTTACAGGCCACATGGAATTCAGGCCCCAGTCTTGATCACTGGCGCTGCAATTTATTTATCTATTTATTTATTTATTTTATAAAGCAATATTTTAAGCATTTTTATTTTAAGCAGATCCAAGCTGTTTATAAATGTTTGTTCAGGTCAAAAATATTGATGAACATCCAATGAACCCAACATTATTGACAGCTTTGACAGTTGTTGAATGTTGGACAAGGGACTTATTGGTTGTCAAAGCCACACTGAAGTGCTGAGACTGAGACACACATGGGGAGGTGTATTTAACTATGTTAAATGCACGAAAGATACATTTACATAATTTAAATGGTATTTCAGTTACAGGCCTGTTTCTATATATAGTGACTACTTTCCTTTATAATTGCTTGGAGGATCAAAGAATATTGTTGTCTATGACTCCTTCAAACAGATTCATATTAAAGTCAAGTTGAACTTTCCAACATTTATCAAATGATGTTAAACATTATTAACGTTATTATAAGTGAGTAAACGCAGTTACAATCTGTTAAAATGTTGTCGGACCATCAATAGAAGAATGTCGGAACATTTTCTGATTCCTCCATTTCACAGAACAAAAGAAACTAAATTGAACATCTTTATCTCTCAATCAAGCCATATGACTCTGGCTCAAAGATGCTGCTAGGAGACAACATAAAAATGTGTTAAACAAAACCAAAACAGACTGCTTGCGAGTATGAAGTACATTTTAATCCTTGCAATACCGACCCCTAATTATTATGTTCAAAAAATAATAATAACCATTATAAAGAAAAAAAAAATTCAAACATAGTAAATAGTAGTATATATCTTTTAAAGAGAATAAAAGTCAATTATCAAAGCTTTCTGCCTCTTGTAAAAGACAGATTTGGATAATTGGTCTGTTTAGAAATCCAGTTTTAGTCTTGATCCGAACTTGATGTACAGGTCCCCTTTTGTCCTGAATGATATCATCATTCTTCCCCATCAACCAGGAATTTTGAGGCACTGAATTGTCCATGATTATCATAACATTTCCTAATGTGAAATTGCACCTCATCTTAGACTATTTTTGTCGCTCTTGCAACAATGGAAGATATTCTTTCACCCATCTTTTCCAGAACAAATCCTACATAAATTACACCTCCTTCCATCTGAGACAAGCATTCATATATAGAAGTCTTAGTAATTGGATGACTGTTGAGGATAGTTTAAACTTCACAAAAAAATTGTGCCAAGACCTTCCTCATTTAGATTCTGTCCATCTAGGATGAAATTGAAAACCTTTCTTGTACAGGGTGTGAGCCAGAAGGGGGATGGAAGATCCAATTGATTCCTTTCTGGAGTAGATCCTTGGCCAGTGTGACAGGATGTTCATCTCTTCTGGCATTGCTGCTCTACTAAGTTGTGCCCCCTCAACTCTTAATACACCATTCTCCAGAATGGGGTTGAGTTTACAAATGTGGATTGTCCTTTTAATATTCATTCTTTTTCTCAGATTGAAATTGAGCAGGAACAACGCTTGTTTTTTTTCTTTCTGCTATTATTCAGAAGCATTCTTTTAAGTTTGATCATCCATGTGGTTGCCTTTTTCAAACAATTCCAAGATGAGAAGTAATGGATTAAGTGGATAACTAAATCCACTTATTCAGATATTATCTGATCCGCATTTGAAGTCTTACTTCAGATTTCTGTGTCCTCTGGTAAGAGTTTTTCTAATTTATCAGGATTTTGAGAGCACTTCTGAGGTTGTAAAAGAAATCAAGGCCCTGACACCCACATTTCTTTCTTCAGAAAAGATTTGACTTTCAAACCTCGGGAAGCCAGATCGGCAGCATTGTTAACGGCAAAGCCCCACTCTATTGGAGGTGAGGCTTTATCAATTTTAGTGATTCTGTTAGCCACGAATGTTTGAAACCTTGTGGTTTTATTGTTGATGTATTTGAGTACAGAGGTTCTATCAGTCCAAAATATGGAGTCTGTTAGTTCCATCTACAACTCTCTTTTCAACATTGTGTCCATTCTGCTCTCCATGGTAGCAGCCATCAACTCCATTCGAGGGATAGTGACTGGTTTCAATGGAGCCACTCTGGCCATTGCAAATCCACAATGTACCTGATCTTTGTTACCATGCAGCAATTGGTAACTAACAGCTCCAGAACCGTTTTCACATGCAGCAGAAAAATGATGCAGTTGATCAGAAGTTACAGTTCCAAAATTTGTGGGTCTGAAGCATTTGTCAATGTTGAAGTCTTCCAGCGCACGAAGATCCTGAATCCAACACGTCCATTCTTTCTTGTACAATGGATTCTGATATCTTATCATCCCAACTAATCTTCTTCCTACACAAATTTTGCAGGATCTTCTTGGCAGTCAGGACTGCTGATGCCAATATTCCTGAAGGATCATATATCAAATGGAGTGTTGATAGAACCCCCCTTCTAGTGAGAGGTCAGTCCTTCAAAATGATTTTGAACTTAAAAAGTCACACTGAAAACACCATTGTACACAGGAAGGTTGTCATGGTCTAAGTCCAAATTCTTCATTTCTTTTGTTCTCTCTGTTTCAGGCATGGGAGCCAACACATGACAACTGTTACTTATCCATTTGGAGAGTAGAAAGCCTCCATTGGAACAGATTGCTCGCACCTCGTGATTAAGAGCTATTGCTTCAACTTTTGTAGATGCAGAAGTGAGACAGTCATCCACATAGAAGTTATTCCTGATGATGCTTATAGCTTAGAGTTAAACATTTTCATATTGTCCTCAGCACACTTTCTCAGGGCAAAATTCACACAACTTGGTGATGAAGTCACTCCAAATAGATGCCCTGTCATTCTGTGTACCACCATGTTCTGGCTATAGTCTCTATGAGGCCACCAAAGGCCTCGTGGTCTTCTTTCGGTACTCTACAGAATCTAGTCAAGACTCCTATCAACATTTTGGTCAAATCTGGACCCTGTAAGAGTTGAGAATTTAGTGAAACTCCCTGAAATGTCACTCCACAATCAAACATCACTTGAAGTTTTTTTCTTTTGTGGATGCAAAACCCCATGCTATGGAAAGTACTATTTTTTGCCATTACAACGTTCCAAGATATCACCTGGTACTTTCTCTGCATATCCTTTAAATATCATGTCAGACATGCTGTTGGTGTAGTCTGAATGAAAGGAAGAATCTTTCTTGAATCTTTTCTTTAAATTCAGTGTACATTGTTTGAAAACACTTCCATCATCAGGCATGCATATTTCCCTTTTCTTTCAAGGTAATCCAATGCAATAATGATCATTAACTATCATCCTTTGAAAGTTCTTGGTCATTCCTGAGGCACTCAGAAAAGTCAATATTGAATTGTTGCTCCCACATCTCATCAAGTTTAACAATCGATATCTCGTTGACACTTGTAGCCGTCTGGTCCTGAAACTAATTTCTTCCTCCCAATGGTCCATTAATCGTCCAACCAAGTATAGTTTTGACAGCATAAGGTCCATCTCTCACATTCCTTATCATATCTAGTGGTTCCAGAGCTTCTGGTACATCTGAACCAATCAATAACTCTATCTCAGAGTTGATTTCACGTAAACAGATATTTTTCAAAAGTGTCCATGATTCAATGTTGTTTTGATGTTGGATGTTTTTCTTTATGCACAGACCTAGTTTTCTGCGTGTATATACCTGGGAGTTCGCAAAAATCATTACTATCCGGTCCAATGATCTTTAGGTCCAAAACAATGTTAGTTTCTATGTGTTTAACTGGATGGGTCACATCTCCAGAATGGAGGACCATCGCCTTCCCAAGATCGTGTTATATGGCGAGCTCTCCACTGGCCACCGTGACAGAGGTGCACCAAAGAAAAGGTACAAGGACTGCCTAAAGAAATCTCTTGGTGCCTGCCACATTGACCACCGCCAGTGGGCTGATAACGCCTCAAACCGTGCATCTTGGCGCCTCACAGTTTGGCGGGCAGCAACCTCCTTTGAAGAAGACCGCAGAGCCCACCTCACTGACAAAAGGCAAAGGAGGAAAAACCCAACACCCAACCCCAACCAACCAATTTTCCCTTGCAACCGCTGCAATCGTGTCTGCCTGTCCCGCATCGGACTTGTCAGCCACAAACGAGCCTGCAGCTGACGTGGACTTTTTACCCACTCCATAAATCTTCGTCCGCGAAGCCAAGCCAAAGAAAGAAAGAAACTTGATTCTCAAGAGAATTTTTGACCTTCTTCCTAGAAGATTAAGCTTATTCATTAGCCACTCAGTGCAAAATGATGCAGTGATACCTGGGTTGAGAAATGCATAAGTATGCACTATTGTACCTCCTTTCTTGGCCAGGTACTATTAAAAGTTTGCACTTGTTCTCTCTGGCCCCAGTAAGACCATTTGTCAATACTGAGGCTTCAGCACTGTTTTCATCTGCTTCTTTCCTTGCTATTTGTTCCTTTTCCCTATGATGCATCATCAATAACCCCAAAAGACTAGAAGTTATGTAAAACTTATAGGCTTTTATTAACAATAGAATGGAGGCGCCTCTGTGCTGGTTGACTGTCCTGAACTGGGAAGGGGGCTGTAAAATCAGCTTTATTCATGAGTCTGTGGGAGGAGCCACAGATAGAGTCAGCCAAAGGGGCGTGTCCAGGCATCTAAATACACCACATTGACTTTTTTTTTAGAAAGAGTCTAGTGGGGTGAAGTGAATTAGATGTTATTACAAATTAAGTCTTTCATTTGGTCTGGTCTGCCACTGCAACCGTCATAGTACTGGCTGTGGTGCAGCTGTTGAGTCCTGGACAGTCTGCAAACGCCTGTATGCAGTCGTCGTCTTGGTGGATGCATGGTGACAAGTCTGTCATCCCATCCACTGCAGCTGGGGTAACATGCCATGGCCCTGGTGCATCATTCATAATGATAGGTAAAGGGGGTGCAGTGTGATCAGTTATGGTCTCAGGAACCCCAGAGGGCACCAGGTCCTTAACAGAGACCGTTTCCTCATGCCTATCAGGGTATGCCATGTAGATGTATTGGGAGTTGGTGTGGAGGAGGTGGACCCTTTCAACCAATGGGTCAAACTTATGGCTCTTCGTGTGCTTCCAGAGTAGAAGTGGCTCTGGGGACATCAGCTATGCTGGCAGCGTGGTCCTTGAAGTGGATATCCTAAGGAAGGAGAACATTTTTTCATGTGGAGTGGAATTGGTGACTGTACATAGGAGTTATCTGATTGAGTGGACCGCCTCTGGGAGGATATCTTGCCAGTGTGAGACTGGAAGGCCTCCAGACCACGGGGCTAGGAGGGTGGCCTTCCAAATGGTAGCATTCTCCCTTTCTACCTGTCTATTCCCTCAGGGTTGTAACTGGTGGTCCTGCTCGTGGTGATGTCTCTGGCCAGCAGGTACTGATGCAGCTCGTCACTCATAAAAGAGGACCTCCTGGTTGCTATGGATATAGAGAGATACTCAAACAGGGTGAAGAGATTGCATAGAGCCTGAGCAGGGGATGGCGAACAGGAAACACGAGTATTCATCAATGATGTTGAGGAAGTACATTTGGTCGTCAGAAGAGGTGAGGGTTCCTTTGAAATCAATGCTCAGGCATTCAATGGGGTGGGCTGCCTTTATCAGATGCACTCTGTCTGGTCAATAGAAGTGTGGTATGCACTCTGCACAGACTTAACAGTTCCTGGTCATAGTCCTGATCTCCTTGATGGAGTAAGGCAGATTGCGGGCTTTGATAATGTGGAAGAACCCGGTGACCCCGGAGTGGCAGAGGTCATTGTGAATGGCTTGCAATTGATCTATTTGTGTACTGACACGTTCCATGGGATAGGGCATTGGGGGTGACACACCATCAATAATCACACAGATTGAAGTTGTGAAGCTGATAGGCTTTTCTTTATTAACTATAGATTGGAACAGCCATCAACCTCATTGACTGATCAAAGCAGAGTGGAATGGGGAGCTTGCAAAGGGGTATCGGTTTCAGGAGGCGTGTCCAGCTGGTGGCAGACAATCATAGCATAACCATGGTTTACCACATGGGGGCTCATTGAGTTTCCCAGGCAGGTACAAGACTTCATAATTGTAGGTGGGAAGTTCAATTGTCCACCTCAATATCTTGCCATTTTATCTTACCTTGCTGCTGAATGTCGAACATGAAAGCAACTCTATGTTGGTCAGTCAACAAGGTAAATCATTAGCTGACGAGGTAGTGCGTCCAGTGCTGCACTGCCTCAACAATGGCTTGGGCCTCCTCAATAGAGTAGTGGCAAATTTCGAGGCCCTGCAGGGTGTGGGAAAAGAAGATCTATGGGTCTACCCACCTGGTTAAGGGTGGGAGCAAGAGCAAAGTTGGATGAATTGCTCTCCACCTGAAATAGGGTCGATTCATCCACAGCATGCATCGTGGCCTCTGTAATGTCTGACTTGATGCGGTTGAAGGTCACACAGGCCTCTTACATCAGTGGAAAGGAGGTGGATTTAACAAGGGGGAAAGCCTTGTCTGCATAATTTGGGACCCACTGGACATAGTAGGAAAAGAAGTCCAGGCACATTTCCAGAGCTTTGAGGCTATGGGGAAGGGGGAGTTCCAAAGTGGGTGCATGCGATCACGGTCAGGGCCAATGACTCCATTCTCCATGACGCAGGCGGGTTGTGCGAAATAGACACTTAGTCTTGTTGTATGTAAGGTTAAGGAGTTTGACGCACTGGAGGAATTTTTGGAGGTTGCCATCATGATCCTGAAGGTTATGGCCACAAATAGTGACATTGTCTAGATATGGGAATGTGGCTTGCAACTCATACTGGTCTACTATTTGGTCTATCTCTCACTGGAAGACCGATATCCCATTGGTGACACCAAAGGGTACCCTCAGGAAATGGTAGAGGTGTACATCTGCCTCCAAACCAGTATATTGGCGGTCCTCTGGGCAGATGGGGAACTGGTGGTATGTTGATTTTAGATCAGTGGTGGAGAATACCCAATACTGAGCGATCAGGTTTACCATATGGGATATGCAGGGAAGAGGGTACGCATCCAGCTGCACAAATTTGTTAATGGTCTAACTGTAATCAATGACCATTCTGTTTTTCTCCCATTCTTCACAACCACCATTTGGGCTCTCCAGGGGCTGGTGCTGGGCAGCGTTTCCTCGAGTGCTTGTTCAGGCTGCAGAAGTAGCACTTTGGTTGCTTGCAGTGTATCGTGGCTGTGGTCGGTTCACTGGCGGGACATGGCAGTAGCAGTGTTGGGTGCTCAGCGATCAGATCGCTGGCAGGATGTGGCGGTGTTCCACAGGGTTCAAACCCTCCCATGTCCCAACATGGAGGTGTCCGGGGCAAATACAAGGCAGATACGTTGTTGGTTGAGTAGGCTTTCATATTCTGGAGGGCTACCTCTTGTGTGCCTGCCAGTTCGACTGCCCTCCCCAAGATGAGCTCACCTTGCTCCAACAGTCTCTGTTGGATGTAGTTGGATCTGATGCCTATGATACAAGTGACTCTGATCAGATCCTCGGTCTTTATTGGGGCCATCACTTTCTTGGAGTTGCAGGCCTTTCCAAGACCTCACAGGGCCC
This sequence comes from Narcine bancroftii, assembly GCF_036971445.1. NCBI lineage: Eukaryota > Metazoa > Chordata > Chondrichthyes > Torpediniformes > Narcinidae > Narcine > Narcine bancroftii. The sequence goes on from NC_091477.1 coordinate 41,327,564, forward strand.
GGATGTACTCAGCACTTGATTCCCCGTGTCTCTGTTATTGAGTAGCCAGGAGGTGTCTCACATAGACCTTGTTTATCTTCCTCAGGTACTGGCCTTTCAGGATGTCCATCACCTCTAGGTATGACTCAGCATCCCTGATCATTGAATTATACCAGGGGGCTGACTCAGGAATGTAGTACCTGCAGCTTGTCGTTCTCTGATCGAGCGATAGTAGATGATGCCTGCAGGATTGCTTCCAAGCAACACAGCCAGTATATAAGCTGTAGCAATTTTATGCTTGTTGCCAAAATGCTTCTTTTAGTATCCTTCGTTCAGGGGCATATGATGGCAATTCCTTTCAAGTTCTTGTGGCTGTCTGCTCTTGAATTGTTCCAAATAATATAGATAATCCTACAAGTTTTGGCTCTTACTTTCTATACTGTGTTCAAAGTTTTTCTCATGAATGGTGGGAACTGTCACCATTAAAAGCTTGAATCTTCCTCTTGAGCAGAGAAGAGAGTCTGTAACTGGATTAACGATGCAGCCACTTCATCTTGCTCTCTCATGCCTGGGCCTACATTACTTTGTTCACCCAGATTCCTGTTACCTGATGGGAGCATCAAGCATTCTGCCTTGTCAGATGATATTTGGCTCACATCTCTGTCCACTGGGGTCATTGTTGAGGTTCGAGGTTTGGCACCACCGTGCCCTAACCTGCTTTGTTTGGGTACGTACACGTCTCATAACCGTGGCACCGGCTCAACTAAGATATTAAATATTTTATTTTTCTTTTGTCCTTCCTCAAAATGTGATTCCAAAATGTTATATATTTTAGATAATTTACTTCAAACACCAGATCCCTCTGAGCCTTCCAGTACCCTTGCCCTGGCTTGATTTAACAGCAATTTTTGTTTCCAGTACTAACTCATCCTTTTGCCTTTTTAGCTGCCCCTCCTCCCTCCTAAGCTGCTCCTCCTGCAGCTCCTTTTCCATCCTTAGCTGATCCCGTCTTCTTCTGATCCACTCCTCCTGCTCTTCTAAGGCTAATTTATTTTGAAGCAATTCTTTTTCTGCTTCAAGAGCTGTTGCATCAGCCTGAACTTTTAAACCTGCAGGTGCAGTACTTGAAACTCGGGAGCCTGTTCTAGAACTTCTTTTGCTTCTCCTGCTTCCTGTATTTGACACACCATCACATGGAAGTACATCATCCAGCGTTACAGATGTTGCTTTAATAACTGACTTTGACTCCACTCTGGATTGCCCATCCTCTAAGTCATCATCTTCTTCATCCATCTTCATGTGGCTGATCTTAGATTCTGTTGAAGATTTTGTGCAGTAATTCTGTGGGGTTTGTATTCCCATCAGCCAAACCCTTATTTGCTTCTCTTGCCACTTTCAGTCTTGTTTCAAGAGCCGTTTTGGCTCCATTTGAATCTAATTCCCGATGTCAAAGGACATGTCAAAGGAACTTCTCTAAGTTCCTTGACACGTCGCTCCTCAGGGGCAACAGCTTCATTGGCGGCTGCCATTTTATCCTTATCCATTCAGCTGATCGTCACACTCAGTCATCAAACTTGCACAACACAATAACTCCTAAACCAAGATAGTCCTTAATGGACAAGTGACAGTTTCTCCAAACTTGCAATAAACACACAGAAGGAATCCTTAAGTAAGGCTTACTGCTTCTAATGGCCTTGATGCTCCTGTTGACAATCATGTCTCCTTGAATTCAAAATGCTCTAAACAGAGCCAAATCGATCCAGTCCAAATTCCAAATCCAATTTCCAACTCTTCTATTGACTTAATTGTACTGACTATTTTCCTTTATAGCTTGGAGGATCAAAGAATGTTGTTGTTGTCTATGACTCATTCAAACAAATTCATACTACAATCAAGTTAAGGTTTCCAATGTTTATTAAATGATAATAAATATTTTCACATTATTATAAATTGCTAAATATTGTTACAAGCTGTTAAAACATTGTTAGACAATCAATAGAAGAATGCCAGAACATTTTCTGACTCCTCCATTTCATAGAACAAAAGAAACTTTTAGAACATCTTTATCTCTCAAACAAGCCTGGCTCAAAGGTGTTGCTAGAAGACAGCATAAATATGTTAGACAGAATCACAAAGCTACAAACAGTCTGTTTGCGAGCATGAAATACATTTTAACCCTTACACTAGAAAAGATCTCAGGGCCACTCGTTTTCTTCTTTATATTTCCTTTGCAGAGCATGTAATGGAAATTGCAGTGAGTCTGGAACAGGGACCAGTTCTGGAGAATCAAGGGGGGGGGGGGCAGGGCTAGTGGGTGTAGTGCGATCAATGACCACACAGACACGAAGGGCCAAAGGCTTTATTGATCTAAAGATCCAAACATGCTTCAGCATGCTGCTGGCTCAAGTCCAAGGGCAGGTATGAGGAGGAGACTAGGGCTCTCGGCCTTTATTAGGGGTCTTGGGGGAGGGGCTACCAGTTCTGCAGATGGGCCAGCCTGCCCAGCTCAGTGGGAAACATGCCAGCAATAGCATGTTCCACCACAGTGGGCAATGGGCTGAACAGAGCCAAGGGAGTTAAAGGAGCTGGTGGGGTTCACAGAGTCTTAGACTGTATTCTGAGGTGAGAGCATATGAGAAATCAATGTGGAAAATGAAGGAATGTGGATCTAAATAAATCAGGCACATCACAAAAATGAAGGGGGATGAGTCCAAGTTGTGTGCTCATTTCTGAATTGAGCCCTGCTCTGGCAAGCTCCCTTTAAACAGAAAAGCAACAGTGGTGCTAAAACATGGTTCTTCTGGGGAATGATGTTTGATGAATAATAATGTATTTGCATGAATGACTCAAACTATATCAGGTACACATTGGTGGATTGCTACCAGAAGTGTTCAGCCAGATTTCTAGAATGTTTGATTTGATTTGGAAGTGGTTGCAGTTGAGTTCCACTCAATTTACAGATTCATCTTTCTGAACAGAAGATGTGACATGTATGGATATCTGGCTAGTAATTTGCCATTACAGGTGAGAAAATATTTGAGGGAAGTGGGAAACATAGCAAATGCCAGCTCAGGAAGGCTTTAGTGTCATAACTATGAACTGTCCTATGTATAGTTGATGTGGTGGTGATGCCGGGTGGTGATGATAATCACCCAAAACCACCTTATATTTATCCCATTTAGTATTTTGGATCACAACGAATGCATTTGGAAGGCAAGCTCGAAATTAGCATTCAAATGTAATTGATTAGCTGTGAAACTGTGTGATGCTTAATGAATGGTACTATTTAAATGTAGTTTCTTTATTGTAAATTCTTGCCTTTAGAGAAGAGAGAAAAATTAATAAGCTATTTTGTGCAAGATTTTTATTAAACTATAAGGTTTTTGTGTTTATATAGAGAAACTATGGGTGTGTCATTGTCTAGTCATAATTGAGTGGTTATCACATTACACTTAAACAGCACGGCGCAACTCCAGCACTGCATATTTAACATTATTGTATAATTGTATAGAAAAGACTTCATCAAATGTTTACAATGTCCTTTGCCAAAGTTGTTTATAATAGAATATTTATTAGGGCAAACAAAATGACATGAATCATCTTCCTTCACTTTAAAGACAACAGACTGTATATTTACACCTTCCCTGTTCTGGCCAGAAACTTTTCAGGAAATTTGCATTTATAATGCTTTAAAATTATCAATATAAATCTATTACTTTTGAAATATTTCTTCAGGATGATTAAAATAATATGATGACATACGAGTTTACTAAAATGTATCCGTATGTTTACACATTCTAAAATTAACATACACCAAACTTTAATCTGGATACTGATTTCTCTTACTTTGTTGGAGCTGGAAAGAGAAAATTTTTTCCCCCACTGTGGATCGGCCTGTCCAGCATCGGACTTGTCAGTCACCAATGAGCCTGCAGCAGACGTGGACATACCCCTCCATAAATCTTCGTCTGCGAAGCCAAGCCAAAGAAAGAAGGATCGGCCTTAGGAGCCATTTAAGGTGCACATTGTTTGAATGGTGTAATGGTCATGAGGATATTTGGATTTCTTTTCTGGAAATGACAATTGATGACAGGTCACTTTGTGATCTTAACATTGAGATTGGAAGATTTTTGATGACTAATAGGATTAAGGAATAGGGGGAAATGCCAGGTATGCAAGCTAAGATCACAAGTTCGTCAAAGCCTCACTAATAGTAGAAAAGGTTAAATAGACTTCTTCTGTTCCTATAGAAATTCAGTCCTTTATGTACATATTTGGCCCGGTATGCTTCTGTATTGGGAAGGGTTGTAGCTGTCAGCTTGGGATCACCCTGCTTCACTCCAGGCCTAGAAATATGAAAGGGTGCTGGAGAAACTGTTGGTAAGATATGCTCTGTTAAAAGGGTTGTGAGTGTTTAATTAGTGTCCCTTGTAGCGTAGAGCCGTGCCGGCACTGAGTCAAGGGATGGTGGGGCATTGTAGTGATTTTTCCTTGATCATTGTATGTACCAGTTCATTATGTGTGTGCCGTTTGTTCCCATGGTATTTTCCACACATTCGTTATTAATTGTCTGCTATTTTTTTCCCACACCTGCTGTAAACTGCGCGTGTGTGTTTGTGTGTGTGTGTGTGTGTGTGTGTGTGTGTGTGTGTGTGTGTGTGTGTGTGTGTGTGTGTGTGTGTGTGTGTGTGTGTGTGTGTGTGTGTGTGTGTGTGTTGCATTAGTTACCATTTCCCACATTTGCCTTCTGTAAATAAAATCTTTCTCTACCAAAACTGTGTTCAAACTCCTTGCCTTTGAGACCTACCAAACTTGATTCCTCACTCACAACAGCTTCTTTATGAGATTTACCTCTGATTTCAGACATAAGAGTTCCGATCCACATTCCAGCCAAAATTACAACACATAAAATTTATTTCCATATTGCCAAGCAAAAATTTGGCCAAGAATCAGTACAATTGGACAGCATTTCAAAATGTATGAAAAGTAATTACTTTAAAATAGTTCCACAGTATATAAGACAGAAGTAAATTGCTTGTTTTGATTAATACTGGCACAAATAACTTTGCTGCAATATATAGCATTTTAAATCACAGTCAATCCATCATCCATGAACAATGACATTTTAAATGACTATGAATGACTTCCAGATAGTTAAAATATGGGTACAGTAATTGGCTTCATTGGAAATTTTAAAAAAAGTTTATTTAGATACTTCTAAAGTGTTGCTATTAGTAGATCCCAGTTATATAAGGATGCAATAAAAAGGAAAGCTCTTACAGATTTTTTTTAGCAAAAGATATAAGTAGAAAAAGATAATTTTTGTGTGTATGGTCAATTTTATATAGGGATTATTTCTGATTTTTAAAAACAAAATAATTGCAATTTAAGTTGCACTAAATGTAATTTGTGCTTAAAATTCATCAATCTTTATGGAAGAGAACATCCGAACATCCAAACTCTATGGAATTGCTAGGCCATTCGTGTTCAATTATTGCTGAAGTTATCTATCGTTTGTGAAATTATTTTGAACATGCAGATGATTTGATAAGATGCTTTTTCTCTGCTCAAGGGATTGTATACTGTACTGTTCTGACATGTTTAAAATAATTTATCATTTGCATGACTTACCAGATAGCTAATTTCACACACCATGCCATCCATCATGTTTAACAGTTAACTTTGTTTGAACTGAGTTTATCCATTTGTCAACAGGATCACATGTTTTTCAACTCAAGCATTTACACTGTAGTTTTCATTCACTGGACACAGAAAAAGATCAGAGGGAAAAATGTAAGGTTGTTACCCAGATGGTTGGTTTTAGAAAGGGAGAACGGAAAATTCACTGTGGTAAGGCAGTACAAATAATCAGCATTTTTTTAACCATGTGCTGTAGGATTGTAGGGTAATGAGGTGTATTGCATGAGATGCCAGTTATATAAGGATGCAATAAAAAGTATCTTAATAGATTCATGAATTTTACAAATATAAACCCTTGTCAAAAAAAAATAAGTGGCTGCTTCTTTTCTTCTTTCTATTTGTTTAATATTGTTTGTACCTCTTTCCACAATGGCACCTTAAATCCCACATAGAGCTTTTAATACAACTTGAACCCATTATGATTTCAAGACCACATGTGGAAGGAACTGCACATTCCCCTCGCATTAAGAGGCAGGGATTTTGTTTGCAGTGCACCTCCTCAAAGTTTATGTCAGATATACCATTAAAAAATTGAAGAGAGGAATCCCATAGTAGGTTCTGGAAATAGTGGTCTTCTATTCAACACAAGTGAATTACCATCAAAGTTCTGGGTGTTTATTTAATTAATTAAGTTCTCAATTTGAGCGTGTCTCCCAGTGGATCATCCAATCACTGGGGTTATTCTTCACTCTCCTTCTATATAGTTTCTTCATTATCAACATGATGTTTTAAACTGTTCCATAGCCAAAGAAGTCATTTTTCACATATTGTTACTGCAATGTGGGGATATGCAAATAATGCAAAACTTTTATAAAAACCCAAATAAATCATGCATAAATTATTGTGGAAGTGTATCATAGCCATAGGGAAGTTGTAGAGGGAATTATTGGAATAGAGAGCTATCAGATATGCTATCAAACCAGAGCACTTTGGACATAGATATATAAGTGAAAAAATAATATTCAGGGTCAGTCATTGCAATTTTTGTTGAGTATATAAGAGAAAAAAACATTCTCAGTTTTATCAGGAACAGTGACCAGATGATGCAGTTTTAAAGTGATAGGAAAAATGATCAGAAGTGCCTTGAGGGAATATCAATTTCTGCAGCAAGTTCTTCTGGAATTCACAGCCTGAGAAAGTACAGTAAGCAGTCAATAATAATGTCCAGGAGTGGATCAGACAAATACTGGGGCTGTAATTAGTTGGATTAGACTTTTACTACTATTTGTAGACTGATTGTACTTGGGCATTTTTCCATAATGCCTTGTTAATGTGTGCAGTATTGCTAGAGCTCACTGGAGCACCACTCCAGCACTTCATCAGACCACTATGGCATTGCTCCGGCACCTCATCGGGCCACTATGGGGTTGCTCCGGCACCTCATCGCTCCGGACGGCAGAGCTAGCACAGGCACTCCTCCACCCTGCTGAGAGCTATTCTGGACATCCGAGCTGTTTCTTCCAAGGTCGTCCTAGTTCCTTGTTCTACTATTAGCGCTCAATTATACAATGCCAAATACCACATGGTGTCCACCAAGGCCAGATCTCGCAAGACCTCCTTATCGCCATTTTTGGTGATCCCTGGCACCTAATAAAATTAGCACCGGTCCCCTGTAAATGGCCAAATTCATGGTCCAAGTGAAAAGATGCTGGATGAAACTAATTGTATCATTCTTTAATGAGATGGTACCAGCAAAGTAGGGTGAAGTCTCCTGTCTTGCCTTCATTCTTTGAATCTTTGATTTTTGTCATTTGTTATGATCAGACCTGATACATCGATTTAATAATCTATTTTCACTCTGAATGTATTGTGGAATGCTTTTGGTGCTGAATAGTGTATTTTAAGTTTATTAGAATAATCAGTCTTGCTGTGCTTGAGTTATTAAAGTTGCTATCTTCAAGGTATGAATCAAAAGCTACAAAATATATGTAAACCTCAGGATAAGCTGCTCAGATGGGTTTTTTAGTTAATTTTCTTTTTTTCAATAGTGTAGGATAGGTGGGGTTTTATATCTTCTTTGGCTTGGCTTCGCGGACGAAGATTTATGGAGGGGGTAAAAGTCCACGTCAGCTGCAGGCTCGTTTGTGGCTGACAAGTCCGATGCGGGACAGGCAGACACGGTTGCAGTGGTTGCAAGGGAAAATTGGAGGGTTGGGGTTGGGTGTTGGGTTTTTCCTCCTTTGCCTTTTGTCAGTGAGGTGGGCTCTGCGGTCTTCTTCAAAGGAGGTTGCTGCCCGCCAAACTGTGAGGCGCCAAGATGCACGGTTTGAGGCGTTATCAGCCCACTGGCGGTGGTCAATGGGGCAGGCACCAAGAGATTTCTTTAGGCAGTCCTTGTACTTTTTCTTTGGTGCACCTCTGTCACGGTGGCCAGTGGAGAGCTCGCCATATAACACGATCTTGGGAAGGCGATGGTCCTCCATTCTGGAGACGTGACCCATCCAGCGCAGCTGGATCTTAAGCAGCGTGGACTCGATGCTGTCGACCTCTGCCATCTCGAGTACTTCGACGTTAGGGATGAAAGCGCTCCAATGGATGTTGAGGAGACATCAAAAATATTATGTACATATATACATATACATAAAATTTTTGATGTCTTTTATGTCTTCATCCAGTGCAGTGGAGGGGTGGGGGGAAGCGAGTTTATACTGTTTGAAGATTTGTGTGGTATTGTAATTTCAGTTTGTGTTCCCTTTTCTTCATTGTACTGCATTTATTATAAAAACAAAAAAAATTAGAAAAAAAGAGTTGGTATCTGAATCCATTGCAGATTTGTCAGTTTACAACTCACCAAGACACGCAGGGTTCTTCATCCAGCAAAGGTAAAGATGCATAACCAATGTTTTGGGCCTGAGGCCTTCTGCTAAGCCTCTGCCATTTTCCAGGAAATCTGAAGGCAGAGTTCACGATGAAGTGTGCATTTTTCCTTATCTTTATAATAGCTGCAGATAGAAAGTGGGAGAACCAGACCTAGGAAGTCCATGTGCCAGATATTAGCTGACAATAGCTGAATGCATTCTATTAAGGGGTCAACAAGTCATAAAACCAAGATATTTGCCACGTTTCTTGCATCTCAACCCCAACCCAGAAGCATGTCCAATTATGTGTGCTGGACTTTGATGCACCATCAATTACTCGAAAGAATATTGTGGAGAAACCAATAGGCTTTTATTCACTTAAGACACAAGCACATCCATACCGTTCAGTTGTCCTGCAGGTGGCTGTAGAACAGTTACCTTTATATGGGAGCCTGTGGGGTACAACCAGCCAATCGGTGTGCCAGACCTAATTCAAGAAAAGTGTATCCTGAGGTCTTGAAAAATACAGCATTGCTTTTGGTGTAACATATTTCAGGCTAATGTTCCCTGATGTTTTGCAAGAACCTGGCTGATTCCAGCATAGATGTCCTGATCAAGCCAGCAGAAGAAAGGCGAAACTTGACATTCACTTCCTTCCATTAATTTTTCAGTGCAGATTTAATAAAACAATAAACAAATGTGAATGTACTGCTATTCTCAGTGTGTTTAAGTTTCAATGGTGATATAATTCATTAAGACCTTGTCACACATATGACCACGTTCTCTGGATTTAACCTATTCATTTTGTGCTTTTAATTAATGTCACCCAAGCCCTCCATGATTGGATTATAGCTATAAGCGCACACCAAACAGCCAAAGTGCCAGTGACCCAGCTTCAAATCCGCACAATCTGTAAAGAGTTTATAAATACTTTTTGTGTCCCCGGTGGGTTTTATCTTGGCTGCTCTGGTTTCCTCCCACCTCCAAGAAATGTACAGGGCTGTGGGTTAATTAGATGTCCTTGAGCGGCATGTGTTTCAATGGCTTCTACTATGTTGCAAATTTTTAAAAAAAATGTGAGCTGTATCCTCTTCAATGTTGGACTTCATTTTGTTGGAAGTGGGGCTATTGCTGGTGAATGGAGTGGTTGGGATGTGGAGAAATTGCATTGAGTGATCTTTTTCCCCTACTTCACATCTTCCTTCTGAATTTACAGACAAGACAACATTTTTTTTAAAAATTATGTTGTGTTATTGGACCAGGATTCTTCATACTCAATATTCCTTTCAATCTACAATAATGTTTTTGTGTAGAGTCTCATTGGATCTTCATTGTGCTAACTGAACTATTCTTGGCTAGCTAGCAAAGGCAAGCAGCTTTTGTGTCTTGGTTTGTTAACTGGTAATTCTTAAGCAAGCTAGAGAATAACGTTCCTGATTTTCTTGCCCATTATACACTAAATTATTTTGAGTACCACAAATCTCCACAGAATTTTTTTTGAAGTTCAATTTCCCTATTGACTAATGACTAGTAACTCCCACCAAACCCCCCCCCCCATGACCCCAGCAAAACTCCTGTGCTTTACTAGATGCTTTATAAGCTGCTGCACACCCACACATCCCCAGATGATCCTCTGCTGCCAGTTTTGGTTACGTAGATGCTGCCTTCAGGAGAGTGAATCAAAGGAAAGCATCCGGTTTGGACAGAATATCTGGCCGAGCACTGAAAATCTGTGCCAATCAACCACGGATATTTTCAACATCTCACTCTGACAGAGAGTGATACCCTCCTGTTTCAAACAGTCCTCAGTCGTACCAGTGCTGAAGAAGAGTGTGGTAACCTGAATATTGACTAGTGGCAGTCACATCCATAGAGATGAAGTGCTTTGAACGGTTTGTGTTGAAGCATATCAATACTTGTCTAAGCAGTTACATGGATCTATTCCAATTTGCCTAACACAGAAAAAGGTCTATGGCAGGTACCATCTCATTGGATCTACATAAAACCCTGGAACATCTTGACAGCAGAGGTATGTGACATCAGGATAATCCTTATTGACTACTGTTCAGCAGTCAGTGCTATCATCCCTTCAAAACTAATCAGCAAGTTCCAAGATCTTGGCCTCAATATCCTACTCTACAGTTGGATCCTGATTTTGTTCACCTCCAGACCACAATCAGTGGATATTGGGAAGAATATCTCCTCCACAATCTCTCAGCATTTGAGTACCATAGGATTGCATATTTAACTCCCTGCTTTACTTGCTCTACATCGAAGACTATGTGGCTCAGTATGACAACAACACCATATACAAATTTGCTGTCAAAACTACTGTAGTTAGCTGCATAAAAAGGGACAATGAGTCAACATACTGGAGGGAGATTGAAAACTTGGTGGAATGGTGCACTCACAACAACCTTTCAATGTTACAAAAACCAAAGAGATGATTGTAGACTTTAGGAAGAGAAAACCAGAGGTGTACGATCCAGTGATCATTGGTGGGAGGGGGGGGGGGGGGGTCAGAGGTGGATAGGGTGAGTGAATTTAAATTCCTGGGAGTCACTATCTCGGAGGATCTTTCCTGGACCCATCATATTAATGGCATCATGAAAAAAGCACATTAGTACCTCTATTTCCTCAGGAATTTGCAGAGGTTTGGTATGTCATCAGAGAATTTGCCAAACTTCTATAGATTTTTAGTGGAAAGTGTGCTGACCAGCTGCATCATGGCCTGGTATAGGGGCACCAATATCTCTGAGTGGAAAACCGTGCAAAAGATAGTGGACACAGCCCAGTGGCAAAACTCTCCCCACTCTTAAGAAAATGTGTATGGAACACTGTCATCAGAGAGCAGCATTGAACATCAAGGGTCTGCACCACCCAGGACATGCTCTGTTCTCGCAGCTGCCATTAGAAAAGAGGAGCAGGAGCCACAAGTCTTATACCTCCAGGAATAGTTGCTACCCCTCAACCATCAGACTCCTGAACATTCAGAGATTCATTTGAGACCTCTTATTTTGCTCATTATTATTACTAAATATTTACACATTTTTGCAGCTTGTTTACATTTCTTTCTTTTGTTTACATTTTTTTTCTTTTGTATACCTGATTATTTCTTTCTCCTTGAGTACAGTTTACAGTTATTGGTAATTAAAAATTCTTCCTGGCCTGCAGGTAAAAGAATCTCAGGTGTGCATGTGATGTCATTTATGTACTCTAACAAATGAAGCCACGGTCATCTTTGACTATGAAAGACAACAACAACAACTCTAACAATATATTGAACTTTGAAGCTATAATACGAGGTCAAATGATTTTTAACTGTAACTTTATATAATACAGTGAAGGAATAGATGAATAGCAATGATTCCTGAGCTCTTTTTTGTAATTTACGTCAAATGAAATGAAGGTCACATGAAATTCCTTTTTAGTTTTAAAATGCAAACAGAAGTGGAAACATTTTCCATAAATTCCCCATGAATCAGCACAAGCTGGGTGTGTTTATTCTAATGCGGCCCTTTGCTTCCACTCCAGTTTTGTGGATTCCAAAGTGATTGATGAGGCGGATGTGGAACTACAGGCTCCTCGACAGATGGGGCATCGCGTGTCTGATAGGGTAGGTGGCCTGGACTTTGGCAAGTTGTGCACTCCTTCCACCACTTAACTCACAGATGGCCAAGAGTTTCTCAATATCATCCCAAGTGACCCTTCTCTCTTTTGAGTGGATGAGCCAGAGATTCCCAGGAGTTGGGGGATGGCTGGATTTTGTCAATGACATTTTGAGTACATCTTTAAATCTTCTCCTCTACATGCCTGATAATTTCCTCTTGTGATAGACACACTAATGAGATGGTGTCAAGCCTGTTACTGCTCCACAGGAAAATAAATAGTGATGCCTTGACTATTGTTTCTGTGCTGAGCTACTACAGTGAAGTATATATAATCTTGAGGCCAACAGTGCATCTCTTGATGTCTTGGCAAGATGGTATCAGGCCCATGATGAACCAACTGCAATGAATGCTAACTCACTTCTAACAATAGTTTAAAATCAATTATCGGTGTATGGGATTGAAGTAATCAACCAACCGAGCTGGAGACGGATTCCAAGTTACTGTCCTTAAAGCATGTAAATTATTAACTTGAACGACTTCATGTTCTGAGAGGCTCATGACAGTTTTCAAAGGTACAAACATTTTCTAAAGTTTCAGAATAGTTTCAAAACTGAGTTCAAAGTGAGCTAAATTGGACAGCTGGTGAAGTTGCTTCATATACAAGCAGCAGACCAACTTCCTGCTGTGTGCTCTTTGCATGCTTACTGCGTGTCACCAGATCTAACTGATCCCCAGAATCATGCCTTAACAGGGGCTGAATTTAGTGATTGTCTAGCACCAGTTAAAGACAGCTTGCCAAGATCAACCCCAGCCTGAGCCTTTTAAAGTGGCCTCAGCAGGGGCTGGGAGGTTCTGGACAACTCCTGAACTCCTGATTAACACTCTGAAAGGTCGGCTGGGTAGATTTCAGATGGAATTGGGAGAGGGAGGAAGAAGAGTAGTTCTGCTCCTGCAGGGAACTCTCAGTCCTCCAGGCACACAGCTATATTATGGGAGATTAGTTAGCTATGGAGATTTCCAACTCCATGTTTTTGGTTAGAATCATAGATCCATACAGTATGAAACAGGCCCTTTGGCCCAACTCATCCATACCAATAAAGTTGGCATTTTGGGCTAGTACCATTTGCCTGCATTTGAGGCCATATCCTTATCTTCCCCATTTATATGCATGTCCAAATGTCTTTTGAAATTCAACATTATATCCACTTCTACAGCTTTCCCTAGCAGCTCATTCCAGATATGTACAATACCCGCTGACCAAAAAAAGCTGCTCCTCAGGTCCCTCTTAAATCCCTTTCCTATTGCCTTAAACTCATGCCCACTCTTGGGGGGGGGGGGATAAAAAACTGCGAGAATTCACTTTATCCATGCCCCTCATAATTTTAGACATCTCCCCTCCATTTCCTATTCTCCAGGAAATAAAGACCCAGCCTCTTAAACCCTAGTAACATCCTGGCAAATCTTTCTGCACATCCTTGCTATAGATGGTTGATCAAAACTGCACACAGTTCTGCAAGTGTGATTAATGTGGTAAAGCAACATTATCCTATCACTTATGCAGTCAAAGTCTTTTCAAATCTCATCTTCCACCAAATGCACAAACTGCTCAATGTAATATGGTCTCACCTTTCACCTTCCAATCACTATCAATAAGGCATAGACATAATATTAATGTGCTCTGCCACACACAGACACAAGCCTCTGACCTGAAGTTTGCAATAAATACCACTGTCTATTCAATAAAGATAAATATGATACTTGCTAACACCCTTGCAGGAGATGGACTAATATTGCTGCACCACCTTTGAGAAACTATTCCATGGACAAGCTGTTACTAAGAGTAAGGTCAGCAATGGTGCTGAGTTAGTGGAAGATGATTATCTTCATACACTACACTTTTCTTCACATTTGATCTTTTCTTTACCTGCTGATTTGGAAAATGAAGATGGCACAAGCATTCCCTCTCATCCCTTGTGTTCTTCTTCCTTCATACAGCCAAAGGCTGCAGCTGTTGAGGAAATGGTGCAAGAGTGAGAAGCCACTGAAGATGAAGACAGATTGTAACTTGGTTTAGTTGCTCTCTCATATCTTGACACCGTGCATGGTTTTGGGGGTCAGTTTGGGAACATTGTCAACCTGCTGTGCATCCTTCAGATAGAAATTCAGGGAGCAAGTGCAGTTCTAATGCCAACAGCCCCGAGGCCAAGCTTAGCTCAAGATTTGCTGCAGAGGACTCAGCTGAAGGTCTACAAACGAAGGCTGGTGGCGATGTACAAGGAAAGGCTTAGAGCATTGGTAAGCTTACAAGCGAGCCCACGTATCGGGCAGCACGGATAAGTCTTGGACCAACCTTACAGGACATACATCGGAACTCAGACCTCGCTGTTTGCAGCATTGGAGGTTCTGTTCAACTCCAATGTAGCTTCCATTGCAGAATAGAGTCTGATTGATGCAGAAGAAGCTCAGGCCATTTCCATTGTTGTTCAAGACGCAAGTGTTCAAATGGAGTTTGGGGATGTAACAACAGTTGTGAAATGACTCCTTCAACAGCCTTTTGATATTTTTTTGAATCCATTTAATTCATCAAGATATGGGCATTGGTGTAGCATATGTGACATTTATTGACCATTTCCAAATGTGATTCAGAAGCTGTAAGTGAGCATCGCTGTTGAGCCTGAGGAAATTACAGTGGTTTATATGCATTATAGATCAGCTCTGAGTTTTACAACAGGGAAACAGGCTTTTCAGCCTGAAGTGTCTCTACTGACCTAGAAGTCTACCCAAGCTCGTCCCATTTGCTTGCATTCAGCCCATATTCTTCCAAACTTTTCCTATCCATGTATCTGTCTGAATGCTTTCTAAATGTTGTAATTGTACTCACGCTTACCACTGCTTCTGGCAGCTCATTCTCTATGCCCACTATTCTCTGCTTGAAAAAGGTGCCCCTCGGGTCCTTTTCGAATCTTGCCCTTCTCACCTAGCCTGCAGAAAATACCATGACCATCCACTCATCTATGCACTTCATGATTTTATATACCTCCAGAAGGTTGCCCCTGAGACTCCCACACTCCAGGGAGAAATGGCCCAGCCTACTCAACCCACCATCACAATTCAAGCCCTCAAGTACTGACAACATTCCCAAGAATACTTCTTTCACCCCTTTCTACTCAATGGCATTTTTTCTATAATTGAGCCATCAAAATTGCCCCGACACTCCCAAGTGCAGTCCTACCAACATGATGCCAATCCCATTCACACCTCACAAAGTTGATGCAAGACCACTACAAAAAAATTGTGTGGGTGGGGCAGGGGGAATAAAGGTGTGGGGGTGTGGGGATAGCTGGGTGTGGGTGGGGGGTGGTGAATGGCACTTCTTTATATGAGAGACTGCATCCCTTGCACTCTTCCTATTGCCTTTTTGTATGACGAGCCATCAGTGAACAGACAGATGGAATAGTGAGATCATAAGAGAAGAGAAAGTATATGAGGGGGTGCCTTTGAGGAGGAGTTGTGGAATCCTGCTCATAAAATTTCACTTGATGGATATTGACAGAGATCATTGCTCTGGTGTATAGTTGGAGGCAACATATTTCATTGCTGATGGTCTGTATGGTTGGCTTCTTCATTGGATGATTGAATGAGGTCCCTTCTTCCCCCATTTTTATTCATCCCTTTGGCAGTTTATTTTGTTCTCCATTCCTCTTGTTCATTCCCCCATTCATTGCTGAACTCCAGGAGAATACCTACTAATGCAACCATGCTTGTGACACTGGTTGCATTAGATGCCTTGACATTATGGTAAATTCCTTCAGCACCAGGCACACCGAAACTTCAGAATTTTATTGAAGCCTTAAAGCCTTAAAGTCAGAGAACTGTAGCAATAATCGGTCCAAAATACCAAAAAATCCAGAGATCTTTCTTCTAAGTCATATAAGAAATAAGGAATTAGGCCTCAAACTGGATGAAGTGCAAAAAAGATTTATTATGATAGCCTTAGCTGTAGCAAAAAAATGTATAATGTCAACTTGGAAATCAGAAGAGAGCCTTAGAGTACAGCAATGGTACATGGAAATGAATAAATGTATTCCAATGGAAAAAATAACATATAATTTAAAAAATAAAGTCACATTATTTGAAAAAATTTGGGAACCATACATGGAACATAACAGAGAGGGCTTGCCTCGGACCTCCACCCCCTAAAATGATAAGAAGACAAAATGACCTGATCCAGTGTGTAAAAGCAGATGACACATTTTTCTTGTTTATTTTCATTGTGTGATGACATTGTTTAATGGTTTTATTGTATTGTATATGTTGAACGTTTATTGGTTTTGGAGGGGGAGGGAAGGGAGGGGGGAAAAAGGGGAGAAAATGCCACTGTGTATACTTAAGAGGGAAATGTTTGTATGTATTTTGGTTGATATCGTTCACAGTGTGAAAAATAAAAAAAAATTTAAAAAAAAATCACTTAGCATATTTGCAAGTATTTGATGGGTTAATTTATCCAGCACTAGTTCTTCCTACTTTTGGGCACAAGATATCTGTATTAAATTAATTGAAGGCACAAAAAGTGCTAGTATTATATCAGCATTGTTTGCTGGTTGACATTAAAGTTTATTCATACTGGGTATATTAATTAGCTATGGGTAATATATTCATTAAGATGGGAGCAATCAATATCTGCCAGTAAGCTCCTTGGAACAGTTTCAGACGGGACAGTAGAGCTGAATTTTATAATTGATTCGAAAAATTCTTTCCTTGAATTTGAACTTGACTTTTAGAACAATAGCACAACCACGACTATCACATATTTCATCATGTTCTTCATTCTGATGCTATAATAGGCTTTGAATGGAACTTTAGGAAAGTAGTAGAAGAAAAATGACCAAAGATGTACATTTGGCAGATTACAGTGCAAAGTCATTGGAGCTCTGTAATTTAGAAGGATTAATTTAGAAGGATTAGCGTGTTCTTTAAAGATTAAATGTTCCTTTATTGCTGGGTAATGGTACAGAACCTGTAATATTACACAGAATTGTCTCTGCCTGCTATAAGGCAGTCAGCATTAGTGTCGCCCGGTGCCCCTACAGTATGAGAGAAAGAAGCAAAAGAGAGAAACTTCAGAGTCACTGAGTGTCCGTGGATTTTCCTCCAGATTCTGTAGCTGGCACTGACTCCTGATTCTATCCATCAGCAACTTGAGCTCCAGATCCAACATTATCAGGAAGCCTGAAGTGCCTGAGTCCCTTCAGGAGCCCTCCTTGCCCTCAGCATCCTCTCAAATCCCAGCTCCAATACCTGGTTCCTGTTTGTTGATGCGTCGAATAGCCAGACAGCACAAAACGGCAAACTTCTGACAAATGCTTTACTGTTAAATTCCACAAATACAATGTATAACAGGAGCCACTGGAAATGGCATCCGGCACTAACCAAGCTCTGTCTCCTTTTTTTTAAACAAGCTCACTTTGTGGGGACTCGCGCATGCGCAGTAGATTTCTAGCAAGGACAGTGGCTGCAGCGGGTGCAGACAGCCAATAGAAGCAGCGGTCTACATCCTCTTAGGCATCCCCCTTTGCCTACCACAATCCATGTAGGTGTCGTACATCACAATAATTATAGTTCAGCAGTGAACAGGCAACCCAGTTTAATCCCGATATTTGGGTTGGGCTTACAAGTGCGCCCGAAGCATGTTATGTAGTAGCTATTGGTGGAAGTGGATGCTTGGAGGGCTGCTTGAGGTGTTTCAGCTTCAAAGGATGTGCCACCTGTGGTCTCGACATTGTGGCCATTTGATTCCTGAGGGAGCTCTGCCTACCCTGGGTTTATGTTCCAGATCCTTGTTTATAGTTCTTAACAGAAATGGTTTGGGATGGCAGTGGCTGGTTTGTAGTTTTGTAGTTTCATCAGGAATGGTTCGGGGTGGGGGTGGCTCCCTTACGGGTAGGATGTGTCAACAGTTTCTCTGATACACCATTCTGATTTTACCAGGTATGACTTGGCCTCCTGGCAGCTCCTTTAGACTATGCCCATTCAGATGTAGCCCTGTGGAGTCTGAATCCTTATGACTTGCCCTTCTGCTAATGGCACGAGTGGCTGGCTGTTTCTGTCATAGCAACTTTTCAGTATTAGCCTCCTGTTCAGCAGTTGGGATTTAATTTCTTGCGGGTTCTTTAGCTGAGGCTCCAAGGGTCTCCTTGCCACAGGCAAAGTCATCTGTGTCTGCCTGGACATGAGCTGTTGTGCC
Organism: Narcine bancroftii; assembly: GCF_036971445.1. Taxonomy (NCBI): domain Eukaryota; kingdom Metazoa; phylum Chordata; class Chondrichthyes; order Torpediniformes; family Narcinidae; genus Narcine; species Narcine bancroftii. Next base: position 41,345,896 of record NC_091477.1, read on the forward strand.
AGAGAACCCAATATGGCATCGCCGGGGATGTTCCTTAGGTTCAGCAGATTTAGGAATACATCTGTATTTTCCCTGTGGGACTTCTCCATGAGTCACTTCACGCTCCTCATGGCTCTTTCGGCCAACCTGTTAGACTGTGGATATTCTGGGCTGCTAGTGATGTGATTGAAATCCCATGTTGTTGCAAATTGTCTGAATTTCTTACTGGTGAAATGGGTGCCATCGTCCGATAGTTAAGTGTGGGGAGGGGGGGGGGAGCACGTACTGAAAAGTGTCTTTTTAACTTGATAATGACTCCCAACAAGGTGAAATTGGGTAAAAGGTCTATCTCAAACCATCCAGTGTATGAATCAACAAGAACCAAATTCTGTTGACCGTGCCATTCGAAGACGTCTGTTGCTACGGTTGACCAAGGGAGGTCCAGCACTGCGTGAAACTGCAGTGGCTCCTTCTGTTGGTGTGGCTTGGTTCTATTGCTCTCTGAGCAAGCTTGTACCTCCTGGTCTATGTTCTTGGTCGTCCCTGGCCAAAAAACGATGTCTCTAGCCCTGTGTTTGGTTGCTTCTGCCCCTGGGTGCCCTCTGTGCAGGATGTTGATATAAATGTTTTGCAGTGAACTCAGAACTACTGCTCTCAGGCCTTTCATTATGATTCCATCATCGATGAGTAATTCGTTCCAGAATGGAAAGTAGGTTGCACTGAGTGATAAAAATGCTCAGGATCCTCAGTTGCATCTTCAGCCATGCTCTGTTTCAGTTCATCCAATCGGGAGGAGGAGATATGCAATACTGTCATTATATCAAACTTGTCCTCTTCCTCAGCTTGTTGGATCGTGCATTTTCTGAGAGCACAAGATAGTACATCACCCAAGTGCATTTCTTTTCCACACTTGTAAACTAAAGTCCCGTTGTATTTCTGAGCATCATTCTCTGTAATCGTGCAGGGGCCGAAATGATTGGCTTTTTCAGAATTGTGACCAGCGGTAAGTGGTCAGTCTCTATGGTCACTGGTCTATCATAAATGTAGTCGTTGAATTTTGAGCAGGAGAAAACTACTGCCAACAACTCCTTCTCTATTTGGGCGTATCTGGTCTCCTTGGTGGTGAGTGACCTGGATGCATAGGCTACTGGTTTTCCATCTTTCAGGCACGCTGCACCCAGTCCGTACTGTGATGCATCACAGGTTAGCATGACGGGTCTTCATATGTCATAGTATGATAAAACAGGTGGGCACGACATATGCCTTTTTAATGCTTGGAATGTGCTTTGTTTTTGCTCCTGCCAGGACCACTCCACGTCTTTGTTTGTTAACTGCCTTAGCGGGGCAGTAAGATCATTGATGTTCGGAATGAACTTGCTCAGGAATGCCCAGGAAACTTTGTAGCACTGCCATGTCTATCAGTACCAGCATTTCACTGATTGCTCTAGTCTACCTTCAGGCCTTCTCCTGTGAAAACATGGCCTACATAACTGACCTGGTTCAGCCTAAACCTGCACTTATGGGGGTTGAGCTTAAGATTAACTTTCCAGGCTTTGTCAAGTGCCTTTTTAAAATTTGCATCATGTTCTTCCAAGTCTTTGCCACCTACGAGTATGTCATCAACAATGATGGCGCAGGGATATCCCGCAAGGATTTGCTCTATTGATCTTTGAAATACTTCGCTGGCTGAATAGATTCCAAATGGCATTCGCAGAAACCTAACGGCCAAAACTCGTGCTGTATGTGGTCAGCAGCGATGACTTGTAGTCAAGCTTAATTTGCCAGATGCGATGTGTCGAAGGAATTGTTTGCATCCAAAATTGAAAACATGGTTGTGTCGACCATCTGTGCAGAAACTTCCTCCATAGTATGCATTGGATGGTGTAGTCATTGAGGTCTCTTGGGTCGATGTAGATCCGGATCTTTTGTCCGTCTTTTTTCTTAGCAGCCATCATGGAGGACACCCGCTTGGTGGGCTTGAAGACTGGGGTAATCACACCCAGGTCCTGCATCCTGTCCTTAACCCTCTCCTTCATTGCTATTGGTATACGGTGTACCGGACAAACCATGGGCTTCACTTCAGGGTCAAACTGCATGGAGTGTCACTGGCAGTTTTCCCAGTTCTTCTGTTTTTAAAAAAAAGTTACTGTGCTCAGAAAAGATTCATATCATCTTTGGCCGGACTTATCTGGTGTACCTCTCTGCTGAACAAAACAAGACCCATGTCCATACTTGCGCTCGGGCCCAGCAGCGGCAGGACGTTTTCTTGGACTATGAAAAATGTTAGTATGTGCAGCTGTCCTTGAACGTAGTACCGCAGTCGCACTGTGCCGTCAGTTTTAATTTTGCTGCCCCCATATGCTCCACTAGACTTGTGGACGGAGCATGGTATGACCTGTTCTGACTTCCTCAGTAGGTTGAATGTTCTTCGTGACATGACTTTGCACTTGGCTCCAGTGTCAACTTACACATCTGTTGCTTTACCATTGATCCTCATTGTTACAAATGCTTCGTTATTCCTTCTGATTCTTGTTGGGTCTCCTGCCATCTGCAGAGTCAATCCATCAATGTAATACTCGTTATCCTTGCTTAGATTCCAACTGGTAAATCATCCTTCTGTATCTGGGTCTCGGGGTGAGTTGCTGCCTAGCTCTACAGCATCTGCTGAAATGGTTCCATTTCCGGCATGCTCTGCACTGCTTGCCGAATGCCGGGCACATCTCTCGTCTTGGTACATGGTCCCCGCTGCAGTTGCTGCACTCCGTCCTGAGTGAGAGTATAGAAGGGCTTGGTGGGCTTCGTCTTCTTCTAGCTTCTGGCCAATGCCTGTTCACAGGTCTCGCCTGGACTGCTTTTATGCTCGCGCTTTGCTGCTGCGGAGGGGGCTATCTTTCTGCTGTTCTCTTCCGTGGTTTCGTAAGCCAGACACGTAGAGATGGCCTTTGCGAGCATTAGTTGTCTCACACAATGCCTTTCTCATGTCTTCATCGCAGATTCCGCAGACCATCCTGTCTTTAATCAATTCATCACAGAGTGCTCCGAAATCATAGGTTCTTGCCCTGATTTTTAGGTCACTGACATATGATTGAATCGACTTGCCAGACCTCTGGTTTCTGGTATTAAATCTGTGCCTTTCCATCATTAAGTTCTTTTGTGGATTTGCATATTTCTTGAAATTTTCCTTATAAACGTGGGGTCCTCTCGTGACTCAGCCAGGCTGATAATGATACCCCCTTCACACACCTCGTTTGCATATATGAATGATTTTTCCTTTTCAATGCCATCAGAGCCTGCTAAATTTAGTAAAATGTATGCTTTGACTCGAACAGACTTATCACTAGGCATTGCCGCGATGAAAATGTCGTATTCTTCTTCGAATACACACCATTCTCAACCACAGAGCCTTCAAAGACGAGTGGGTCAGGCCTTCTGAATCCGTCTGCCATTATGGTGCAGTCATAAATGTGTTGCAAACAGGGCATTGGTTACTCACTTTTCACTTGAAGGTTTCAGGTTCAGGCTTCTGACACAGTGTTTCTTGATGCATCGAATAACCAGACAACACAAAGCGGCAACCTTTGACGAATGCTTTACTGTTAAATTCAACAATACAATGTATAACAGGAGCCCCTGGAAATGGTGTCCACCACAGCCAAGTTCCATCTCCTTTTTTTAACTAACGTCCTTTGCGGGGACTCGCGCATGCGCAATGGAATTGTAGCGAGTACAGCGAGTGCAGACAGCCAATAGGAATGGCTGTCTACAGTTCCTATGAGCCAGTGTCCAGCAGCCTGCATCCCGTGCGGGTCCCTGAATTGTAAATCACCCACAGCCCGTGTTGGTACTTCCGCTGCCCCTCATTGTTTCACTGCTCTGGTCACTGTCCTATAGTTCATCTCCCATGCTTGTCCTTGTCAACCAGTGGTGTTCATGTTTCGTGTGCCCTGTCCCAGCCCACTGCTCCCCCGGAGTGTACAAACCCTTGAGGCCACTGCCGGGCATAGGTGCCACCATCTCAGGCACAAACTTCATAGTTACAGGATTTTAAATAAAAACCCTATTGGCTCCTTTAACAAACTATTTAATGCCTGTATGGAGCTGTCAGCATTAGGACTGGAGCGTTGAACTGTTCAGAGCAAGCGCTGTGTCTCCACTCTTCACTCTCCTGGGTCTGCATTTGCTGCAGTATGGCCATTGTAGCACTGCCATTTATTGAAGGAGAACACAAAAATGCCACACAGATAGAACCAGTGAGTGAAACCTGTGAAGTGTAAATGTTCTCAGGCCAAGTTTGAGACAGTTGTTGGTAGGTAAGTCGATACTTGCTAAATCATCTGTTTCCAAAGAATTGGTGCTGTTCGTCAGATCTAGCACACGAAATAGCATTCGATGACCATAACTACTTGTCCAAAGTAATTGAATATCTTAGAACAAAGTCCCTGGTACCCAGAATTCAAGCAACCAGCAGCCTCAAGCAACTGGCAAAATAATAAATAATAGGTTAAAATAAAAAAGTTTAAAATTGCGTGCTAGGTGGATTTGTCATGGTGTTCATATATTAGCAGAAATCAGCAGATCATGAGGCAGTGGATACGTTTTAGATAGGCATTGTTAGAGGAAGTCTCAAGCAACCGGAAAATACACGTGTTTGGCATCTACCAATCCCCATAGGTACCAGATACCAGGGCTTTCACTGTATATAGTCCACCAAGACATGACACAATATTTGATCCCAATGTTGCCTGCTATCTTTGCCTCCTGATTGTGTGTCTGGAGGCCATTACTTCTTCATTTCATCTCCTTCACTAACATCTGAATCTATTGGAATCTTCAAAGCACACCACCTGCCACAATACAACACCGGCGCAGTATCCCATGAGCTTCGATACAGAAAGCTACCCTATGCCTTCTTCAGCAACAATGTACTTTCCCTTTGAGTGACATGTACTGGCTTTAAGCACCTGGCTAATTTTAACAGATGCAATTCACTCACAAAAAAGCAAGCTAAGTTGGCATGCTGATTGCAATTCTCTGAGCTGCACCATGAGATTGCTCAATACCCATCTTGGTGGCAATTGTGTTTAGCCCTCAACAATTTCATTTTTACCAGGGGTATCAAAATAATTGGACTGAACGAAGGGTCTTGACCTGAAATGTCAACTCTCCACTGTACTCCACCAACGCTGCCCGACTACACTGAGCTCCTCCGGCAGATTGATTTTTAAATAACATGCAGCTCTGTTATTTAAAGACATTTGTGAGAAGTCTGCCTCCATTGAACTATAATTTTAATCAACCTTTTCAAGTGGACAGGATATATAAAACAGAACTTAATCCTCGCCCTCTTTTTTTTAATGCATTCCAGCACAAGCCTGTACCCAAATGATAATTTTGCCTTTTAAAAGACTGAATATTTTAGACAGAAATTGGTGTGTAAAAATGCTTTCTTCTTTAATTGAATTGCCAGATTACTAATGGTTTTTTTGAATAAATGTACTTTACAATCATACTTAGGAAGCAGATGTTTCCATCCCTTTTAAAATGTACACAGTACTTAGGCTAAAGCCAACTTTACAAAATGAAGCCATGCCACTCTATTTCATTTCTTAGGTTGTAGATTTATGGCCACTTAGGGTTTTAAAAATGACAATTTCACAATCCTTTCTGCATTTTCAATATTCTCAAAGGAGCTATATAATTATATACTTGGGCTTCATGACTGATAGATAAAGAATTGCCAGTCAGAAATCATATTTACTCAGCTACAAGTCAGTTGTTTGATAATCTCAAAAAGCATTGCCTACAATTATACATTGAAGCAATCTGTATATTGCAAAGCAACAAAGAAGCTTGATGCATTCATGACCTACACAGACCAACAAATTCTAGTTTAATGTCTGAGTCTTGGGAATCTCCACATAAAGATATTGTAATTTTCTTTAATAGCTTTGGACTGGTGATACAAAACTAGCTACATTAGCATTTACCTGTTTTTTTTTCTCCTTATTCCCGATGAAAAGCTCAAGTCCAAAACATTGCTTACCTTTATTCTTTAAGGATGCTGCGTGACCTGCTGAGTTTCTCCACATTTCACATTTGTGTATAACACTAGACTCCAGTGTCTGTAGATTTTCTTGTTTATCATTATTCTACTTCTTGATTGCTGTTAACTTTTTGGGCTCAACTAGAAGTGATAATTTTCTATCAAGCCAGTGATTAGGATCACTATTTTGTATTCTATTTTTAATTTTTTTTTCTTTGGCTTGGCTTCGCGGACGAAGATTTATGGAGGGGGTAAAAAGTCCACGTCAGCTGCAGGCTCGTTTGTGGCTGACCAGTCCGATGCGGGACAGGCAGACACGGTTGCAGCGGTTGCAAGGGAAAATTGGTGGGTTGGGGTTGGGTGTTGGGTTTTTCCTCCTTTGCCTTTTGTCAGTGAGGTGGTTTATCAGATTGATAATACCCATCAGTAAAACGAAATGGATAAAAATAATGAGTGAATTGTGGGATCATTAAACTTTTCATGACCTTTCACAGATCTTTAAAAATAATGGAAATATGGTGTGCATTACAGCAAACATTCAACAATGTTTTGTTAAGGATTTTGAAGTAAAACCTTGGAAGGAAAGGCCATCCAGTGATACATAAAATAAAGCTTTATTTTCAACGATGAAACAGAATCTCTGATTTGCAATCAGAATGTAAATTGAATCCAAAATAGAGCTTTCTTAACAAAACTTTCTCTTCAAATTCATTGAGCTATTGTCAAACTTAAATTTGTCACAATCCAACACTATAATGTAGGGCCTCAAATATTATTTGAAAATTATTTGTTTCAAAACTATATTTCCTTGATCTATTTGGTTAATACATCTGAAAAAAAATATTTAACACACAAAAAATGCATTTTAATCTTGTGATTAGACTTCCTCCTCTTCTAATTAAATTAATTATAAATAGCTAAAGTGGAATTTTTAAATATTCAGAACCATTTATTGCTATATTTTTGGACAGAAATCAGTTTTTGGCAGTTTTTAAAGTTTCCAAAGATTTTGATGTGTCTCCCCCAAAACTTTCCTTGGATTTAGCAGGATTAGATTAAAGTTGAAAAAATTACAATAGCCAGGAAAGTGAACATTCTTTTTTTTTCCCCCCAATGAAACCTATAAATTTGCTGATGTCACCATCATTGTTGTCCAAATAACTCGACATGGTGAGTCAGAATACAGGATGGAGCTATTGAATCTGGTTGGGTGGTGCCAGAACAACAACCTTGCTCTCAATGTGTCCAAGACCAAGGAGCTTATTGTGGATTTTAGCAAGGTGAGTCTGAGGGGCCAGGCACCTGTCCAGATTAATGGGATGGAGGCGAAGAGAGTTTGAACCTTTATGTTCCTTGGAGTTGATATATCAGGACAGTTCTTCAGAAGACAGCGCTTTGAGGCTAATCGTTAGGAAGACACACAAACACCTTGACTTTTTAAGAAGTCTGAGGAAATTTGTCATGTGGATGATACTCTATCAAATTTTTACAGGTGCACCATGGAAAGTTGATGGATTGACTGCATCATGGCCTGGTTTGTAATTCAAGTGCCCAGGAATGCAGAAATAGCAAACGTAAGCAGGTTCATCATCGACTCTGACCTCACATCCATTAAAGGTACCTGAGCAAAGCAGCCAGCGTCACCAAAAAAAATCACCCTGCTCACAACCTCATTTTACTGCTGCCTTCAGAAGGTGCAGAAGCCTGAAGAACAGTAATCTCTAGGTTCAAGACCAGTTTTTTTTCCCCCCAATGTTAATCAAGGTCTGAACTTCCCCTTGTTTCACTAACCATGGACTCTCCAACACCAGCAAAAAGACTGTCTGCACTATTGTAATACCATTTTATTCACACACTATGGTAACAGTAATTAGATTTATTTTCTACCTATCTTTTCTATTTATTATCTCCTATTAATTTAATTTAATGTATTCTATTGCAGTTTATTTTATTTGCAGAGTATCCTTTCAGCTGTGGGAGGTAAGAATTTTGGTGCATTTTTATATTATACAATGTTTTTATGACAATAAACTCATTATTGATGTTATTTCCTCTTTAGAATTAAAGACTGATAATTTATCAAACAAATGATTCTAAGTTATGGAAGAGTTTGATTAAGTGGACATAGAAGAGTTCTGAACTCTCTCACAAGTTTAAAGCAGGAACATGAATGCAATATTGTGTCCAAAAAACTGCTAAATAATTCAAGGTAATCTTTATTCAGAAAGTGATTAGCATATGGAACTGTCTCTCATTTGGTTAGTTGGGGTCATGAGGCGAATTTTAAAGGATAAGCTAAGTAAGCACAGGTCTCCAGAGCAAGAGAGGGTTATAGGATTTTTTATGCATTCTATTCCTTCTCTCTTCTCCAAAGGAAATATAGTATAATAGATAAACTCTATAATGTCCACCCATTAGCCAAGAGATGAATTGATACATGTTAACCCAAAGCTGACTGGTAGGCAGGTGGAACTTAGGTGGAAGTTCAGGTCTCGAAAGTTTTGCTTTTTGTGCATTACTCCATTTTGCTTTTTTGGCAGAAAGTGAAAAATGTCTCAGTGAAAGCAACAATGTAATGGCAAAATGACATCAACATGAGTTGCAATTACTTATTATTTTAATAGTTTAAATGTTTTCATTTTAAGCATTTCTTGGAAGGAGACATTTTGACAGTGAAAGAAATGAATGCTTTAAAATTATTTTTGCATTGCACTTAACACTGAACCACTTTTAATCTGATGGAAATAAAGAATCTTTGAATAGTTTGCTCTGTGAATACCATGTTTGGAAAAAACCCTTTCAATAATGTTATAATGTTATGTAGAATATTTTACTATTTATGCAGGAGATGAATATCTTGTTCACCATTTTTTTATCATAATTTATACAGGAATTTAATGAAAATAATGGCAGTGCGCTGTCGGTCGGAAGTAAACACACAAAACCAAGAGACTGTTCAACAGGCTTTATTCGACGTAAACTTCTACAGAGCCAGCTGTGAGTAGTGAACTCTGAGAATGTCTTCGAAGGGTCGGCTCAGGCTTATATCCCGGAGGGTGATTGACACCCGACTAGGTGGGGCTTGGATTATTCAGGTCGGCTGATTGACAGCCAGCCAGGTGTTGTCTTGACCCCATGCACTTCTGCAGGTACAGAGGTTTCCCCCTGAAGTAGGCCAGTGGTATACCACCACAATATTGCTATTGCTTTTCAAGACCCAGCTCTGTCAGTTAGTATGGTCCATAATAACTCCATTGCTCTTTTATTACTCCACATACAACAAATGCCCAGATGTTTATGAGTTGAGAGCAGACAGGAAGACTAGAAATGCTGGAATCTGAACCTAAGCAGAATCTGTCGGGTTTGATAAGCCAGGTAAAGGTGAAACCCAATGAACGGGGCAGAGGATTGGCAGATGCCAGAGAAAAAAAAGCAAGAAAATAAAAACATGATGCTGGAGAAACTCAGCTGGTCAAACGGGATACTTTATAGAGCAAATATCAAGATAAATAACCCGCTTTTTGAGCTTGAGTTCCTTCATCAGTATCTTTGTATCTTTATATAAAGGACCCTGTTTAACCTGCTGAGTTTCTACAGCATCGTGTTTTTACTTCAACCATGGCATCTGCAGACTTTCATATTTTATTTGAGAGGCAAGAAAAACAGAGGTCAGTTGGCGGAAGACAAGTCACACAGGGGGAGTGGGTGATTAGAAGACAAAGGCTGTCAGTGCTGGAATCAGGATGGAATGGTGGTATAAAGAAAGAACAGGTGGAACCTAAGGGACATGGGACAGGGTGAAGGGGAGAGGAGAAAGTAGATGAATCAGCTGCGGATATTTTTCTTGCCCCTCTCTCTCTTTGTCTGGAATCTGTTAATTCTTTACTCCTGTCTGTCATGTTTCATTTCTAATATAATAGGCCCATCATCATTATACTGGCTTCTTTAACCAGTCTCAATAAAGGATTTTGGCCCTAAACATCAATCATTTTTTTTCTCCCACTGATGCTGCATGACCTGCTAAGTCCCTGCAGAAGTTTGTGTTTAGCTGTTTATGAATTGTACCCCACATATATAGAATTTTACAGTACAAAACAGACCCTTCAGCTCACGATTGTGCTGACCTATATAAACCTACTTCATCTAAATCAGAGGTTCTCAACCTTTTTCTTTCCACTCCCATACCACTTTAAGTAATCTCTATGCCACAGGAACTCTGTGACTAGTAAGGGATTGCTTAAGGTGGTTTGTGAGTAGGAAGGGAAGTTTGAGAACCACTGCTCCTGACCCAATTGTAACTTAAATATTTTGCTTGAGAAAAATTGTCATTGGCCCATTTCCTTTGGAGTTAAGAAACCCTGCACATGATGAGTCAATGAGGTATAGTGGATTTCAAACTTCTACACCATCCACAATACCACCACCCTTTATAATCATCTGCAATCTTACTTTTTTTGTCAAGGACATTTATTGAAAGAAAAAATCACAGAGTAGGGCTCCCAGAACAGGTCTCTGGGGAACTCTACTAGTCACTGATCTCTAAACAGGATACATTCCAACTACTGCTATCCTCTGCTTTCTGTAGGCAAGCCACTTCTGAATCCACACAGCCAAGTTTCCATGGATCCCATGCCTCATAACTTTCTGAATGAGTCTACCATGCGGTACCTTGTCGAATGTCTTACTGAAATCCCCAAAAACACCACCTCTACTGCCCTGCCTTCATTTTTTTTGGTCACTGCCTCAAAAAAAACCTCAGTTTGGCTCATGAGCCATCTTAAAAAGCCATGAGAAGATGAAGCTCATAAATTCTGTCCCAAAGAATCCTCTCCAATAGTTTGCCCACCACCCAATGCAAGACTCACTGATCTAGAATTCCAAAGATTCTCTCTATTACCTTTCCTTAAACAAGGTGAGTACATTTGCCATTCTCCAAATATCTAGTACCTTCCCTATGGCCAGGGAGGATGCAAAGATCATTGCCACCACTGCAGCAATCTCTACCTCCCCCCCCACCACCCCCCCCACCCCCCGGTAGTACCTTGGGGTAGATCTTGTCTAGTCCTGCGGACTTATCAATCCAAAATTTTTTTGGAAGATCAAGCTCTTCTTCTTTCTTAACCTCAACATGTTCTGACACATAAACCTTTTCTATATTGACTTCACATTGACTAAGGTCCCTCTCTCTAGAGTACACTGAAGCCACATATTAATTTAGGACTTCCCCTACCCTACAGAGAAACAGTATAAAAATAAAACTTCAGGGGGACTTTCCTCCACTTCTTTCCAGCATTGCAGTGAAGTAATCTCTGTGCACGGATAATAAGTAGCAGGAATTGAGGCTTTCAATGAAGTAATTACACAACACAGTAGCTACAGTGACTAGTAATGAGTCAGCTGGGTGGATTAAATCTGAATTTGCTTGAATTAATAATGGGAAATGGGAATATGGATTCCACCTATCCAATAATAGGTGGAACTGGACGAAGGCAATATAAGGTAGTATGAGGGTCTTCGGATTGTGTTGAAAATGTGTTGGTTGTGTTCATTGGTAATTTCATTGGTAATTGGTAATTAAGGCCAAGTTGTTCAATTTAAACTTGGTCAAAGCTTCCCCTTTCTGTTTTAAAGGCTTGCTGAGGCCACATGGTTTTAGAAATATGGATGGACACTTGCATATTAAAGCAGGAAATTCAAATCAAAAAGTCAATTAATATCCATTGATGTGTAACCGACTGCTTTGTACATGAGCACACAGAGGCCTGCAATTTCCTATTGCTTACTTAGTTTCAATCCCATGTAGTTTTCCATTATATTGGTTTGAATTAATAAAAGTTTATGCTACTTTACATAATCTTAGGTCAGTTACCGGTAGTTTGAAACCAGCGACATATAGGGCAAAATTTGATTACCCCAAATTTTCTTTAAATTGTATGAGCTATTGGGACAATGAATAAATTAAAAAAAAATTGAATACCTGTCATATATTTATTAAATTACTTGCAAAAGTTCCCAATATATTCTATTAAACTTGTGTATGTAAATATATTATGTTTAATAAGGATCTGAATAGGTGTATAGAAGCCTTATGTTCACTGGAAAATGTAATCTGCTTTCATTTTGCTTCCTTGTGCTAAAATTAACAAATGACTTGGAAGGATGAATGCATAATGGATCAGGATGCTGTACTTATTATTTAGTGGTATTTATCCTGGACAGGCAGGTGAATTGAAAGTTTTCTTCTTAAAATATAGATAAAATATTATTTAAAGTAAAATCTTCTGTAGAACCTAGTTTGATTTTCTGGCCACCAACTGCAGAAATAAAGTATCCAAGATGTAGTGAGTTTTACAAGAGTAAAATAATAATCAAGACTACTTTTATTCCACTACTGATCCAGGTGTAGTATGCAGGGGGAAAAGAAAAGGGACTTTAAATAAATGGACAATTTCAAAGTTTCTTTTATAGGCCAATGGGCAATATTGATTGCCATAATCAATGGGAATGGTAAAAGTAAACTTGTTCTTTATTTTTCCCCCAATTCCATTAATTTGATTCCAATTCATTGCATCTTGATTTTAATTGCAATTTTATTATTACACTATTTACAGGAGACAATATTTTGTGTTTGTAAATATATTATGTTTTGGTAGCCCCACATTAGGGAAAGCTTGGGTTCCTAGAAAACTGTCTGTATTGTAATTTACTGTACTGCAAATCCATGTTATAAGTTCAAAGTTCAGATTTATTGTCAGAGTACATTTGTTGTCATCACATATAACACTGAGATTCTTTTTACTGCGGGCCAGGCAGAATTTCTACTATTGGCAGTGCAAAAAACTGTATTCAAGAATAGATAAGTATAGAAAGAGAGAAATGTAAACAAGAGAGAAGTGCAAAAAAACTGACCGTAATACAGAAAATAAATATTCAATAATAAATAGTGCAAAGTAAGAGTCCATAAATGAGTATCAGATTGAGTTTTTTGTTGAGGAGTCTGATGTTGGAGGGGTAGTGAACCTGGACCTGGTAATGCGAGTCTTGTAGCACCCATATCTCGTTCCTGATGGCAGCAGTGAAAACAAAACATGTCCTGGGTGGTGTGGATCCTTGATTGCTGCTGCTCTCTGACAGCAACGTTCCTTGTAGATTTTCTTGATGGTGGGGAGAGTTTTCCCTGTGATGTACTGAGCTACCTTTTGTATAATATTGGTGTCCCCGTACCTGGTTGTGATGCAGCTGCTCCATCTGTAGAAGAATGCCAAGGTTTACAATGTCATATGTCATATCAAACCTTCACAAACCCCTGAGGAAGTAGAGGTGCTGACATTCATTCTTCACGATGAAATTTATGTGTTGGTTCCAGGAAAGTTCCTCCAAAAGAGTGACTCCCAGGAATTTAAATTTGCTCACTCTACCACCTCTGATCTCCCAATGATCATTGGATTGCATATCTCTGGTTTTCATCTCCTAAAGTCCACAACCAGCTCCTTGATTTTGGTGACATTGAGTCTGAGGATAGTAAACCATCCAGCCAATTTTCTGTCTGCTGACTGGTTTCCCCCTTTGATACAACCCTGTACCATGGTACCATCAGCAAATTTATAGATGGTGTTATTGTCGTACTAAGCAGCACAGTCATAGATGTACAGTGAGCAAAGCAGGTGACTAAGTACATAGCTCTATGGTGGAGATTGTGGAGGAAATGTTCTTACTGATCCTCACTGATTATGGTTTTGAGGTGAGGAAATCCAGGATCCAATTACAGAGTGGGATATTGAGGCCCATGTCTTGGGATTTGTTGATTAGTTTTAATTGGATAATGGCATTTAATGTCAAACTAGATGATAAAGAGAATCCTGATATATCTCTCCAGGTGTTCTAGAGCTTTAATATAGAGGTAGTGAGATGACATCTGCTGTGGCAGACATATTGTTGCAGTAGGCAAATTAGAATGGATCCATGTCAGACAGGAACTGATATGCTTCAACACCAACCCCTGAAAACACTTCATCACTGTGGATGTCAGTGCCACTGGCCAGTAGTCAATTAGGCAAGTTACCACACCCTTTTTGGGCACTTGTACAAATTTTCTTTGGAAATTCTCCTCCATTGATACTTGTATAATAATACTTTCTTCAAACAATGAAACGCGCATTTTTAGTTAGCATTGGTGTGGGAGGACTTAACTTATCCATGATAGGAACTACTGTCTTTTCTTACTTACACACTTCTGACACCAATGCACACATTGCCCCCTAGGAAATGTAGTTTTTTTTATATGCTTGGATGATAAACATAACACATATCACTTTCTTGTGTTCTGATTATGGGAAGCAAATGAAAGACACCAACACACAAAATGCTGAGATTAATCCCAACAACAGATTCTGCAGTCACAAATTCATCGAAATTTCATTTCGGATCTTGATCCAATATTCTGGTTTTTAAATGTTAAGAGATCATGGAGTTGAATGAGTTTGTTAGAAATACGCAGACAATTTTTTATTATGCTTTCTCATTTTAAAACAAAGGTTAATTTATTATTTCAACAAGTGAGAGAAAATCATTAGAAAAGCACAGGTTTCAACAGAACATTTCATAATATTTTTGGCAAGGATACGGCTCATCAAATTTCCAAAATAGCTCTGAATTTATATAAAAGATACTACAGTGGTAAACAGTTAAACCTCTATATACAGTGCCCTTCATAATGTTTGGTGCAAAGGCCCTGTTTTCCTTTGCCCCTCTGCTCCACAATTTTAAATTAAAAATCAAACGATTCACATCTGATTAAAGTTCACATTCCAGATTTTATTCAAGATTATTTGTTTGTTTTGGTTTGACCATGTAGAAATTACAGGAGCTTTTATATGTGGTCCCCTAATTTCAGGGCACCATAACTTTTGGGACAATTGGCTTTACAGATGTTTGTGGGTACTCAGGCACCAGTATGTTTAATTGCCTCATTGGTGTGGGTATAAGAGAGCTAGGCTTGTTTCTAAGCTTTTCATCACCTTTGGAGTCTGTGGTTGCCATTTTTCAACATGAGGACCAGAGTTGTGCCAAAGAAAGTCAAAGAAACTATGATGAGGCTGAGAAACAAGAATAAAGCCACAAGAGACATTGGGTGACTCTCTGCTTAGTAAGAGTCGCCTCGGTCAGACACTTCAATTGTAAACTTTGGCGGGGGGGGGGGATTATCTATAATGTTATTGTCTGTCTTTTGATGGGTCCATGGAGGGGGAAGAACCTGTAGATACCGCGACAGTTAAATGTTTTCAAAGAATGTGACTGAAAATAAAGTAAAATGCTTTGTTTATATATACATGCAAGTGAAGTTTGTCCAGTGTAAATACAGTATAGCATTTTTGACTTTTACACTATTTATTTTTAATGCAGGTGCATTAAAAGTGTCTCAAGCAACCGGAAAATAGACTTATCCAGCCTCTATCCATCCCCATAGGGGATGGATACCAGGGAATTTACTGTATGTGCAAAACCTCTAGGATAGTAATTATAAAACAGGTTTAGTACACTATCAATGTTAATCTTTTGGGGTGATGTGAGCTGCATCTCTTCTCATTTTTTTCAATATTTATTCACTAGCGACTACTTTTCAGAAAAGCTTTTCTAGAATCACCCTTGTCATCTTGCATGAGATGGGGAGATAAATGTACTGTCAACAGCCTTCAGCATACTCACTAATAAAATAGAAAACCTCCCAGGCAGTCCAGCCAACAAAGATAGTGTGGCTGTAATTTATGGTCTCTTGCAAAGTGTCTTTCTTCCAGAAATAAAAACAACTGCCATAATCCATATGTTAATGATCTTCTTAGTCCTGCATCCTTCAAACATCCCATGGGCTGCAGAATACTTTTCTGCTATTTAAATGCACTAGTGAATGGGTCTAATGGATCATGCTTCAGACTTCTACAGCATTAAAAATAAAATTTTTAAAGGCCTTGCATGAGAAGATAAATAATACAATAAATAATTGTATATTTCTGTCAGGAGTTGAAATAAAAAGTTTCAACAGATAATGTCATAAGTTGATATTGTGAAGCTAGAATGGTGACATCCATCAACATTCACCCACTTCAAATATAACGCACAATAATTTATAACAGAACTCTGGGTTCAATTTCGACCCAGATGCTCTCAGTGTGTTGTTCATGTGTTTTTCCTCTAGGTGCACTGGTTTCTATCTCCATCCCAAATGCATGCAGGTAAGTTAATTAACCACTGTAAATTACTTTGCAGGCTAAACTATCCCTTAATGCCCTTGGAAAGGTGGTGGCCTTCTTGAGCAGCTGCAGTCCTGAGGACAGATACCCACGATACTGTCAAGGAGGGAGTTCCATGATTTTGACCCTGGCAGGGGGAAGGAATGGCGATGTTTTGTCAAGTTAGGGAGGTGTGTAGCTTGGAGAGCAACTTCCAGATGGTGGTGTTCCCATCCTTGTCCTTCTAGCTAGTAGAAATCATGGGTTTAGGAGGTGATGTCTAACAAGACTTGGTGAATTCCTGCAGCACCAACCTGCTGCTGTTTTACATCAGAAGTGAAGTGAATGAATAGTAGATGGGGTGTCCTGATTTGACCTGTATTGTCTCAAGCTTCCTGATGTCATTGAAGCTTCACTCATCGAGGATTAGATATTCCAATGTTGGAGAAAAGAACAGGGACAACAAATCACTTCCAATTCAAAAGACATCTTTCACATGAAACTAAGATGGTAAACAGTTTAATATAATCATCGGAAAAACTGCATTTTCAATGGTGCAGGATTCTGTGTTCCTTTGAGTGGAATCTGATCCACAATATCTGAGCTGAGAAGGCTGCCAACTGAGTCATGGCAGAAACTTACAGTGCAATGGTTTATGTATTAAATAATCAATTGATTCATCTACAGTTTTAATTGCAATATAATAGCTTTCATGCTGCTCAGATCATAAGTTAATTAAGAAGCATGCAGGGTTAAGTGCGTACATAAAATAGATAGGCACATTAAAAGTCTTTTCATCTGCCTTGTTAGGACCCTTCTTAGTTTTCCTTCTGTGAAGAGTTTGTAACTTATTCCATGTCACTGTGTAAACACCAAATTTGTCAATAAAGGCAAAGAAAGGATAATAAATGTTATGCTGGTATTGTGAAAATGAAAATAAAGAGGCTTGCAGATCGTCTCAAAAAAATGAATTTAGAAGCTAAGGTTTCAAGCCCCTGACCCTTTCAGAGATTATTCAAGCAAATGAGAATTGACTAAATTTATAGTCAAATGGCAAGAAGAGAAAGCTACCAGCTTTGGTTAAAATATTAGCCCTCCTGAGACATGCCTTAGTATTTTAGGAATGAATAATTTATTTAAATTCTTGTCTGTCAGATAGTGAATTCTGCTGAAATGTTACATAATTTCTACAAGCAGATGAGAAAAAAAACCGCATTATGCTTTGTGGAGTGCTTCTGTTTGTAGAAACCTCTGTTGTGTAGCATGGAAACAAGCCATTTGCCCCTCTCTGAGTAGGCACCCTTCCATATTTGCCATTGGCCAGTGTATTGCCATAGCTCTCTGTACCAAAGTATCCATCTTGGCATTTTAATCAATGTTATCTTCTGCAAAATCTTCCAAATGGACTGGAAGTATAAATGATGTACTGTCTGTATCTTTAACTGGGCAAATATCCCCTGAACTGATCCACAAAATTTGGACCACTGGACAAAATAACGGACTTAACACTCCTGAGAATGACACTCTGTTCCAAGCTTTGTCATGGGAAGAGAGTCCAGGGGGAGAGAGAAAAGGGTGTTTTCAAAGACCTCTTGAGAAAACACTACTACTTATTCCTGGCAATCTTGTGGCCTATCACCACTGAGTTGCAGAGAATATTCATTGAAGGTGTTAAACCTATGTCCATGCAAAAGGTCCCCAATGCAAATGACAGCAAGAGCACCCATTGCCCAATTAGTCACTCACCCTCTTTCTCCATTAATGTCAAATTTTGAACATTTCACATTTGAACTCATTATTCACTCCAGAACCTACAGAACTAGAAATGAAAATACTAAGACGTAGTAACTTGCTTGAAATCCAGATATGTAGTGCATCCATATTTCTGATTTATTGCCAGAGTACATGCATGACATCACGTACCACCCTGACATGTCTTTCCCTGTGGGCAAGGCAGGATTACCACTTACTGATAATGCAAAAAAAACTGTACACAATGTAAGCAGATAAGAAATGTAAACAGTTAACAAATGTAAACAAACTGTGCAATACAGAAAGAATTTAAAAAAAATCAATGAAGTTCAAAAGTAAGAGTCCTTAATTGAGTCTCTGAGTTTATTGTTAGGAATCTGATGGTGGAGGTGTAGCAGCTGTTCCTGAACCGGATGACATGAGTCTTATGGCACCTATACCTTTTTCATGATGGTACCAGAGGGAACAGAGTGTGTGCTGGGTAGCGTGGATCCTTGATTTCTTCTGCTCTGGTGGCAATGTTTACTGTAGATGTTCTTGATGGTGGGGAGGGTTTTGCCTGCGATGACCTGGGTTGTGCCCACCACCATTTGGAGGGCTTAATACTCAGGGGTATTGGTGTCCCTATAACAGAACATGATGCAACCGGTCAGCACACATCTTTAGAAATTTGCAGGGTTTCTGATGTCATACCAAACTTCCACCAGCTCCTGAGGAATTATAGGAGCTGACATGCTTTCTTTAGGATGCCATTAGTTTGTTGGGTCCAGGAAAGACTCCTAAGAATTTAAATTTGCTCACCCTCTCCACCTCTGATCTCCCAATCACCTCATACACCCTGCCGCAAATCAGAATCTTATGGAATGTCTGTGGATTCCATCAGGAGTCCAAGGATACTGCAGTTTAGAGGCTCTATGTGTTGCCTGCATGTACTAAAGCCATGCAGGGTTTTCTATTGGCTAGCCTTTAGGGTATTCAGGCCCAATACATTGCATACACTTTAATGTGTACAATCACAACATCACATAAGAAGTTTCTTGAGTGGGTCCAATCAATTTTCCATTGGTCTCTGCATCCACTAGACTCTAATCTTTTTGCCTTCATAATCAATTCTGTATAAAACTATAACATGAATTCACTTAATTTTAAGTTTATAATTTGTTAATCATTTTAATCTTTACATGCTTTATTATGATTGTGACAATCTCATATTTATGGTCTATTAATATTTTCAGTGTATAATTAAGATGTCCAATTTTCCTTCTAATGATGAACATTTATCTGATTTTTGATGCATAACTTGTTTCCTTTTCCTAGTGGTTCTTCAAGTATTAGATAATAACTTGCACTGCTTCCCTCTCTTCTGTCATGTATGCTTAATGTTCTAGAGATGGAAACATTTTCAAAGCCCCCTGACTGAATTCTGTATTCTAATATTATCCACTCACAATGAAGTGTGTATTCCACACCTGTTTATATGTTTATATCGCCTCAAACCGTACATCTTGGCGCCTCACAGTTCGGCGGGAAGCAACCTCCTTTGAAGAAGACTGCAGAGCCCACCTCACTGACAAAAGACAAAGGAGGAAAAACCCAACACCCAACCCCAACCCACCAATTTTCCCTTGCAACCGTGTCTGCCTGTCCCGCATCGGACTTGTCAGCCACAAACGAGCCTGCAGCTGACGTGGACATTACCCCTCCATAAATCTTTGTCCGCAAAGCCAAGCCAAAGAAAAAGATATGTATTACAGCACCTCTTCATGTTGGACCTGCTTACAGCACTATGTTGCATCATTGCTGCTGCTCCATGCCCTGAAGAACTATTTATTTCACCAGTAACAACAAAGTGACAAATAAATTCAGTTTAAGCCACAGCACCACTGCACTGACAAGATCCGCAAAGGGACACAGGAGCTTGAATCATTTCCTGATATGTTTTCTCCATTACCTTGGAGCACAGTATTTCAAACACATGCACAATGTTTCTTGTATATTCCTCATCCTATCAGCATTTTTCAAGAGGGATGATACCTCAGAGTTAATGTTTAGATTTATAGACAGCGTACATACATGGCGTCACAGAGAACCCTGAGATGTTTTTTGCTGGTCTTAGCAATTTCTCTACCAGTAACTGTAAACTATAAACAGTCTGAAAATGTGTATGTCAATATAAAAGTACAGTAATAAATAATAAGCATACGAGTTCTTAAGTGGGTCTCTAAATTAGTATAGTTATCCCCTATTGTTCAAGAATCTGATATTTCATGGTAGGTGCAGTGAACTAGAATTTGCTGGTAGTGTGTTGTGCTGATGGCTGGCCTCACCCCCCCCCATCTGTTCACATATAACTCTGGTTACCGCCTAAACCCAGAACCCTTCAGAAGATTAAGTGAGACCATACCCATGGTTAAAAGCTAATAAAAGAGTTTGTTCTCCCTCCAGTTGTGAGAGCTTTTATTCACGCTACAGTTAATAACTATTCCTGAACCTGGTGGTACCATGTGTAGCATGGTGGTAGTCATACAACCACGTGGTTTTACTGCCCAGAAACAAGCTCTTCGTACACCTACCACTCTCTGTGTGGAAAAGGTGCCCCTTAGATCACTTTTAAACTTTCCCTCTCTCACGCTAAATCAATGCCATCTAGTTACCTGCTCAAAACAATAGCTTTCATTATACATTTCAACATACTCAATGCATCTTCCAATATCAGGTTATATTCTCAGTTCTTAGGCCTTTGCGTATTGTACGCGGATTTAATTTTGTGGCCCTTTTCTGCACCCTTCTAAATCCTCAATGTCCTCCATTAGGAAAGAAGCTCAAACATGTCTCAAATTTGCATTCAGGGTTAAGGCTTAGAATGAAACAATATAAAATGTTGTGCTAAACACTGATCATTTTTATTTAATTAGATTAGCACAGTGTGCAGATTCAACGCCAGTGATCCGGGTTCATTCTGATGCTCTCTGAATGCAGCTTGCACGTTCTTCCTGTGACTGCATTTCAAGCTAAAAATTCGTGGGTTGGTAGGTTAATTGGCTGTTGTAAGTTCCCACTAGGATGCAGATGAGTGGAACGGTTTGGGATCATTTACGGGAATGTGGGAGAATCAAATTAGATCTTCATAAGATTGGTATAAAATGATGCTTGATGATCAGGGCAGACTCTGTGGGCTGAATTACCTGTTCTATATTATATGACTCTATGACTGAATTCTTTAATACCTATTCAATTTTCTCTGAGGTTCCCACCATCTCCGTTCAACCATTTATAAGCATAAGATGTTTAATGGAAAGGTCCTCTAGAAATGAAATTCTTGTCCACTGTGAAAGAATTGTCTTAAACATGTTTCAGTGCATATTACTGAAAATGAAAGAGATTGGACTTTGATGGTCAGAATTTAAAAGGACTTGACAAAGAGGGTGGAATCATTGGGTGGCAACCAATGGTAGATGGCTGTAGGAGCAGAGACATGCTCACGGTGGCCCAATGGCGGTACATGGTAGAAAGAGGGGGATAGGATCAAAATTGGTTTTGTGATGCCCAAGAAACATTGTCAGGGAGGGGCTGTGTACTTCAAAAGAGCTTACAGAAATCAAGTTATAAACAATTGGTAAATTTGAATTCAGTCACATACCAGAGAAGGATGGCTATCTTCAGGTGATTCAGAAAGAGGCTCAGTTCTCTTCTTTAAACTTCATTCTGAGTGAATTTTGTACCACATTTCTGGTTATAAAAAATCAAAATAATCTTTTGAGTACATTAATTCCTTATAACTTGCTTTATGTTTCCATCTCAGCTTCTGAGTTTCTGTCACATTTTTATCAAATTCATTGTTATAGTGAATAGCCTTTTCTTAAATAATTTCTCAAACCATTTCCATTTCAGAAAACTTTGAATAAATTAGTCCTCAACCATTTCTGCTCCAGTATATCAAGCTCCTCTTGCACATCTCTCATCACAGCTGCAGAAAGTAGTGGATGCAGTTCCTAAAATTATGTATACTTCTCTTCCCTCTGTGGACTCGAGCTACATATCCTGCAACCTTGAAGAAGCAGCCAACACACAAAAGGATCTATCACATCATCCTGAACACACTTTCTTCTACCTCCTACTATTGGGAAGAAAGTTCAAGAGTGTGAAATTGCACATCAACAAGCTTAAAGAAAGTTTCTTCCCACAGCCATTAGGCTCCTGATTGAAACCCACAATAGTGCTACCATGCTGTCCTTGCTTTGCACAAATTGATCTTTTTTTTGCATTGTAGCTCCATACTCTGTAATTATGCTCTTGTATTTTTAGATTTGATTAGATTCAACTTTATTGTCATTGTGCCAAGTAAAATACAAAGCCAATGAAATAAAATTAGCATCCAAACAGAAGTTAAAAAAGTGCTCTATACAAATAAAAACAAGTGGATTCAGCAAGTAAACAATGATAAAAGTAGTGACAGTACAATGTGAGTGCAGGACCACTCAGTGCTGGGATTTAAGGTTTAACAGGGTCACACCCTCGGGGGAAAAAGCTCTTCTTGAGCCTGCTGGTTCAAGAGTGAAGGCTCCTGTAGCGCCTAGATGGGAGAAGAGTAAAAAATCCATGCCTCCTTGCTGATGCTCTCCACCCTGCCCAGACAGTGTTCCTAATAGATGCTCTCAATGGTTGGCAATTGGATGCCGATAATCCATTGGGCAGTTTTCACCACCCGCTGGAGTGCTTTACAGTCCGATATCAGACAATTGCCAAACCACACTGAGTGCCATAGCTAAGTCTGCTCTCAATGGTACAGTGGTTAAAAATCCATCAATATCCATGGACAGAGGTGTACTTCCTTCATGTGCTTCAGGAAATAAAGGCGCTGTTGCGCTTTTTTGATCAGGATGGAGGGGGTTCAGTGACCTCCTTTACTTTATACAACTGTATGTACAGTATATTAGTGAAACTGCTCTCAGAAAAACCCTTCTCACTGTACTAGGTGTAATGTAACAAACTTAAACATAAATATTTCCTCATTATTAGTTAATAGATATTTATCTCTTGTATGCTTTTTGATGTTCTTAAAGATTCGGCATCCAAATCAAGATTAAAGAGTTTAATGACTCTAAACAGTGACATACAGATTCATTATTTTAAGAAATTGAATTTAAAAATTTAAGATTTAAATTAATTTAATCTAATCATCATTTCTGTTTCTACTTTCTATGTTCCTACAAGTATAATATGGGAACACCATCTCCTTCACAAGAGAATTCAGATCATTCTCAGCTCTGGACTCATGAAAAATAGATGAATAATCTTGCTGTTTCCTTTCCCAGTTATTGTTTTATGAGAGATAACATTAAATATTCGACTGAATCTATACATCATATTAAGTACTTTATTCTAATTCATTTAGGCTTGAAAATGTGCTTTTTGAGATTTAACACATATTTACTTAACACAGTATGGTAGCCTTCAACTGATCCCAGAGGGTTTCAGGGGACGGGTCCGTGAGGCGGGTCCAGGAAAAACAAGGACTGGTTTGACGAAAACAGCCAGGAAATCCAGGAGCTGCTGGCAAAGAAGCGAGCTGCCCACCAGGCTCACCTTACAAAGCCGTCCTGTCCAGAGAAGAAACAAGCCTTCCGTCGCGCATGCAGCCATCTTCAGCGCAAACTCCGGGAGATCCAAAATGAGTGGTGGACTAGCCTCGCCAAACGAACACAGCTCAGCGCGGACATTGGCGACTTCAGGGATTTCTACGAGGCTCTAAAGGCTGTGTACGGCCCCTCACCCCAAGTCCAAAGCCCGCTGCGCAGCTCAGACGGCAAAGTCCTCCTCAGCGACAAGATCTCCATCCTCAACCGATGGTCAGAACACTTCCAATCTCTTTTCAGTACCAACCGCTCAGTCCAAGATTCCGCCCTGCTCCAGCTCCCTCAACAGCCCCTAAGGCTAGAGCTGGATGAGGTTCCCACCCTGGATGAGACATATAAGGCAATCGAACAACTGAAAAGTGGCAAAGCAGCAGGTATGGATGGAATCCCCCCAGAAGTCTGGAAGGCTGGCGGCAAAACTCTGCATGCCAAACTGCATGAGTTTTTCAAGCTTTGTTGGGACCAAGGTAAACTGCCTCAGGATCTTCGTGATGCCACCATCATCACCCTGTACAAAAACAAAGGCGAGAAATCAGACTGCTCAAACTACAGGGGAATCACGTTGCTCTCCATTGCAGGCAAAATCTTCGCTAGGATTCTACTAAATAGAATAATACCTAGTGTCGCTGAGAATATTCTCCCAGAATCACAGTGCGGCTTTCGCGCAAACAGAGGAACCACTGACATGGTCTTTGCCCTCAGACAGCTCCAAGAAAAGTGCAGAGAACAAAACAAAGGACTCTACATCACCTTTGTTGACCTCACCAAAGCCTTTGACACCGTGAGCAGGAAAGGGCTTTGGCAAATACTAGAGCGCATCGGATGTCCCCCAAAGTTCCTCAACATGATTATCCAACTGCACGAAAACCAACAAGGTCGGGTCAGATACAGCAATGAGCTCTCTGAACCCTTCTCCATTAACAATGGCGTGAAGCAAGGCTGTGTTCTCGCACCAACCCTCTTTTCAATCTTCTTCAGCATGATGCTGAACCAAGCCATGAAAGACCCCAACAATGAAGACGCTGTTTACATCCGGTACCGCACGGATGGCAGTCTCTTCAATCTGAGGCGCCTGCAAGCTCACACCAAGACACAAGAGAAACTTGTCCGTGAACTACTCTTTGCAGATGATGCCGCTTTAGTTGCCCATTCAGAGCCAGCTCTTCAGCGCTTGACGTCCTGCTTTGCGGAAACTGCCAAAATGTTTGGCCTGGAAGTCAGCCTGAAGAAAACTGAGGTCCTCCATCAGCCAGCTCCCCACCATGACTACCAGCCCCCCCACATCTCCATCGGGCACACAAAACTCAAAACGGTCAACCAGTTTACCTATCTCGGCTGCACCATTTCATCAGATGCAAGGATCGACAATGAGATAGACAACAGACTCGCCAAGGCAAATAGCGCCTTTGGAAGACTACACAAAAGAGTCTGGAAAAACAACCAACTGAAAAACCTCACAAAGATAAGCGTATACAGAGCCGTTGTCATACCCACACTCCTGTTCGGCTCCGAATCATGGGTCCTCTACCGGCACCACCTACGGCTCCTAGAACGCTTCCACCAGCGTTGTCTCCGCTCCATCCTCAACATCCATTGGAGCGCTCACACCCCTAACGTCGAGGTACTCGAGATGGCAGAGGTCGACAGCATCGAGTCCACGCTGCTGAAGATCCAGCTGCGCTGGATGGGTCACGTCTCCAGAATGGAGGACCATCGCCTTCCCAAGATCGTATTATATGGCGAGCTCTCCACTGGCCACCGTGACAGAGGTGCACCAAAGAAAAGGTACAAGGACTGCCTAAAGAAATCTCTTGGTGCCTGCCACATTGACCACCGCCAGTGGGCTGATAACGCCTCAAACCGTGCATCTTGGCGCCTCACAGTTTGGCGGGCAGCAGCCTCCTTTGAAGAAGACCGCAGAGCCCACCTCACTGACAAAAGGCAAAGGAGGAAAAACCCAACACCCAACCCCAACCAACCAATTTTCCCTTGCAACCGCTGCAATCGTGTCTGCCTGTCCCGCATCGGACTGGTCAGCCACAAACGAGCCTGCAGCTGACGTGGACTTTTTTACCCCCTCCATAAATCTTCGTCCGCGAAGCCAAGCCAAAGAAGAAGACTTAACACATGTCCAAAAAATTGTTTATTCATTTATGCCACTATCAATTTTTAAAAAAAGTTAATGCATCTGCTAATGTAGATAAATGAACTTTGTGCAATTGCATTAAACATTCAGTCCTTAATAGTGAAAAGACCCATTTTGTCAATCCCAATTACATCTTTACAGTAGATAGTAGATTTTCAGATGAAGCTTGTTTTTCATAATCCCACATTGGTCTACATTTGTTTTTTTTTTAAAGATGAATCAGAATTGCTTCCTTTATGATAGGCTCCATTAATTTCCTCCTGTGGGTTTAAGTGAACAGGTTAATGAGATCCACGGTTTTAATTTTTATGAGCAGTGAAATAATGTTGCCTTCTTTACAATCTTCAATCATGTACTCATTCAATGGAATCCTTCTGTCACAACACATCCTTAATTCAATATGTTCCCATGGTTATTGTGGGTTGGGAACAAGCTACAGTAGGCTACTTACTTTATTTTACATTGTAGGACAGTGGCCATAGATTTAATTTGTAGTATTCAGACATACAGTGAGTGAGGAGAGGGATAGTTTTATGGATTGCAATTAAAAAAAAAAGACATGAATATAAGTAGTCAATCTCACATTAACTGACAGAAGGACAAAATCAGTTGTATAATTGCTGTGGAGAACATTCAGGAAGTGGGCGAGGGAGGCTTTGGTGACATTAAAAGATGCTCTTTTAATCAAGAGACTTCAGTGTTTGTGTAGTAAATGATCTCAGTGAATACGGATCAGTTCTGAAAAAAGGCCAGAAAGAAATCATTGTGAAACTTAGTGTCATTAATATTATTTTTTCACAGTAATGAGAGCAATTTAAATGATCATATCAAAACTTGTAATCCTACCTCTTTTTTTAATTGCTGAGAATATTAATGTTTGTTTCACTATCCGATAAACATTGTCTCCATGGAAACTGTCTCTTCCCGGAAACTCCTGTGCCAGAGGTGCAATGCTTGACCATTATTCTGCTCTGTTTATCAATGGGGAAAATGGAGACAGCAGTTGTTGAACAATGTTCAGTTGGTTCCAATATTTAATTTATTCAAGACATGCAGGGAAATTACCAAGGTTGCAGGCAGATTTCATCAGCTGCCTAATGAAAATCTTCAGATTCATCAAATTTATGGTTTCTGGTTCAGAGGCCAAAAGTACAGAAGATGAGGCTCCAGGGAAGGAAAGGAAGCCTGAGCAAGGCCACGATAAAATGGCTGACTCTTCCCTGGTTTCTGGACTTCATCATGAAGCCCAACCAGAGTTCCTGATTGTTGCTTCGAAATATCTCCGGAAAGAAACCAAGAATATCCAAAAGCTTTACTTTACTGTTGAGAACTGGAAAGGTGTAACTCCAGGCAGGGCTCACCACAGGGATGGATGTAAGCAGGACTCATGGTGGTGACAGATAACAAGCTATTTTCATCATTTATAGACATCTGAGAGCAAAATCAAACTTGGCCAGGCTGATGCAATTTTGTGTGTGTGTGTGTGTGTGTGTGTGTGTGTGTGTGTGTGTGTGTGTGTGTGTGTGTGTGTGTGTGTGTGTGTGTGTGTGTGTGTGTGTTTTCCTGCACTATAAATGGGTTATCGTGTTATATGGTGAGCTCTCCACTGGCCACCGTGACAGAGGTGCACCAAAGAAGAGGTACAAGGACTGCCTAAAGAAATCTCTTGGTGCCTGCCATATTGACCACCACCAGTGGGCTGATATCGTCTCAAACCTTGCATCTTGGTGCCTCACAGTTCGGCGGCCAGCAACCTCCTTGGAAGAAGACGGCAGAGCCCACCTCACTGACAAAAGACAAAGGAGGAAAAACCCAACACCAACCAACCAATTTTCCCTTGCAACCGATGCAACCGTGTGCAGCTGACGTGGATATTACCCCTCCATAAATCTTCGTCCACGAAGCCAAGCCAAAGAAGAAAAAAGAAATGGGTTCCAGGAAAATGATATACACCACAAACTATATACCTCCACATACTCTGATTTAATGACCAATAAGCAAGTGCAAAATGTCTGGACAGTAGTATCTTGATCCGGACATAACACAAAGTCTTAATATCCAAGTGTTCTCAATATTAGATGATGACTAGTAACCCAAGAGAACTGTTTTCTACTGTCAATGAAAGAGTAAGGTGGATTATCAACAAAAATTAATATAGGTTGCAAAGAGATATAAGAAGCTAAAAACCCACAGCACCGGGTAATACTGGAATGCAAGATGCATGTGATGAATTTAACAATAAATATAGGGAGAATGAATAAGATCAATGGAAGAAAAAAAATGTTTCAAAGAGACTAGATAATCAAACACACACTTGTACATTCAATTCAGTTTGGAACTATATATAATTAACTTTCCATCAACAGATATTACACTTGAAGTCCACATTAAGTGAAATTGTCATGCAAGAAATTATAGCTTTTTTTAAAACAGATTGGCTATGCCATTACAACAGGAAGAAATTTTCACTGGCGTGATAATTTTCACAATTCACAGATGAACCTTATTCATGATACATATTCTTCAGTTGTGCATATATTCATAAGGGATTAAGTGTGGGAAATCAAGAGAAATCAAGGAGTGGAAGGGGGTCAAGGAACAATGGGCAATGATTTAACTTGGTTATCACAAGTACTGGCAGTGATTTGAGGAAAACTTTCAACACAGTAGCTGGTTATGATTTGGGTCCAATGTGAATGTCTAACTAGTTGTTTAGTAATATAGTAATTGAGTATCCTTTGACATTCTCCTGTTTGTTCATTAAAGTTACCTGTGATTGTAACACTTGTGTCCAGACTCATCTCTCTGTGAACCCATCTAACCTGATACTCTTCCAAACACAACATACATGGAAGGAATTGTCACCAATCCTAAGTTCACCACCCCATTTCTTTTCTCTTCCTAAGTCAATCACAAAGCTAAAATTCAATCAAGCTTTCAAAATTGAATCTTGTCCTTCCCAAGGGAGGATGCGATCTTCCCGAGGGTGAAGATATTACGTTTTACCTTTTGGATGTATACCATATTTATAGTTTGCTGTGCAGAAGTGATCCAACAATGTTCATTAATTTGATGAGAGCCTTTGCAATGAGGTTAATTAAAACAAAAAAAACTTACAAGATCAGACTAAATACATTAATGCCAGATGCATTTAATTAATTACATCTAATACACAGTTTGTTTCTAAGGGTTTCAAAGATTTGATAACCTATTATACTCTTCAGCATTATTTAGATGGGGCACTCTCAATAGACTGATAATCACAGGATTGTCCAGAGTTTTGAGTTATGGTACCACGTTGAATCATCTATCCCCTGTTTTATTCCTGGCTTTAAATTTTATTTGTATTCTTTTGATGTTTTGTTTTACTTGCTAACTTTCCTTAGAAGCTTTAGTGATGTGGGTTCAATCTTAATTCTTGTGGTGCCTATGTGAAAGACGTGCATCCTCTTTGAGACTGTATGGGGTTTCCCTGGGTGCTTCAGTTTCCTCCCACATCCTAGTGCAGAATGGGTTGACAAGTTAATTATACCCATGTGTGTAGGTGATTTGTAGAACCCGAGTAGAGTTGATGAGAATGTGAAAAGAATAAATTGTGACTTGTGTAGGATTAGAGGAAAATTGGTATTTGATGGTGAGTGAAAATTTGTCATTTCCATTCTGTATGAACTTGAGTTTAACATGTTGCCCAATAGCCTTCTGGTTGCTTTAGCTGCACAAGCAAGTTCTGATGAATATCTTTATAGGAATCATCTCATCTTTGTTCTCATTTTGGAAGTTATTGCATTTTTGCCTATTCAAAACTGCCTACACCTGTCTGTGATTTAACTTTAAGAAGAAAAGTAAAGGTCCCATACCCTAGATGTGTTAATAATCATTTAAATTCTGATCCTGGATCCATATTAAAATCACCTGTATTTTGTTTCTCAAATTCATCTAAGATTATTTCTATTTGTTAATTATTAGCACTAAACAACTTTGAAATTCATAAACAGAACATAGAAATTTTATGTGCTGTGAGATTGATTTGAAGCCTAAAAACAACCACATCACTGTAATTTTATTGCAGGCATACAAGTAATCTGACTTTTGATTACATCTATGTCTCTTTGGCTTGGCTTCGCGGACGAAGATTTATGGAGGGGGTAAAAAGTCCACGTCAGCTGCAGGCTCGTTTGTGGCTGACCAGTCCGATGCGGGACAGGCAGACACGATTGCAGCGGTTGCAAGGGAAAATTGGTTGGTTGGGGTTGGGTGTTGGGTTTTTCCTCCTTTGCCTTTTGTCAGTGAGGTGGGCTCTGCGGTCTTCTTCAAAGGAGGCTGCTGCCCGCCAAACTGTGAGGCGCCAAGATGCACGGTTTGAGGCGTTATCAGCCCACTGGCGGTGGTCAATGTGGCAGGCACCAAGAGATTTCTTTAGGCAGTCCTTGTACCTTTTCTTTGGTGCACCTCTGTCACGGTGGCCAGTGGAGAGCTCGCCATATAATACGATCTTGGGAAGGCGATGGTCCTCCATTCTGGAGACGTGACCCATCCAGCGCAGCTGGATCTTCAGCAGCGTGGACTCGATGCTGTCGACCTCTGCCATCTCGAGTACCTCGACGTTAGGGGTGTGAGCGCTCCAATGGATGTTGAGGATGGAGCGGAGACAACGCTGGTGGAAGCGTTCTAGGAGCCGTAGGTGGTGCCGGTAGAGGACCCATGATTCGGAGCCGAACAGGAGTGTGGGTATGACAACGGCTCTGTATACGCTTATCTTTGTGAGGTTTTTCAGTTGGTTGTTTTTCCAGACTCTTTTGTGTAGTCTTCCAAAGGCGCTATTTGCCTTGGCGAGTCTGTTGTCTATCTCATTGTCGATCCTTGCATCTGATGAAATGGTGCAGCCGAGATAGGTAAACTGGTTGACCGTTTTGAGTTTTGTGTGCCCGATGGAGATGTGGGGGGGCTGGTAGTCATGGTGGGGAGCTGGCTGATGGAGGACCTCAGTTTTCTTCAGGCTGACTTCCAGGCCAAACATTTTGGCAGTTTCCGCAAAGCAGGACGTCAAGCGCTGAAGAGCTGGCTCTGAATGGGCAACTAAAGCGGCATCATCTGCAAAGAGTAGTTCACGGACAAGTTTCTCTTGTGTCTTGGTGTGAGCTTGCAGGCGCCTCAGATTGAAGAGACTGCCATCCGTGCGGTACCGGATGTAAACAGCGTCTTCATTGTTGGGGTCTTTCATGGCATCTATGTAGCATACACACAAATACAGAGTGGTATTTATCATGGCACAACTCCAAATTAATGTCCAGACTGTGAAATTAAAGTTATTCAATTAGCATGATATTGTTTGGAAAGAAGGTATGCAGAGCAATGACAAACCCAGCAATTGTACTGCTTAAAGGGTTTGTCAATTATTTGCAGTTTTGTTGTTAGTCTACTGAAGTTAATTTCCAGTTACTGAAGACTATTATTGGATGTTTTGGATTCATTTTATCTGAATACTGAAGTGCAAGCTGCCTTTTGTAATTTGGGGCAAGGAGGCTTTAATAGTCCCACTGGATGAGCAGGAGGAGGAGAGAGGCCAAGTTTAAAGCCTCATTCAAGGCTGGATAATAGTGTTCTGTTCCTAACTGTCCGTTGTTAAGCTAATTCCATGGTAGACGTGGAGGCAATGTTTCCAAAATCAAAATGGTGTGGTGACTGAAAGTTGTTAATCTTTTCAATGAGAACCATAGCTAGGACACAAAGAGGCCAAGACCAGAGTCACCTTGTGTGAAAGCATTAATCAATGCCTCCATAGTTAATGGATTAGAGTGCATCAGAAAAAGGAGATGCATTTCCTTTTTCCTCGAAAAAAAAGCAGAAAGATTGGTGGAAATATAGATTCACCTGGATGCTAGGCTTTTCAAAGATTTAGGGAATAATAAGCTGTATCTTTGTGGAATGCCAGGACCCACATCAACTCAATCTGCTTAATGGACAGCAAAGGCCATGGGTCTCTGAATGTCTAGAATATATGTGGCCATAAGCAAAATGTTCTCATGGATCTGGGAGGCTCACATCAGTTTCTTATTCGGAAGCACTCTGCAGTGTCTGCCATAGTTTAGTAGAGATAGACAAATGAGATAGTTCATAGCAGAGAAAATATATTGTTCAACTCCACTTTGAGATATGGGTTGTGGTAGGAGCAAAATTATATCCACAACCAGGGACTATGAGGAGCTTGATGAAGTGTGTTATTTTGAATCAAAAATGTTGTTCCATTAGACATTGCAGGAAGTGCCTTGTGGTGGTATTGAGTGAGAGTTTTGTGCTTCTACATTCTGGCCATTTTCAGGACACAGACCTTGGAGTGGTAGGAAGATTAAGGTGAGAGATGATTTGTGCAGGGCAAGATGCTTGCTCCAGAAATTCATGGTGGAAACAATGAAAAAGTCTGTTCCTGAATGTTTCAAACCTTGGCACCAATTGGATCTTTCATCATTATTGCCTAAGTGGCAAAGAGTGACCACCTGGATGGTGGAAATCTGACCTTTTCTAGCTGGATTTCTCTTGAGATCACCTTTATCCATCCTCTATTGTCCTATGGATCATCATTGACTAGAAACATAGCTCAGCCAAGCACTTAACCAAAGCGACTACAAATGAATATTGAAGCCACAGCACTGTGCAGCGGTGGGAGGAGGAAGGTGGGACATGATTTATTAAGTAGAGGACCAAAAACATTAAAAAAAATGTGGCAGCAAAGGTGGAAACAAGGGTGTTCTGACAATGAGGAGCATAAAACAATTAATTTAATTGGAGTGAAGATATTAGAAAAAGTAATAGGACTAAATCACCTGAATAGACAGCTTGCATTCCAGGATTCTGAAAGAGGAGATGGTTACCAAAGCATAAAATGTTTGTTTGGCTGTCTCAGTGAAGTGAAGTACTGTAACTAGTCCCTTCAGATAAATCCCTTTCTTTGCATCTTTATTCAAACCACATCTGGAAATTCCTTCTTCATTAGCACAGTACCAGTTAGAAATAAATTTAAATGGATCTAGAACTTTATCAATAAAATGTTGAAATTGTATTTTTAAATAATACGAATTAAATGCATGTTCTTTGTATTTGTAATGTTTAACTACATTATAAGCCTCAATGTGCTAGTGACTTTGCCACTACGAAAATTTTGGAATTTGTTTCCAACAGGTGTTGGAATTGTTATCAAATTAATGATCATTGAGACAGATAGGCATTGGGGAATTCCTGATCTTAATGGCCTCTTCTATGTATCCATGCAACTTGTGTAAATAAATAAACCTTTCATAAATTCCTTTGATTTGGGAATAGTCCCAGCAGATTGGAGGATGGGCAGTCTTACACTACTATTTACGAAGAGGGGTGAAGGTATAATAGATAACTGCCCCTTAGTTAGCCTGATATCTATTGACAAAATGCTGGACATTAAGAAACTTATATTAAAAGTAGTTAGTCAACATCATGTCATGAATTGAAAATACTTTTTGAGGATGTTCCCAGGCAAGACTTAGGATTAGTGAAGGCAGCATATTTGGATTTTCAAGATATTTGATTAACTACCAAAGTTTGTTTCATAATGGACTTTGTGATGGAAGAGGTGAAACTAATCAGCTATAACTCTTTTCAGAAAGACAAGAATGTGGGTGAAGCAAACACATGTCTTCAGAATTTGATGGAGGTAATGTTGATAAATTATCCCCATTTCTGAGAGTCATAAATATACAACAGTCACTGACGAGTCAAATAAATAAAAATAAACACAAGGATGCAGTGGACACTTTAACTTCGAACAGAGTGAAATCCCCAACTCATTACATATTGTGTATATGAACCAGACTTACAAACTAGAGGATCAGGTAAGTTACTGAGCAGTTTTAACTTGCTGAAGGAAGGGAGTAAGTAAATATCAAAATTTTTGTAGTTGTTTTTATTAATTATCTGTTCAGCTGCAGCAAGTAAGAATTTCAGTGCATTGTATCATGTGTGTGACAATTGTGACAGATTATGTTGTATTTGTATTGTATATAGATATGATGTTGAGAGATAAAAATGTGGCAGGTTTTTTTTAGTGTAGGTCACGTACAAAAACTTCAAAACAGATCTCATTTAAAATACTGGAGCTCTGGTCAAGCTAGACAGGCTGGCTCCAAATGCCTTTACAAAAGCTTTGAGGAGTGCCCAAGCGACTTCACTAATGGATTGTTGTGAAAAGCAACAGATGAAAGAACTCAGAGGATTAGGTTCGGAGCCAAAGTATGTCTGAGTGCTGCTCGCTGTTCTAAGAGGGTCATGTGGTTTTTCAAGCAGAGAGAACCGGTTTTTCTCTAGAGAGAGAGAGAGAGAGAGAGAGAGAGAGAGAATTCAGTTCAGCACAGAAGCTGGGACTGGAACAGGACAAGCTGGCAAGCTTGTGGAAAAACCCCATTTTGAAGACAGGTTGTGTGTGTAGTTCAGCCTGGTCAAAACCCTTGTGGTCCATACAAGAGGAGAGGACTGGCTGCCTAATGTTTCACTTGAAATAAGAGAAACAAAAAGGAACTCTATGGTGACCAGAAAGAAATAGGTTATCATCTGAAAAACCCTAATGGGCGAGTTTCTTTGGCAACACACTGACGTGGTTGATTAGAAGGAATCAGTTTGTATACAGCGAACAACAAATCTCTCTCTGAAAACCGACAAGGACCTTCCTGAGTGGTAATCATTTACTTTTCAAGCACAAAAGCTTGGAGAACTTCATAAATATTCAATTTCGTGCACAGTATAAGAATTGCCTGATACTGGTGAACTTGGAGGAGTGAGATTGGACTTTGAATTAAATAACTTTATTGAACTTATACACATTACATATACATGCACTTAGAATTAGAAGGAGGTTAAGTTAGGTTAGTAAAGTTAATAGTGATAAGTTAAAGTGTGTTTTTGTTTTCATGTTTAAAGATAATTAAAAGCAACTTTTGTTTAAGTAACCATTTGTTTTAGTGAATATCTATTGCTGCTGGGTTTTGGGGTCCTCTGGGCACTTAACACAATAAAATGGAACACGAAAGCCTGCAGATGCTGTAATTGTAGTTAAAAACAGAAAAACTGGAGGTTGAGATATACCACTGACGTTTCAGCTCTGAGGCCTTCTTCAAGGTATATGACAACTCACAACTTTATACCCTTTAAATACTCATCAAATTCCTTTCTGGAAGTCTGCTTTTCAATACACTTCTTGCATTTTTTTTTCAATACTGCCTTCCAAATTATAGTAACTTCCTTAACAAATAATCAGAAATTAACACATGTGTTGTAACAGAGCTGGGTGTCAGTGCTTTCTTTCTGTTTCTAATTCTTTAATTTCTGATGTGGAACAATTAATTTGAATTCCTAATAATACAAAAATTGTACTGTTTACTCAGGGATGCAGAGCAACCCCAATCAAATAATGATTTTATTGAAAAAATATTTTGCAGCTTGATCTTCAATATTCCAAATTAGAAACAAACTTAAATAATTCAAAGTATTGTGGTATATACACAAACTTGCATTTTACCATCACATCTGATTGTACTTTGGTTTTAAAATTGTACAAAGATACATTTCTGGCTGTATTTCATGAGTGATTAGAGAGATAGGCACATAGCAAGGCATGAACATCAATTTTTCTAATGTTTGGTAACCCTCTCCTCTGTTTTCATTGGATTCCATCTCATCTTTACCTAATTCTGTTCTTACTTTTCTCTCCAACTTTTCCTATCCTTTACTGGTCTCACTCTCTCTCTCCCCACATGCCTCTCCATCGCTCCTACATTTCTGTCCAATATCTTCTCATCTCTTAGCCTTTTCACACCTTCTTCCCCTTTGATGCACTTTCTGTACCTTCTTACTTTAGTCTCATTAAAGGGTCACAAATTGAAGGGTTTATAGATCAAGTAAATGAAAGTCGACATTTTCCCCTGAAGTGAGATGAGATAGAAACCAGAAGACAAGGTTAAGAATGAAAGGGAAAAAGTTCAAGGAGAACATTTGGGATAACCTTTTCACACCAAGAGTAGTGCGAGTGTGCAATGAGCTACCAGATGAATTGATGAATGTGGGTTTGATTTTAACAGTTTAAAAAAAAATGGAGAAGTTCATGGATGGGAGGGGTATGAAGGGATATGGGAAGGGTGCAGGTCAGTGAGATTAGGTCGATTAATAGTTTGGCACAGACTAGAAGGGCTGAGGGGTCTGTTTCTAGGCTGTAATGTTCTATGGTTCTAAGTTTTGACTGACTATTTCAGCCCATGAATGTTTCCTGATCCACAGAGTTCTTCCAGAAGCTTCCGTTTACTTAAAATTCTATCATCTACAGTTTTTCTGTTTCTCAGGTAGCTGGGTCCTCCATTCTACACTAAGC
This sequence comes from Narcine bancroftii, assembly GCF_036971445.1. Taxonomy (NCBI): domain Eukaryota; kingdom Metazoa; phylum Chordata; class Chondrichthyes; order Torpediniformes; family Narcinidae; genus Narcine; species Narcine bancroftii. The sequence goes on from NC_091477.1 coordinate 41,382,065, forward strand.
GATCAGCATGAAGCAATAGCAATCTGAAGCTTTGAGTCTCAGAGGATTCTGGTGGATTTCCTTCCAACATGACACGTGCAGGGATGGTGCCGATGATGGTGGGTTGTAGAAGTTTTATGTAAAGAAACAGCAAAGTTGAAATTGCCTTTGACTAGTTTATCACCTGGAACTCAGCCTTCAATTCCAGGCAGACCACAGGACCAGGTGTGTATCAGCTGTCTACTTATTCACTTCAGTATTCCCTTCAACCTCTGTGGGGTTTTTTTTGTATCTGGGAGATCCGATTCCTGCATCTCAATTCCTTTTTCCCCATTTCACCTAAACCTGCTAGCAGCATGTCAATAAAGAATTTGTAAATTTCTGGTACACAGCTGAAGTAGCATCTTGAGTTCATTATAGTCTGTCTCATTTTTAAATATTTTCTTTGTTTTCCATTGGCACTGAGATAACAAGTTATAAAATTCAAGTTAAAACTTGTATACCTTGCCAGAATATCTTCTTCATATCCATGAATGACAAAATGCCATTGGTGACAAATGAAGGTTACGGTTAACCCAGTGTACTTGGGCTTTTTACAATGGAACAATATCATCTCTTACATGTCAGAGAACCATCATTCAGATTTATACTTTTACGCAAATTACAACAACCTTCAAATATTTGAATTGTCAGAATTCATAACGGCATCCTGCCTAATTCTTTGCGCTCACTGAAATAAATCTATCTTACTCTTTACCCAATTATTCTTAATAATATTTTATAAACCACACTGAATAAAGTGTGTAATCTACATTTTAATATATCTAAATGTTTAAATAAAATTTCAAGATAAATATGTAAATTTTTTAACTCTAATTTGTTCCTATTAATATAAAGAGAGCTATCAGATAATTTAAAGCAAATTACTCAATTTTCAAGTTTAATATGCAAAAGTCCTGGAGAATCTCAGGAGGTCCCACAACATTCAAAGATGTATAACTAATGTTTTGGGCCTGAGACCTGCGTCAAGGCATAAGCAAAAAGAAGGCAGGTGGGGGATGAGGGGAAGGAAAGAAGGAGCAGGAGGAGGAGCACAGCCAAACAGGCAATAGGGAAGTGATAGGGGGAGGGAATAGCTTTATGAATCGAGAGGGAAGGGGGTATATGGCTGGAGAAAGGAGACCGAGGGAGAGATGTTAATGCCATCTGGTTGGAGAATGCTGGTGTTCCTCCGATTGAAGGGGTGGTATCTGGCCTTTATGAATTACTTTTAAATTCTAGGGCTAGTTTCTTCAACAGAATTAAAAAACCATGGGAACAAGATTTTTAACAGCCATTTTTTGAAACTACATGGAATTCTACTCCGAAACGAGTGCATTCATCCTCTCTTTGTGGGAGACATTCATTATTACAGTTTAAGGTAGTTCACCAGGTCCAATTGGCTAAATTCCATTCTAATCTCTCTTCTCACTGTGACAAATGTATAATTGAAGAAGGTTCACTGTATCATATGTTTTGATATGCTCTTCTCTTCCCAATTTTTGGGAAAGGGTATTTTGTACCTTGTCTTTAGTTCTTAATATTAATTTGACTCCAAATCCTTTTATTGCTCTCTGGAATAAGTGGGTCATCTGGTTTAATTCTGATTGCTTCACAATCCCACATAGTTCCCCTCAATTCCCTTATTGCTAGAAGGGCTATTTTAATGAGACAGAAAGATGCTGTCCCTCCCACTCATAATCAGTGTTTGTCCGATATGATGGCATGTCTGACTTTGGAAAATATTAGCTGTTCCACTTCTGTAATGAATCCTAATTTTGTTTATTTATGGGGTTCTTTTCTCAATTATTTTCAAAATTTGAGAGATTAATCATTGGTTACCTTATTTTTTAATTATTATTATCAGTAATGGTCTGTTGATGTTAAGCCAATAGCCTCTGTAGGGTGGGTTTAGATAAATAAATAGTAGTTTATTGTTTTTTTCACTTTTTAAATGTAACATAAGTTAAAATATCATCTGTATTATTCTATAAGATTCGTTAATATTCTATTTTATTCTCACGTACCTATATAACAATTATACGATGAAAACTAATAAAATTTTGAAAGGAAAGTATTGATTGGTGTTATTCCTTTGATTTGATTAAGGGCTCAAGGCTGAAATGATGGTTACGTATCTTTATCTTTGCTACATAAAGAACACTGATCAGCTGAGCTTTTCCGGCAAAGTACTGGTATGCTGTATCTTCCCAGAACACTAGTCAATACTCTTTCTCAACTTGTCCAAAAATACGAAGAAGTTTTAAAGTTATCTGAGTTTATCAACTCATTCTGGTTAGATGAGTACTGAACCCAAGGACAGAGACATGATAATCTCAACTCTTTTCCCTGGGATTGGGATATCATTGACTGACACCTCATGACTGCAAGAGGAATGGATGGGACTGAGTTTGTCAGGTGTGTTCAGGAAGGATTTCTGACACAGTATGTGGTCTGGCCAATGAGAGGTGAGGGCACATTGGATCTGGTTCTTGAGAGTGAACCTGGTCAGGTGGTGGATCTCTCAGTGGGGGAACATTTTGGTGAGAGTGACCACAACTCCCTGAGCTTCAACATAGCTAAGGTAAAAGATAAAAAACAGTTGAAATGGGAAAGTGCTTAACTGGGAAAGGGATAATTATGAAGGGATGAGGCAGAAACTCGCAAGAGTAAATAGGAAACCAATGTTCAAGTGTGAAAGCACAGAAGTAATGTGGAGGAAGTTGAGGGACCACTTGTGCTGGGTTCAGGATAGGTTTGTCCCACTGGGACAAGGAAAGGATGGTAGGAAAAGGGAATTGTTGCTGAACAAAGCAGGTGAGGCAACTAATTAAGAGGAAGAAGGAAGCATATGTTAGATCTAGGAAGCAGGAAACAGAAAGGGCTTTGTCACGATGGGTTCAAACACACTTGTAATTAAAAACTACCTTGAGTTGCATTCATAACTTGCTTTATTTTAACTTATCCTTGGAGAAAATCTACATGCGCTGGCATCGCCTGATGCTCCTGAGCCTGTCAGACGCACAACTCTCCCAGATGTGGAAGTCCCACCCCATGATGTCATTAGCCCACTTGATGTCCTGCCAATAGTGTTACACCACAGGTATGTGAGAAATATATGGTAGCCAGGAAGGAGCTTAAGAAAGTACTTAGGAGAGCTCAAAGGTGGCATGAGAAGGACTTGACATGTAGCATTTAGGAGAGCCCAAAAGCATTCTATGTGTATGTAAAGAACAGAAGGATGACGAGAATGAAGTAGGCTGCTGAAGGATAAAGGAGGAAACATGTTCATGGAGGGGGAGGAGGTTGCAGAGGTCCTAAATTAATACTTTGCTTCAGTATTCGCAAGAGAAATGGACCTAGATCAGGGTGAGGTCGAAATAGAACAGACCTGCATGCTGGACAATGTGGAGATTAAGGAACAGGAAATGTTGGATCTTCTTAAAAACATCAAGATTGGTAAGTCCCCATGACCAGCTGCGATATGGGGTACCAGCTTGCTGTGGGAAGTGAGAGAAGAGATAGCTGGGGCAGTAGCCATGATCTTTGAATCCTCTTTGGCCTGTATTGTGTTCTAGTGTTCTATTCTTTGTTTATTGGAGCTTGAGTTCAAACTTGTGCCTGTGCCAAGAGAGAATATGGTCCTATCTTCAAGTCATAAACTTACCCTGAACACAGAGCTTTAAATGCAGTGTTCAAACACTTTCTAACAGATTACACACTTGACGACGTCGTGAGACCTACTATTTCTTACAAAACTGTATCTACTATTCAAATTTTCAGTTGATTTCACACAAATAAATGGATCCTGAGAAAAAGAAGTAACCCAAAAGTCTGCCTGATAATATTCATGAAATAATTGATCTTGAAAGCATTAGATTAGATTGCTTCCTTGCCTTTATGTTTTCCTTTCAGCCATGTTCTTTGAATTTCTCATTTGATTTGTTCTGCTCTTCATTAGCTGAAAGTAGTGCAGTGATTGCTGAAGGATACTTAAGCGACATAACCAAAGCATATGGAATTTTAGCTGGAATTGTTTAAGTGGTTCAGTTCCCTCTTACATTTATTTAAAGTTAAACTATAGGAAAGATGCTAATGGCAGATGCCATTACTCACCAAAATGTTACTTTCTTTGCTGTAATAGGCATTAAATTAACAAGCCTTTTTATTTTGTCTGTGCTTAAGTACTATGCAACCAGAATCAAATACTACTTCAATGGAAGTTATAAATAACAAATGAGATTCTTGGTGTACAAATGTCTTAACTTTTTGATATTTAAAATAATTTATGAATCAACCCTAAAATGCATTCTATTGATTGAATTAGAGAAACATTTCAATGATAATATGATGTACCTTTTGCCATGTGAAAGTTAAACCTCTTGTAGGTCACATTTGAAAAATAAAAGATGCTTTTCATATAGCACAACTTGTAAGGTCATTTTTGTATTTCAAAAGAATGTATTGTGAAAGGCCTTTGGGCGAGTCATGTTCTCTTTCTCACAGATCAGCTCCACCTACACAGTCTTGAAATATTTGGTCCCGCTAGATTGGTTGGCTTTATGGATTTTGGAATAATTTGTTCCACAGTTTTCTTTAGTTTGGATGAAAAAAATTATTTGATTCCTATTTCTATTTCTCTCCTGACTTTGCAAAAGAAGCAAGCCTGGCAATGATAACAAGACCACAACTAACTGGGATGTTATCATTCCAGCTGGACAGTGATAAAGGTAAAGTAGTTTTGTGGCCCATGCACACAAAAATCGACCAAACCATACTCTAACATATTGTGACAAACAAGGGGCTGTGTTAAGAATTTCTGAGCAATTGAAGAGAATATGGTAGAAGCTGTTCATGCAGATACAAGCAGAATGTAACTGAAATTCATCTTCCTTGAATATTTGTGGTGTGGCAGTCAATGAGATTTAAAGACAACCAGGACTTGTCTCATCATCCTTTAAAAGTGTTAAATGTCAGAATTGTGTAGGACTTAGATTTTCCCCTTATCAAAACATGTCAACACAATGACATTACTGTAATGACAGTAGATTAGTCAGCCAATTCATTGATTTAAAAGAAGCAAAGAGCATAAAGACACTAGGTATAGTTTATGACATAAAATGTATGTCAGAAGCTCATAACACTAAGGATTTGATAACTGATAGTCAGCTCATGTTTAATGTTAAGAATTTGACCAGTATTCAGGGGCTAGTGTTCTAGTATTCATATAAAGTATAGATCTATCTCTGCATTATTTGAGATAATTGTCAGCAGGTCTGTGCAACGGTGCACAATTTTATTGGACAAACTGAAAATCAACACTGGTATAAAGAAGCATGTCATGAATAATTTTCTCATGTATTGACACAAAGAAATTATTCATTTATCTACCTGAAGGATTATAAATGATGCTACAAAGTATTTAACTGAAACTTGGGAAGTATTTAAAGGCTACATCAAATTATGATTAGATATTGGCATGCATTATTTGCTGTGAGGGTATGATCCATGTAGAAGAGCCCATCTTACTAACCTGAAGATATGCAATGCAGCACTCTTCTTGAATAATAAGCTTTTATCAAAGTGTTACATTGTCCATGCTTTAACTCAAGCCAACAATCCTGAAAATCACATGCAGCGGAGATCAGAAATTTTTATTGCATATCTGGATTGAAGAAGGTCAAAGCTCTCTAAAGTGAACAGAGAACAAGATAATTATTGTTTGTTGAGCATGTCTTCTTCAGTCTAAAAATAGGGTGTGCCAACATGAAGCTGTAACAAACCAATGATGGAATGGAGAAGTGTTCCTGCCTTCGAGATCTTTTAATTTAAATTAGCAGCAAATTTTACACTTAACAAAAAGAGAAAAATGCTTTGGAAAATGCTATGATTTTTGTACTTAGTCCAAAACCAAGTACTCCCTGATAGGTGAGCATCTGTTAGAAGAAGAATAAAGAAAATTTCTGAGTGATTTAATAACGTTTTAACATTAGAAGAACTGCTTGTACTGGCCCAAAGTGACAATTGTACATAATGTGAGACCAGTTGCCTTTCATATTTTCAGAACATGACAGGATTTGGCTTTGTGGATTCGAAATAGAGCCAAATTTTATATAACTCCTTCATTTCCATGCTTGTTTCACAATGTGAATATTGACCGCAATTCTGGGTCCAGGTGCTAAAGTGGTATCTCTGGAGTCATGCCCTAAACCAGGGGTGTCAAACTCAAATTTACGGAGGGCCAAAATTAAAAACTTGGACTAAGTCGAGGGCCGAACTAAATATTTATTGAAAATTTTCAACAACATCTGCATGTTTTCTCTTCTTTCAACATATGTAATGTTAAACATTTTCTTATTAAAATAAATGTTTAATAATAGTTTTGGATAAACTCTTTCCAGAACCATTAACAAATGAGAAATAAAATATTCAATAAATAATATTTCTCTATAGAGGATTTGTCAAATGTTGCTATGTGTGCTGTCGAATAGTAAAATATGAGGGCTATTGAGAATGTGGGAGAATAACATGATTCCTGAAACAATCCAATGGGTGATTGATTGTGGGCATGAACTCTAGCAGGGTTATTTGCCATGCCCTTTTTCCATTGGTACAGATATCCTTTGATTTACACACTTTTCAAGTTTTATGCCTAATGAGCTTGTATCCAGGTGCAGGACCATTTTTAACCAGGAATATATTTATCACTGTGACATGAAACTATTGGAAGATCGTTTTATCCTGAGATTAAAGTTCATAATACTTACTCAGGCCTGTGTGCGGGAGGGCGGGGTTTGCGGGCGATCGGGTTGGACAATGACAGTGCGGGGGCATCGGCTCTCGCTGCAGGGTGGCACCTCGGTGGATCAGCGGCCCCGTCACCGTGAGTCGCGGATCGGCCTGCGGCAGGGAGGGGGAGTGGACAACGGTCCTGGCGAGGTCAGGCCCGAGGCCTCTGGTTCCGGGCGCTGAGAAGCGGCCTTGGCTTCCCCTGACACCGGCCAGGCCCCAAAACCAGAGTCCACAGTGAGACCCTGCAACATAAACAGAGGAGGTGGAGGAGATTAGCAGGCTGACGCCAATGCATTCTGGGATTTGTTGTATTACTGTGCATGCGCTATACTGGCGCGGCAGCCAGCGGGCCACCTCTAATACATTTTTGAAATGATCTTGTGGGCCAAATATAATTATATCACGGGCCAAATTTGGCCCGCGGGCCAGAGTTTGACATATGTGCCCTAAACAGAAGAGAATTTTTATTTAAGGGAGATTGGAAGTTGAATCTTTGTTGAATGCCATTGCATCTGTATATTCACATTTAATTAAAAATAGCAGTATTATTCCATAGATTTACATCTAATATACAGTGCAAAACAACAAGATCAAATAACTTTTTGTGGATTTTAGGAAAGTGGGGCTGAACACACCTGTCCATATTGATGGGATGGAGGGTGAGTACCTTCATGTTCTTGGGAGTCCACAAATGTATCTTGGGACCTTTGCTGGAGCCAGCACATCAAAGTAACCTGAAGAAAGCTGCACTTTCTCAGAAGTCTGAGGAGATTTGGTATTGAGTCAAATACACTATCAAACTTCAACAGGTGCACTGTGGAAAGTATGCTGACTGGTTATATCACAGCATGGCTTGGTAATTCGAGTGCCCAGGAACGCAGAAGGTTGCAGAAGGTACCAAACATAGTCCATCTTGACTTTCCACCCATTGAAGACACTGCCACAAGAAGGCATCCAACATCATAAAAGACCCCCCATCACCCTGGTCACAACTTCTTCTCACTGGATCCTTTGGGCAAAGCCATTCAAGAAAAGTTTTTTTTTCAAATGGCGATCAGGCTTTTGTACCTCTCCTTGTGACCCTAAACATAAACTACTCCTACACTACAGAAAGGACTATCTGCTCCACTGAAAATGTGAATATTTATTATCTAACTTTTATATTTATTATCTCTTTCTAAATGGTAATTTAATGTCTGGAATTGGAGTTGTTTTTTTTCTTCTCATTTGGCTGCAACAAGTAGGCTTTTTGGTGCATATGTTCATTGTGCCGATGTCTATGACAAGAAACCATTTTCAGAACTAGTTACTCAACTATTTAGTCTGTCCAATGCTTGTCTTCAATTTAAACCATATCTCATCTTTCCCTATCTAGCTCCATAAGCATAACTCTTTATTCCTTTCTTTCATCCATGTAACCCATGTCCCCTTAAAAGCACCTATTTTGCGTGACTCGATAGGTTATTTCATGTCAGGCTTCTGCCTCGAGACCAGCTATGGAGTGATGGAATAATGGGAACTTACCTTTCAGACAGCAGCCCTAAAAGGCTGCTCCAGTGTCCCATTCATCTCCAGAGGTGCCTCGTAGTGCCCTCCGGAGTGAATGGAGGTGGGGCAACGCCACCCGTCATAAAAACACGGCAGAGCAATGGCCGTCTTCCCTACCAATAATCCCCCAAACAGCTGGAACTGTTCTGGGAACCAGAGAGCAATTCCAGCTGCTTGGGGGATTGTGGGTAGGGAAGATGGCCATTGCTCTGCCATGTAATGAGCTGCAGAGAGTGGCTCCGAAGGCCAAAGCAGCCTGGTGTGGCTGTCCAGTCTGCACCTGCACCTGCACCAGCCACCCTCCCCCAACGGTCCCCGCTGACAGCTCCCGCTGTCCCAAGGGCTCCCACTGCCTCACCACCCCTGACTTGGAGGGAGAGGGGTTGCGAGCTGACGGCATTATCAGCCCACCCCTCACCAGCTGGTACATTCCAATTGATGGGCGGAGAGGTGTGCTGTGGAGGTTATCCATCTCGGACAGAGGTTGGTCTATGCAGCACGGAGAACGCCTCCACACATTCGGAAAGGTAGGTGGTTATGCATTTTGGTGGAGTTTCTCCACCTTTACATCTCCACTTCTGGGCTACCTGAAATGGCCTAAGGAGTCCCTGCTTTGTCTGTTTTATGTATTCCAAATAGCCATAATCTGGAGTCCTAAAGGAACATTCAAAACTACTTGAATATATAAAACCTTTTTTATTGTTTTAATGTTACAAACACCCAATCTGGAGACTAATGGAAAAATGTAATGAAAATTCTAGATATCTGAATACTTATTAGCTAGATCATTTGTGTCGAGCAATTACTCTTATACATAACATGCTTATTATGGTTGTATTTCCATTGTAGCCACATGCTGTTAAGGAGAGAGTCCCAGAATTTTGACCCAGTGACAGTAAAGAAACAGAGATACATTTCCAAGATGGAGGGAAACTTATAGGTGGTGGTGTCCCCATGTTTTTGCTGCCCCAGTGCTTCTAGATGGTAGAACTTGTGGGTTATGATATCCCGACATACGATATTTCAAAGCTACGATTGGTTCTGTTCTCGCCTTTTTTGGTGAAATCTTGCATTTTTTCGGCAAATCTTGCTTTTTTTTGGCAAATCTTGTGGTTTTTTTTCCCACCCGATTTCAATTTGCAATCCTTTCAACTTATGATGCAAGTCCCGGAATTGAACACTATTGTAAGTCGGGGTCTACCTGTACTAACGAGTCTTGGTAAGTTTCTGCAGTGCATCCTGCAGATGGTGTAATGCTATTACATAGCTTTGATGGGTAATATAAATGCCGTATGTGATCAAATGTTGCCTTCATATCAAAGGTCGTTTCTCTTGCCTCACCTCTGGATTTCAGCCCTCTTAATGATGTTTGGACCAAAGCTACATTGAGATTGTAAGTTAACACTTATGGCCTATTAGGTGGCTTTGTATTGAAAACATCAGTGTATGTGCAGGTTGTCCTTTGAATATGTGCAGGGAAAACAGAATGTGACATCAATAAATGTGCAATGTGGATCTGGCATTGCTACTGTTGTTCTAGATTTTAGAGCAAGTCTTCAGTTCAAATGCATATGCTGGTTAAAAGGATAATTTAAGGGGATCACCTCTATTTACAGCTTAATTAATGACTGATTTGTTCTGAGTGATACTTCAAATCAACTGATATTTGGTGTAGAGTTGTTTAAAGTTGTAAACAGTAGCAGATGCAGAAGAATTTGTCTAAATGCCAAGTCTTCCATCACAATTAAGTGTATGAGCAGACATTCCTATTAGCATGCAGAAAGAGGAGAGGGAACAGAGAACAGAACAAGGAGCGAGATAGAGGAGGCCAAGAGAAAGGTGATCGCTTACTCCTCCTCCAGAGTCTTCAGTTTACCCATCTCTTATTCCCCCTGAACTGTTGCATGCTAATCACGTTGGATGGGTATGGAGCCATATACGGGGCAAATTTTCTACTCTGAGGGACATTAATGAATCGGATGAGTTTTATAGACAATTCAATCATTTCAAAGTTAACTATAAGTGTTTTTACATGGAGAAGCCGCCTTATTGCCCAACTCATGATCTGTGTAAAAGGGGAATCGGAAAGGTGGATTCAATGATCACGCTGAGTCCTTTTACATAGTGAGATGGCTTCCCAGGTCAAAAGGGGTAGGACACGGAGCACAGCAGCCCCACCCTCTACTGTGATGTAGAATATGCGCTCTGGGAAGCGAAATGTCTCTGAACACAATAATGGAGGCTGAACAACTGGTAGAAATACTTGATGAGTACCTTTAAATAGTACTAGATGTGCCTTATTCGTGAGAACCAGTTTGTTCTTGGGCTCGCAAAGGGTTAACTGCTGATATTGTTCATTTTAAAATTTGTGTGCTTCGCTCACAGGCTGAGGATGTCATCCCGACATCATCAGCTATCCCCCTTTTGAGCCGGTTTCAGCGCTCATCAGTTCATGCAGGAGACGATGCAACTTTGCTCCACATCTGACACTAGGTCCCTTGGCAGAGGAAACACAGAGCAAAATGGACCCACCAATCCACCTTTTCTGCATTCATGCAGGTAAATGAAGGGTATAAAACCCAGAGGAAAGCTGGCTTGAGGGTTGTATGTAAAAGGGGCTTGTGCAAGGTCTACAAGGGTGCAGGATAAAGGCTAGTGCGATGAGTGGATAGACAGTGAGGAGGATCTGAGGAAAGAGAGGGGCAGAATTGCCCAGTGCAGGAAAGGAAGAAAGAAGCCAAGCAGGAGGGTGCAAGAAAGAGGGAACAAACTGTAAAGGCTGAAGGATGGGAGCCTGATAAATGGTGTGAGGAGGTTAGGAGTCAGGAAGAGGAGGTGGAGGGGGGTTGCTAGAAGGCAGAGAACATGGCCATCTATGCCCCAGCCCACTGTTGCTTGTGAGCGTGCTCTGCATACTAACCTATCCATGTCTAGGTGTCAACATGCATGCAGGAGGGCCTGGTCTTCAGTAATCTTGGATCAAAACCTCGTACTGCCAAGCCTCTGTGGTAGCTGATGCTTAACAGCTACCTTACAATTAATGAAATCCCTCACGGGCAACTTCTACTCCACAATGTGAAATCAGGAGTAAGCTAAAAGAAATTACCTCAGAGATGTAACTGCTCTCAGTCAGCACTTACACATTTTTCTGATTTTGTTCATGGGTTCATCCACCAAAGTTCACCTCTGAGCTGCAGTGATCTAGATGCAATCCTGACCTGTGGAGGTTGCACGTTCTCCCCAGAGATCTGCTGGTGGGTTAAATTGGCCCTTAGTGTAGGTGATGGTGGGAGGAGCAGGTGGAATGGGCATTTGATAAAGAACAGTTTGTAGGGAAAGAGTGACATTACTCATAAAGATGGCATCTACTTGATAAGTCCAATGATTTCCTATATCATTAAAAAAACCCACTCCCATCTATTAATATTGAGCGCGATGTCCGCAGCAAAATTCTGTATGCATCAAAATCGTGATGCACTGTATTGGCAAATAAATGTTTAGATGTTATGCATTGCAGGAAACAAAGAATATGCTGAATGTTCTCATACAGAGCCCAGGGGGGCTTTTCTCTTTATCCATGTGAATTTAAATTTATTGTCACAGTAACCTCAGCTTGAACAATTGTTGATTGTTCGTGATTGTACTAATTTCAATAATTAAGGCTTTATTTTCCTTGCCCTTTTAAACTGGCTCTGTGTGCATCTAAATGTTTGCACAGCCCAACTTTAGGTTCTGCAGCATAACACTTTTAGTGCTGTGTTTGACGATAACCATATTAGAGAAAAAAGGTGTCATTTATTTTACATTATAGTTATTATCTTTTGCGAGTTGTACATGCGACGGAGGGAGGTGCAGACTGTATATTGCCTGTAGTTTGGCAAACTTTCTGTGAAGTAGTTTAAGGAAAATTGAGTTTAGGTTGCCAAATATCTAAATTATACCACTTGCAGCTCCCAGAGAATCTCCAGGCTCATCTTCAAGGGTAATGGTTAAAATGAAGTCAGGAGACTTTCAGGTAAGGGAGCTAATGGAAAATGTCGATGCATTCACCAAAATTTGTGTTCAGAGAAATAATATGGAAAGTAGTGATTTCTCCAGCATTGATGGTACTTCTAAGTAATATCGTCAGGTATGTGGAAGAAGGCAATTTGTCAATACAAACACAGATAGAAAAAGCTATCTGTTTTCAACAGGCATTTTTTTAATGGACATTTAAATCATCTTCACATCCCAGAGTGAAAACAATTTCCAATATGAATACAACTGAAGAAAGTGACTTTGTTCTATATCTGAGGGCTCCAAGTAGCTCAGTTGTTATTATGTTCAGTATATGTTTGCCCAATTTACATTCATACATTTGCCTGTCCAATCATTTCCTTTGCTATTTTGTATAATATTGAGGTTCAAACCTGGTCCCAATCTTTGCCAGCCTATCTTTACCTCAGCTTGGTTTCAGATGGCTACAGTGACAAAGTGTTGGATATTATCATTTATGCACACATCCCTTGACACCACTTGGTCACTGACTAACAGGTTATTTGTGGTGGAGCAAAAAGTAGTGACAGATCTTACTAACGTGCTGCATGGAGTACAAGAGCTTGCGTTGGTGAAACCATACTTGAAGTATTGTGTATCTTTTGGTCACAAAATATATCATTAACCTGGAAAGAGGGTAGAAAAGTTCCCACAGGAATATTGGTGGCCTTTCTCTCTGGAGCACAGGAGACTGAGGGGGAACTTTAGAGAGTTACAGAATAACCAGGAGCATAATTAAGATCTGTAGGAATGTGCAGCAAGCTCCTGGAGGATGCGGTGGAGACAGATACAATAGCAATGTTTAAAAGACATTTAGATAAATCCACAGTTAGGAAAGGTTTAGGGGAATATGGGTCAAATGCAGGCAAATGAGAATATCTTAGATAGAGAACTTGGTTGGAATGGATAGGCTTAAAGGCCAGTTTCCTTGCTGAAAAACTCCATGACTCATGACTCTAAGAATGGTTCTTTTTCAATTAATTTGTTCCATGTACCAATCTGATTAATTTCTGACATTAGCCTATAATTTTATTCGACCCTAAATGTACTAAAATGTGTTACATTTGAGACCAATGATGTTTTGTCCTGGACCATTTTGAAATGCACAATGTCCTGATCCCTCTATAGATTTACATAAAACACTTATTATCTTAAAGAAAATACCATGTGCATTCTTTAGATCAAGCACAACCTGCTGGAGAAACTCATTGGATGGAGTAACATGAAAGTGAGGTGGTGGGGGGGGGGGGGGCGGTGGGCAGAAGATTTGTTGACCTTTCAGGTTGACATTCTATATTAAAAATGCTATAGGGTCTCAACCCAAAACATTAACAACCCCTTCCTCCCCAACCTACAGATATTGCTCAACCTTGTGATTTCATCCCATAATTGGGTTTTTGCCCCTGACTTCAACATCTTTAGTCTCTTGACAAAGAGCTGGGAATTGATCAGGAGAATGGTGTTTATGTAGCCAGAATTGTCCAGGGATAGTTCCCCAGATTTCGTAACAAGAATACGAACATTCTTTCTGATTAGATAACAAATAGAAAAGCTTCATGAGCTATGGATAAATGAAACGTCAAGAGATCACCAGAGTGAGGTAGAGCAGGAGCAATCTACTACAATGCTGGTGTACTTGCTTAAAAAATATCCACCTCCCCCATTCTTCCAGTCAATCCAACATTGTCGAATGCACTCAGTCACCACTCAAACACCTTACATCTTGCATTCTCAATATCGTATGAATTCATCCTTGCTATCTTTGTAAGTTACTTGTATGCTGCTATCACTTTCATTCAACACAGAGTTTACAAACTTAAATGGAGTTGTGTGGAAACAACACACACACAAAACTTGCAAAGTTTATGCACTGGATGACCTTGTAACATTTTTTTGAACATTTTATTTGTGATTTTCCAAACTTAAACTCAAACAATTATCATCATTATCAGTGACAATGTTCAAACTCTATCAGCATTGACTACAATTTACATTTATCATTTCTATAAAAAGTTTTCTGCAGAGTTCAAGCTCTTTCGATCCCTCTTCCCCCCCCCCAAAAAAACACCCTCAACATTTAACACTTAACTAACCACAGTTACACATGACATTAAAGACACTCACAACAAAGGTGTGAAACATATATCAGGGTTTTATGGGTTTGTCACGGTCGGTGACCAGAGCTCAGACTGCTTTCTTCCCTTGACTTTTCCTGATTGGGATGGGATGGATCCCCCCCCCCCCACTACCAATTGAGGAGTAGATGGGGAACGGTAGGATGGTGAGGCACAATGGTCCACGCTATAGTGGTGCTCCTATGGAATTTTGTCTTGAAAATTTTATTTAATATTTTCAAATTACATAAATAAAATCAAATACATATAAAGTAACCATAACTACATCACCTCCCCCCTTATAATACAAAAAATCCCCAAAACAAACAAAAAAACACCTCCCCCCAAAACCTTACAAAAATATATTAAATATTCCCTGATTGGTGTGCCAACCTTACCACAATTATTTAATTTCTATAGCCATATGTTTCAAATATAAACCACACATATCAATAAAAAAGAGTAATTATTTCTTACATTATATGTTAATTTTTCTAAATATAAACAAGACTGCAATTCATTATGCCATCTTCTCAAATTTAGTTGTACATCATTCTTCCATGTAACAGCTATACATTTTCTTGCTACTGCTAATACTAATCTTAAAAAAAAACAAATATGGTTTAAGCATTTTTGAATCAACATTAACATAACCCAACAAACACATTTTTGGATCCAAATGAATATCCATTTTAAACAAATCCCTCAAAAATTTTATAATTTCCTCCCAAAAATACTTAATTTTCTTACATGATCAAACTGAATGTACAGAAGTACCTTTCTGCTCTTTACATCTAAAACATAAATCTGTTATACTAAATCCATATCTCTTCAGTTTCTCAGGGGTTAAATAATATTGATGCAAAAAAGTCAATTAACTTTGTAACACCATCAACACACATTTTTGACCATTCTTCCCATGTCAAAACAATAGTTAAGTCTTTTTTCCCATTTCTCTTTAACTTTATACATATCTACTTTTTCCATTTTCTCCTGCAACAACCTATACATATCAGAAATAAAGCCTTTTTTCACCTTTATCTGCAATTAATAATTCAAATTTCATGTGACCTGGTAAATTTATTTCCTTACCATAATTCTTCTTTAAAAAATCTCAAAGTTGGTAATAAACAGACAAAGAATTTGACACAATGCCATATCTTTCCTGTAACCTTTTAAATGAACAAGACCTCCCTGCTTCAAACCAATCTATAACATTAACTATTCCTTTAATTTCCCAATCTTTTAAGTAAAGATTATGCAACAAAAAGGGAATTAATTTATTCTAGTATATTGGTGATCTTATCAAAATGATCCCTTTAGAACCTATAACTAAATTGTGATTGTATCAAATGTTCATTATATGTCATAAAACGGGTACTTTAAATTCTTGTAACAATAAAGGATTCCATTTATAAATAAAATGCTTAATATTATTTTCCAAAATCTGATCCATCTCTTTCTTTACCCACCTGGGAGATTACTCAATATCAAATAACCTATTAATAAAGTTCAACTGTGGCGCCTCATAATAGTTATATCAACAAGGTAATTGCAAAGCACTTAATTCATAACACCAAGTCAATTTTTGTAAAGAAACCCTCAATAATTTACCTTTCCATAAAAATAACCTAATAGCTTTATTTATTTCCTTAAAAAAATTTTTTGGTACTGTACAAGGGATAGATTGAAAAATATATTGTACTCAAGGATTCCTATGGAGGATTCCAATGGAATTTAAGAATGGTCACCAATTTAAAAAAAAGTTATATTATTTTCTTAAGTAATTTTCTCCCGGGGAACACAGATTTGCATTTCTGTGTTCTAGCACGCAATGCTCAGGCAGGAGTCAGATTTCCAGGTAACCGCTAGGTACTTCCTGGCCACTGCCAATGTGATCATTACGAATTGGATTTGAAATTTGGACATCCTCATTGTAAGTCTTGTGTCCATTATGTTTCCCAACAGGAACAACCCCCTTATAATACAAAAAAAACCCCAAAACAAACAAAAAAACAAAAAAACACCTGCCCCCAAAACCTTACAAATATGTATCAAATATTCCCTGATTGGTGTGCCAACCTTACCACAATTATTTAATTTCTATAGCCTGCGGGAATTCTTTGTTTATCATTTTTCCTTGGACTTGGCCTAGTTCCACCCAAAAGGGCCTCACCTTGGTACATGGATGACCTTGTAACTTAAACAAAGTCTACCACACAGTGTAGAACTAATATAACTGAGACACAAGTAGCTTCAACAAGGCATTGCGAAGAATCTCACTGCATGGTGCAGTGATAAATACAAGATATCTACACTGGGGTACCTTTCTTAATAATGTCAGCTATGAACTAGGTATTCCCTTTGGTGCATATTAATTTAACAGGAAAACCTTAGTGGTAGGTGAATCACTTGATCAATATAGAACAACATCATATCAACAGACTGAATGTTGAGAACATCATATAATTAGGGCCAGAAGTGCTCTGAGGCAGAGTTAAGTTTGGAATTGCAGTCTCAATGGTGTGAGGAAGATTGTTTTGAGAATTTAAGGTGACTTGAGAGAAAATAAACCAATTTCAGAAACCTGCAGGGGCAACTTAAAGGAGTCACTGAATCAATGGGACAGAATGTGAATTTTGGGTTAAACCGAAAGAAGTTCTAGCTTCAATAACGAAAGTGCTGCTTGAGTAAGTTCAATAGCGGCATTGTCAAAAAATGGTGGACCACTGCCTAGATCTTTAGATCCTAAAACCTGGAATAAACCCTTTGAAGGAATCTATAATTCTCAACCAGAAACAGAAGATGCAACTAAAAACATAACATGGTCCTAATATTCCCTCAATAATAAATGTTTGACAATGTTTTTGCATTTAGATGACCAGTTATGATATTTTGCTACTTTCCAGACAAATTTTAGGAAATTTCACATCATTTTGAATCAGGAAAGAAAAATGCATAGATTTGTGTAGAGATTTCAAGCAATAGAAATTATGATTTATAATCTTGTCTCTAGAATTTGAATAAAATTTGAAAGAAAAATTTCAGTCACAGTAAATATTTGAATGATTACTTTGAAGGTGAAATGAGGATAAAGTTAAATTTAAAAAAAATACTGATGATACTCAGGCTAATGTCAGATTTGGAAAGAAAAATAAAACAGTTAATATTTAGGGTTAGGGATCCTGCCCCAGAACGTTTCAAGGCAATGGACATCTGACAGGAGCCTGAACCTTTTTCTCCATCCACAAATGGGTCTTTCCAGTAGTTTTTACCTTTCAGATTTACAATATCGGCAATTTTGTGCTTAAAGATAGTGAAATTTCAGAAACAACCAGTTTCTTTTTAATGGACATATTGCTACAGGCCAAGGATTCTGTGCAGATGCACTCAAAGTTAACGTAGGTGTGGTGCTCTCAACACTGATAAATATGACCGAGATTCAACATTTGTTGTGACTTGATCAATACCTGAGTCAGCATCTTACTCATCTGTTGGTCATATTGATGCCATTCAAAGATGTAACAAACAAAGGCAAAGGAGGTCTGGGAGCCTCACAAGAAGTGGTGCGGAAGAAACTTCTAAAACCAGCCATTGGCACATCAGTTCCTACATATTATAATCACAAGGGAGAGGTAACTTTGGAATGAGATGCATTTTAATCTAGACCTGCGAGGATAATAATGCTAAATTTTCATCCCATTGCATGTGCATCAAGATTTCAGATTTATTGTCAGAGTACAAGGAGTTCTAAGAGACGGGATATCTAGGTATTTGGACAGTCATGGGCTGATTAAGGATAGTTGGCATGGCTTTGTGTCTGGTAGGTCATGTTTAATGAATCTTGCAGAGTTTTTTTGAGCAAGCTACCAGGAAGCTGGATGAAGAAAAGGCTGTGGATGTTGTCTACATAGACTTTAGTAAAGCCTTTGACAAGGTCAAAGAGAGGTTAGTTCAGAAGGTTATGGTACTAGATATTTAAGGAGAGATAGTAAAATGGATTCGAAATTGGCTATGTGGGAGAAGGCAGAGGGTGGTAGTGGATGGTTGCTTCTTGGATTGGAGGCCTGTGACCAGGGTGTGCCTTAGATTATCTGTGTTGGAGCCATTGTTGTTTGTCGAATGCATCAATGATCTGGATGATAATGTTGTGAATTGTATTTTTGCTGATGATACAAAGATAGGAGGCGCTGTGCACCTATCAAAGTTTGAGGAGAGATCTGGACCAGCTAGGAAAATGGGCCAGAAAGTGACAGACGTAGTTTAATGCAGACAAGTGTGGAGTGATGCATTTTGGAAGGGAAACCAAGGCAGGAGATATACAGTAAGTTACTGAGGAGGGCAGAAGATTTAGGAGTGCAGATATATGGTTCCCTGAAGGTGGTGTCGCATGTGGATAGAACTGTAAAGAATGCTTTCGATATCTTAGCCTTTAAAAATCCAAGTATTGAGTATAGGAGTTGGGATGTTGTGTTGAAGTTGTTTAAGACATTAGTGAGGTTAAATTTGGAATATTGTGTGCAGTTCTGGGCGCCTAACTACAGGAAAGATATCAATAAGATTGAAAGAGTGCAGAGAAGATTTACTAGAATGGTGCTGGGTCTTCAGGAGTTGAGTTACAGGGAAAGATTAAACGGGTTAGGACTTTATTCCTTGGAGCGAAGAAGAATGAAGAGAGATTTGATTATGAGGGGTATAGACAGAATGGTTGCGAATAGGCTTTTCCCATAGATTGGGGGAGATAAATATGAGAGGTCATAGCTTTAAGATGAAGGGGCGAGGTTTCGGGGGATGATATTCACTCAGAGGGTGGTGGGAATGTGGAATGAGCTGCCATCTAACGTGGTGAATGCGGGCTTGATCATGTGTTTTAAGAGAAATTGAATAGGTACATGGATGTGAGAGATCTAGAGGGTTTATGGGAGCAGGTCAGTGGGATTAGGGAGTTGATGGTTGGCACAGACTAGAGGGGCTGAATGGCCTGTTTTCTGTGCTGTAACCTTCTATGGTACTATCTTTGGCTTGGCTTCGCGGACGAAGATTTATGGAGGGGGTAAAAGTCCACGTCAGCTGCAGGCTCGTTTGTGGCTGACAAGTCCGATGCGGGACAGGCAGACACGGTTGCAGTGGTTGCAGGGGAAAATTGGTTGGTTGGGGTTGGGTGTTGGGTTTTTCCTCCTTTGCCTTTTGTCAGTGAGGTGGGCTCTGCGGTCTTCTTCAAAGGAGGTTGCTGCCCGCCAAACTGTGAGGCGCCAAGATGCACGGTTTGAGGCGTTATCAGCCCACTGGCGGTGGTCAATGTGGCAGGCACCAAGAGATTTCTTTAGGCAGTCCTTGTACCTCTTCTTTGGTGCACCTCTGTCACGGTGGCCAGTGGAGAGCTCGCCATATAACACGGTCTTGGGAAGGCGATGGTCCTCCATTCTGGAGACGTGACCCATCCAGCGCAGCTGGATCTTCAGCAGCGTGGACTCGATGCTGTCGACCTCTGCCATCTCGAGTACTTCGACATTAGGGATGAAAGCGCTCCAATGGATGTTGAGGATGGAGCGGAGACAACGCTGGTGGAAGCGTTCTAGGAGCCGTAGGTGGTGCCGGTAGAGGACCCATGATTCGGAGCCGAACAGGAGTGTGGGTATGACAACGGCTCTGTATATGCTTATCTTTGTGAGGTTTTTCAGTTGGTTGTTTTTCCAGACTCTTTTGTGTAGTCTTCCAAAGGCGCTATTTGCCTTGGCGAGTCTGTTGTCTATCTCATTGTCAATCCTTGCATCTGATGAAATGGTGCAGCCGAGATAGGTAAACTGGTTGACCGTTTTGAATTTTGTGTGCCCGATGGAGATGTGGGGGGGCTGGTAGTCATGGTGGGGAGCTGGCTAATGGAGGACCTCAGTTTTCTTCAGGCTGACTTCCAGGCCAAACATTTTGGCAGTTTCCGCAAAGCAGGACGTCAAGCGCTGAAGAGCTGGCTCTGAATAGGCAACTAAAGCGGCATCGTCTGCAAAGAGTAGTTCACGGACAAGTTGCTCTTGTGTCTTGGTGTGAACTTGCAGGCGCCTCAGATTGAAGAGACTGCCATCTGTGCGGTACCGGATGTAAACAGCGTCTTCATTGTTGGGGTCTTTCATGGCTTGGTTCAGCATCATGCTGAAGAAGATTGAAAAGAGGGTTGGTGCGAGAACACAGCCTTGCTTCACGCCATTGTTAATGGAGAAGGGTTCAGAGAGCTCATTGCTGTATCTGACCCGACCTTGTTGGTTTTCGTGCAGTTGGATAATCATGTTGAGGAACTTTGGGGGACATCCGATGCGCTCTAGTATTTGCCAAAGCCCTTTCCTGCTCACGGTGTCGAAGGCTTTGGTGAGGTCAACAAAGGTGATGTAGAGTCCTTTGTTTTGTTCTCTGCACTTTTCTTGGAGCTGTCTGTGGGCAAAGACCATGTCAGTAGTTCCTCTGTTTGCGCGAAAGCCGCACTGTGATTCTGGGAGAATATTCTCGGCGACACTAGGTATTATTCTATTTAGTAGAATCCTAGCGAATATTTTGCCTGCAATACATACATGACATTACACACAACCTTGTGAGTGAGGCAGAATTACCACTTATTGATAGTGCAAAAATAACTGTACACAACGTATACGTAAATAAATAAGAACTGTAAAAAAATAACAAAGTGTAAACAAACTGTGCAATAGAGGGAAATTTTTAAATAATCAATAAAGTGCAAAAGTAAGAGCCATAAATGAGTCCCTGATTGAGGTGTTGTCGAGGAGTCTGATGGTGGAGGGGGAATAGCTGTTCCTGAACCTGGTGGTGTGAGTCTTGTGGCTGTCGAGTCAAGTGAGAAAAGTGCATGATACACAATGGAGAAGGAATTCTTGGAAATCTTTCCTGTACTTGTGGATGGGGTGTGGTGAATTCTGAAATAAACTTGTAAGTCCGTGGTATTCAGAGAAGCTGTGATGTACACACTGGAATACAACCCATTGATGAAATTGGTGCCAGTTAATTCATGTGGATAAATGGTCTTTGATACATTTGTCTCAGACTGCAGATGATCCTGAAATGTAGGACCTCAGTGGTTCAATGAACTACCTGCTATCTCCAAAGCAAAATACAGTAACTAGACTTGAAGTTGTAGATTCATGAGTCCAATATTAATCACTTTTTCTGGACCTGGTAACTAGCTTCAGCACGCATTTGTTGACACAGCATAACTCTGTGCTTGCTTTTGTTCAGTAATAAAATGTTACATTTTATGAAGGAAAAGATAATCAGGAGATTCAGTGTCTGTCTTCATCTCGGGAAACAAACTTTCCACCGACATATACTATAAACCCTCTAACTCCAACAACTACCTTATCTACACTTCCTCACACCCTGTTCCCTGAAAGGATTCCATCCCCTTTTCTCAATTTCTGTCTCTGCTGCATCTGTCCCCAAGATGAGATCTTCCAGTCCAGATCTTCCGAAATGCCTGCCTTCTTCCACAGATGTGGCTTCCCCCTCCTCCTACATCAACTCAACCCTCACCTGCATTTCCCATTCATCTGCCCTGGCCCCCTCTGCCTCCTAGATGCCACAAACATAGACTGCCCCTCATCCACTCCTACTACCCTACTAGCCTCTGCATCCAACACATTATCCATTGGAATTTTCAACACTTACTACAGGATCGCACCACCAGACTTCTCCTCCCTTCTTGGCCTTCTGTAGTGATTGCATCCTCTGTGATTTCCTCATTTACTCATTCCTCTCCACCTATCTCCCAAGCCACCCCCCCCCCCCACCCCCAACCCTGGCACTTCCCCCTGTGGCTGCAGGAGTTGCAACACTTGCGCCCACACCTCTTCCCTCACTGCAGTCTAGGAGACCCAAACAGGCCTTTCAAGTGAAGCAACACTTGTATATCCGTAGGACTCACTTACTACATCTGATTTTCCCTTTGTGGCGTTCTGTACATCGGAGAGACAGGTCACAGACTGGAAGATTGCTTCCTCTCCATCCCCAACCACAGCGACCTCCCAGTAGCCAGCCATTTCAATTCTGAGTCAGACTCCCAGACCCACATTAGAATTAGATAACCTTTATTGACATTGTACAAGTACAATGAAATTGAGCGCACCTCGTGACGGTGCCCATGTATATCAAACAATAAAATATAAAAACAACAACACAATAAAACAATACAATATTCAATGTTTGGCAGTATTCAGTTCATGTATAGCTGTGAGGTAAAAACTTTTTTTAATATCTGTTCATCCGTGATTTAATGGACCTAAAACATCTACCGCAGTTCAAACAGAAGATGACCAGGGTGAAAAGGGGATGATCAGTGAGATCTGTATAAATCCTCCAAAGGGAGCAGTGCACAGTTGATAATCTTCTGGGCCATAGTGATGACACTCTGAGCAGCTGGGAAATTCCGTCCAAATGCAGAAGATCAGCACACTCTCAATGGAGCAGTGATAGAAGGATACCATCAGTTTCTCCTATAGTTTGACCTTCTCAAGGCATGGAGTTGTTGCTGTGCCTTTCCGTCTACTGCGATGGTTCTGGTAGACCAAGGGAGATCTTCAGCAGAGCCCATACCGAGAAACCTGAAAGCAGTGACCCTTTCCACGCAGCCCCCATTGGTGTACTATGGGTCTAGAACTATACTGTTCCAGTGTATTATAAGTTCCTTTGTTTTTGAGGAGTTAAAGACGAGATTGTTCTCTGAACACCACGCTGTTAGGTTTTGAACTTCATCTCTCGTCTTCTCTTGAAACAAGTCCAACCACTGTTGTAAAATCTGCAAACTTGATAGTGTTGATAGTATATGTGGAGGCACAATCATGGTATAAAGAGAATAGAGGATGGGACTCAATACACACTCTTGTGGAGAGCCTGTACTGAGTAAAAGGGTAGAGGAGAGGTGAATGCCAATTTTAACAGTCTGGGAGTGGTTTGTTAGAAAGTCATTAATCCAAAGACAAATAGATTTGGAAAACCCTAATTTAGCAAGTTTTGTAACCTGTCTACTTGGGATGACAGTGTTAAAGGCAGAACTGAAGTCCATAAAAAGCATCATAGCTTTCCTGGTGTTCAAGGTGGGTTAGTGCAGTGTGAAGAGCAGTGGTAATTGCTTCCACTGTAGACCTGTTTGTCTTATAGGCAAACTGATGTGGATCAAAGGTGGGTGGGTGGCTGGCTTTTGTATGTTGCAAGACCAGCCTCTTGAAGCACTTCGTGATGACCGATGTAAGTGCTACCAGACAGTAGATACTGAGGCTGCTGGTGACATTCTTTTTCGGCAGTGGGATTATAGTGGCAGTTTTCAGGCAAGGTTGGATGATGGATCTATCCAGGGCCTTTTGCACCATTCTGTCCTGACCACCCGCAGATTGGAGGTACAACATTGTATCTTCCTTCTCTGGCACTCTCCAGCCAAATAGCATGAACATTAATTTCTCTGATTTCTGTTAAACTTGCTCCTCTTTTTACCCCCCTTCCCTTTCTTGTCCTTCCAGTTTTACCCTCCTTTTCCCCCTTACCCACCCAGCCATCCCTCCTCCCCTCATTGCTGCTGTCCCCTCCCTCCCCCATCTACCTATCATCTCCTCCCTTTGCCACCACCCCCAGCCAACCCTTTTTGTTCAGATGCCTGCCAGCATTTTCTCGTACCTTGATGAATAGCTCACCCCCCAAAAACATCAGTTAAGTATTTCTTCCTTTGTTGTATAAAAGACACTGTTTGACCTCCTGAGCTTCATCAACGTATTGTTTTTTACTTCAACCACAGTATCTACAGATTTTTGTGATTTACTTCCCACTAAGTAAATACTGTTAAATGAGTAAGTTTTCTTACTTCAATAATTCCAGACCACTTGGGTAAAATGTTCATCTCTGATTTTAATGTAGTTACATAATTTTACCATAAATGAAAGCAATTTTTTTTTTGCAACAAGTCTCAAATAGTCTTATAACTCAAGAGGAATCAATATGTCATGCAACTCATTAAACTACTCTTCACAGATAGACCATGAAACATTTTCAATGTTGAAAGGCATGGAAAGGGTAGATGTAGAAAGGTGGGAGAGCCTAGACAAGAGGGCACAACTTCAGGATTGAAGGGTGTCTCCTGAGAACAGAAATGCATAGGAATTTCTTCAGCCAGAGTCTGGTAAATCTGTGGAATTTATTGCCACAGGTGTTTGTGAAGGCCAGGCCATTGGGTGTTTTTAAGGCAGAGATTGATAGATTATGGGGAGAAGGCCAGGCAATGGGGAAGAGTGGGAAAATGGGTCAGCTCATGGTGGGGTGGACTCAATGAGCTAAATAGCCTAATTCTGCTCCTATGTCTTATGGTCTTATTCCACACAAATTATTTTAACTCATTGAACAGTTTGTCACATGACTCAGTTTTTTTTTAATACTTCATTTATAAATTTTAAACCACAATATAATTACATATTCAAATGTAAACTTTAAAAAAAATTATGTGGTAATATACTCCCATCCTCCTCAACCCACCATCCCAACCCCAAAAAAGAAAAAGAAAAACTGAAGAAAAAACTGGAGAATGCCAAGAAATAAAACATTTATACAGAAAAATCTATTGGAGGTTACCAAGAAATGAGGTCTTCAGAGAGTCAATCGTACACGCAAACCAACATTTTGTAAATGTGGGCTCCATATTTTACAAAAAAAAATTCATCTCACAAGTTATGTAATTTTCTTTACCATTATGAAATTCTGCATGCCACCTTTCCATGCCTAAATTCATTTCTGACTTTCCATGATATTGCTATACATTTCCTAGCAACTGCTAAAGCAATTAACACAAATTCAGTATGGTAAATATTTAAATTTAATTTTGGCTTTGTAACCTTAATATTACTCAGTAAAAATAACATTGGGCCCTGTGGAAATTTGACCCCATTAATTCATCCCAAGAAATTACCTACTCCTAACCAAAATTGTCTAACTTTAGGACATTGACTAGTTGAATGAAAAAAGGTTCCACCCTCATATCTACAACTAAAACATATATCATGACTCAGTTCTTAATGAGTAACTGCCTTAAAGCAGAAATTAATGTTTACACATAATTTTACATTTGCTGCAATGCAAAAGCACATATAGAACATTACAGCACACTGCAAGTCTTTCAGCTTGTAGACACCTGAAAAAAAATGAAACCCTCCCTGCCTTCTATTTTTTTTTCATTCAAATGCCTGCCTAAGGGTCTCTTAAATACCATCACTCTACCAGCCTCTACCATCACCACTGGCAATGCATTCTGGGCACTCATAACTCTCTAAGCAAAAAAAAATGTACCTCTGAAGTCTCCTCTAAACTTCCGTCCCTTCACTTTGTACAGATGTTCTCTGGTGTTTGCTACTTTCAACCCAGGAAAGATGCTGGTTGTCTGCCTTATCTATGCCTCTCATAATTTGGTAGACCTCTATTAATTCACATCTTATTGTTTGTGCTCCAGAGAGAAAAACTCTAGCTCAGCTTACTTTTCATCATGACATATTTTCCAATTCAGTGAACATCCTGGTAAAACTCCTCTGCATCATAGCTTCCATATACTTCTTGTAATGAAGTGACTAGAACTGAATACAATATTTTAAGTGTACTTACATCACCTTATAACTCCTGAACTCAATCCCCTTCCCAATCTTTATCAGTACCAGAGCACCACACGGCTACATTCTTAGCCCCTTGTTCTTCTCACTTTACACCTATGACTGTGTAGCTCAGTAAGACAATAACACCATCTACAAATTTGTCGATTATACCATGGTACTGGGTTGTATAAAGAAAGGGGATGAGTCAGTATACAGGATGGAGGTTGAAAACTTGGCTGAAACGAGCACCAACAACAACCTTGCACTCAATGTCACCAAAACTGAGTAGATGATTGTTGATTTCAGGAAAGGAAAGCCAGAGGTGTACATTCCAGTGACCACTGGGGGATCAGAGGTGGAGAGGGCGAGCAAATCTCAGAGTCACTATCTCACAGGATCTTTCACACCAATGGCATTGTGAAGAAAGCACGTCAGCACCTCGACTTCCTCAGGAGTTTGTGGAGGTTTCATATGACACCAGATACCCTGGCAAATTTCTACAAGAGATGTGGTGGAAAGTGTGCTGACTGGCTGCACCACGGTCTGGAATGGGAAAACCAATACCCCTGAGTGTAAAGCCCTCCAAATGGTAGTGGACACAACCCAGGACATCACAGGCAAAACCTTCCACTGTATTGCGTACATCCACAGGGACTGCTGCTGTCGGAGGGCAGCAGCAATCATCCAAGACTTGCACCACCCAGCACTCGTTCTGTTCTCACTGCTAAAATCAGGAAAGATGTATAGGTGCCACAAGGCTTGTACCACCAGGTTCAGGAACAGCTGCTACCCTCAATGACAAACTCAATCAGAGACTCATTTAAGGACTCTTATTTATGCATTTTATTGATTTTCTTTTGTTCTCTTTGTATTGCAGTCAGTTTGTTTACATTCATTATCTGTTTAGTTATTTTATTTGTTTACATGTTTACACTGGGTGCAGTTTATTTTTTGACTTCCACCCATTCGCTCATTAGCATCCACTCTTTTGACAGCCATGATACTATCCCTGACCTTACCTCCCTTCCTGTACCTTTTAAAACATCTAAACCCAGCTCCCTGCATCATCCAATTTTGTCCTTGTGTATGCCAATTCTCTGTAATGGCCACAGCATTGTATTTCCTCATACTGATCCATGCTCTCTGTTCATCTCCTTTATTCCAATACTCCTTGCATTGAAATGGACACAGTTCAAACTTTCCAACTGACTACATTTATGCTTCCTCAAAAGCTCACAGCACATTGCATGATCCTTTCCATCTTCTGCCCTATTCCCTCTCATTCTAATACACACCCTCTTACCACTTTCATTTAAGCTATACCCAACAGCTCTAGCAAACCTACCGGCTTTTGCAAACATTTAAGACAATAGATCAATTTCACTCTAGAGAGCATCTTCATAAGTGCATCCAGGATCACTGATCAAATCCAATGGCTTGATCTTTCACTCAGTGGCCCAGGTGCCCAGTCTGCACTGTCACATACCCTGGGAACACATTGCTTCCTCCAAACTTGCTTCCAGGTGCAGTCCAAGATGGAGCTAACATGAGAAGAGATCAAATAACCAAATGAGGAGGTATGAGACCAGGGTAGGAAAGAGGAATTCATGGTTGGGGAAGGTGGCAGAAATGGAAATGGGAAAAGTAAAGAATAGGATTAGAGAAGATGTATATGGTAACAGCAGGAATATTACTTGTCAGATTTCAGAGTTCAGATTTAGTGTCAAACATGACATCATATACAACCCTGAGATTCTTTTTCCTGTGAGCGAGGCAAAATTGAAAGTGCAAATACACTGTACACAATATACACAAGTAAACAAATAAACAAATGTAAACAACTGTGCAATACAAAGAAAAATAAGAATAAAAGTGCACAAGTAAGAGTCCTTAAATGAGTCCCTGATTGAGTTTGTTGTTGAGGAGTCTGATGGTGGAGGGGGAGCAGCTGTTCCTGAACCTGGTGGTGCAAATCTTGTGGCACCTACACCTCTTTCACAATGGAAGCTGCAAGAACAGAGCATGTCCTGGGTGGTGTGGATCCTTGATGACTGCTGCTGCTCTCTGATGGCAGCGTTCGCTGTAGATGTTCTTGATGATGGGGAGGATTTTGCCTGTGATGTCCTGGGCTCTGTCCATAACCTTTTGCAGGGCTTTACACTCGTGGTATTGGTGTCCCTATACCAGACCTTGATGCAGCCGGACAGCACACTTTCTACCATACATCTGTAGAATTTTTCTAGGGTTTCCAGTGTTATACCAAATAGCTGCAAATTCCAGAGGAAGTGGAGGTGCTGACATGCTTTCTTCACAATGCCATTAACATGTTGGCTCCAGGAAAGGTCTTCTGAGATAACAACTCTGACGAATGCTTGGCATAGCGATTAGCGCAATGTCTTTGCAGAGCCAGCAATTGAGACCAGGGTTGAATCTCATGCTGTCTGTAAGAAGTTGGTATGTTCTCCCCATGCCTACATAGATTTTCATGGTTTCCTCCCAACATTTGAAATGCACTGGGGTTGAAGGTTAATTGGATGTAAATAGGGGAGCACAGATTCTTGGGCCTAAATGACCTGTTACCACAGTGTATTCCTAAATTTAAATTTAAATTTTTAAATTTAACTTAAATTTGTTCACCCTCTCCACCTCTGATGCACCAATTATCACTAGATCATACACCTCTGGTTTTCCTTTTCTGAAGTCAACAATCAGCTCCTTGATTTTGGTGACAGCGGAGCAGAGATTTTACCCCATGTCAATAATTCATGTCCAAGTTAGGATGACATAGGAGATGGAATCTAATCTGGTAATGGTGTTATTGATGTCCTACCAGGTGAATGAATGGCAGATTTAGGAGATGCTGTTGAGAAGCTTTAGTAGTAGTCCTGTAGATAGTACACAATAAAATCTTAATTCATTAGTGGCAGAGATGGTAATTATTATTAGAAATCATTAAACAATGTGGAATCAGAAAGATTACAAAGCAGCCAATAGAAATGTGAGCATGTTGGTTGTTGATCTTCCATTTAGCTTCATTGGAACAGTGTCTTGTTTGGTTTGCAGTGAAGGAAGAAGTGAAAGGCTCTCAGGCCAATTGGAATTGAAGTTGAAAATGTAATGAAGCTGTGACATCATGCTCAAGCATGTGTGAATCCATACACTATCCGACTGACACTCATAAATAAAAGCTGAAGTTCTGAAGATCAAAAGATGGATAGAGTTAGATGGTTAATTGGTCACATAGGTGTATTTGGACAGTGCAGGTTTGTGGGCCAAATGAGCCCTTTTACTGTGCTGTATCTCAAAAATTAAAATTAAAGAAAAAAATTAATTGACACTAGCTAAAACTCAGATGCAAATTAAAACATGAAAGAGTACTTTAAAATGGGATATACAAAAGTACTGGAGACCTCAGCAGGTCATGCAGGATCCAGAGGAAGCAAAGGGTAACCAATGTTTGAGGCCTGATTGATGTCCTTACTCTATATGTTTCTGTGTTGTTTGATAATATATACAGGTATCTCCTGCTATCCAAAAGTAGCGCATTTCTATGAAACCTTTTGAAAGCTGAAATGATGCAAAGCGAAGAAGCAACTACCATTAATTTATTTGGGAACATTTTTTGAGCATTCCCAGACCCACTGCCCCTCACTCTCCCAAAAGCTCACTATCAGTCTCCACCCTGATCCCACTGCCCCGTGCTCTCCCGACAGCTCCCTGAGTGCTATTTTTGCTTTTTGCTTTTTTTTGTAAAAGCAAAAATCCTCTTTGGGTTTCTTTCGGTTAGCAAAAAATGGTGCTAATGTAGGCCTTTCGTAAAAGGAAAGTGCTGTAAAGTGAACTTTCAAAAAGCAAGGTTTTCCTGTATATTATATATTGTTGAACTCAGGTAAGTAGATGCTATTTGAATGGTACAATTCTTATATTTTTATATGGTCTTCTTTCTTTTTTCTTTTTTGGCTTGGCTTCGCGGACGAAGATTAATGGAGGGGTAATGTTCACGTCAGGTGCAGGCTCTTTTTTGGCTGACAAGTCCGATGCGGGACAGGCAGACACAGTTGCAGCGGTTGCAAGAGAAAATTGGTTGGTTGGGGTTAGGTGTTGGGTTTTTCTTCCTTTGTCTTTCGTCAGTGAGGTGGGCTCAGCGGTCTTCTTCAAAGGAGGTTGCTGCCCACCGACAAAATTTGTCACATATATAGACCATAGTTAAAAGTCAACTTAGAGTATTTAAGTATGTTACCTGACTGAGGATTTCAATTATTTTGTTTGCCTTTACGAACACAAAATTCCTTCAGCATATTTGTCTCCTTTGCTGTCCTCAGACATAATCTTTACTATTTTAAACAAATCATGGATTTGACTATTGTATTCATCTTGACATAAGTACCATGACATTATTTATTGCATTGCTGGGAGGCAGCATTGCTGGGAAACCAGTCCCTCATAATTTGATGCCTGAAGATAGATTTGATTTTTACCTTCAAAAACCTCAGCATGGTGGCTGCTTTCTGGATCTCCAGCTTTGGGGCAACAGCACAATGATTACTTTCCATATACATTGACTTCCAAGCTGTCAGCTGCCATTTTGATTCATGTGTGCAATTTTTTTTTGATTTTGTTTCATTGATTGAGCTTGCTTCACGATGGGAGCACATTTTGTATGGCAACAAGTGAGCCTCCTCTTGTTTAATTTGTGATCACTGCCCTGATTTCAATCTGTTAACATAACTTTGATGATTGAAGGAAAATTGCACATCAACTCTTCAAAAGTTAGTTTCATTTGTGTCCTTGGACACCAAAATGTAATTTTGTGGCATTACCCTTATTCTCCAGTGACCTCACTCAATTTTTGTTGGCTCGTGATAAAATCTCCTCTGTATTTAAACATGTCTAAGTGATTAGCTGAAAACTAATTGCCTGAGGTCAGATCCATTAATATTTTTCATTGGATTAAATATTAAAAGGATCAGAGATGTAATTCAGCACTGTGTTGTGCGTTTAAAATCCTTCAAATATTATCATGGTTTAAAAGTATGTAAATGTGAAATGCTTGGAGATTTCCAAGCTCATGAGATGCCACACATAAATCTATCTTTTCCTTGCTGTTTAAAATACAGAGGGAATAATTAGATAATAGCTTATATTTCTCACTTTCAAGCTGAAACCATGAGCTTCTCAGAGGAAATAAGCAAATGTGAGGGAAAATGTGAACTAGTCTTGAGGAATTACATAAAATTATGAAAAAGAATACACATATTGCCTGGACTCCTCAGGACCTCAGAATGTCCCTGACTAAAGGTTCCACACTCGATGGAGTTTTCATGAAATGTAGTCACGTGGAATTAGAACAGAAAGGACACATCAAAAAAGCACTTCATTGTCTGTGAAGCACTTTGCAACATCAGGAGTTATAAGTTCCTTTAATGTAAATCTTTCTCAGGAAAATGCAATTACCAATTTTTGCAATGACCTTAATCTTTGATTCAGCCAAAGAGTTTTATGGATTAATTTGCTTTTGAAGTGTGACCTAGTGGTTTCATTGTGTGGCACTGGCTTTCAGGATGGAAAAACCTTAGGATTATTAAGAAGCATTCTGCAAATCCAGCACAATCGTGCACTTCACATAGAATGCAAAATTCCTACCAGCACATCTGCGTCCCTGAGATGCCAGCTTATGGCGCATGCAGATTGCATTAGAATGATGTAAGTATGAGTGCAAAGATCATTTACACCTTCCTCACTGAAATTTCACTGCAGATTTCTGATTATAAAGCAGCCTGGGCTGATGCAGAGAGGTTTTGCAACTGCTTTTTAAATAAGATAGTTTTAGCATTGTTGGGATGTCAATCCATAACTGGCTGTTCCTGTTGCCACAATTTAGTGTTGAATTTTAATCACGTTTAGTTACCAGATTCCAGCCCAATCTAATGGAGGAGAATTTAAATTAAACTGCTTCAAGCTGCTAAACTGCAACACAATGAGAATCACAAGCTACTTTTATTTGTCAGATTTTTCAAATTCAAAAAGTGTTTTGAAAGAAAATCAGCAGGGATCCCAGAGATCATTCAGTTTGCAATCCATTTGTCTTTAGTCACCTTTGCTCAGATTATCTCGACAATTAAAGCTTTGAGAGTTTTTATCTCATCTAGTCATCTCCTTTTTAACTTTATTTCTCTTTTATTCTATTTGTGAAAGTAATTTGCTCTGTACGAATTATACATTTCTTGTTTTCTTCTTAGGGTTTTGCGCAAAGTAGTGAAAAAAAATCCAAATCTCTGAATAGTTCTGCAGGAACCGTTTTAAAAAATAGAATAGTCATTCAATATTGTTCTTGCCAATATTTTGTTTTTATTCCCTGTTTTTACATAATTAATTTCTCCTATTCTTTCTACTAAGGTACTTTTTCATATTCTGACCTTGTTTTAGATCTTCATTTCAACAATCTTTGTGGTTTCCTTGCAGACAATGTTTTCTTTAACTTTTCTTTGGTATTTCACTTGATTTTTATTTCTTTTGAACAGTGAATGTTTATCTTAAAATGGTTTTCGATTGATTTCATTAAAAATGAATAAGTATCATTGACAAACTGATTTCTTTTAATGAAAAAGTTAAAAGATTCCTCAAGTAACTTAACACAAGTATTAGTTTTAAGCTCAACTTTTAAAAATCTAACTTAAGAAATGTGTTAAAATCTTTGTTCGTGTGTTTTATGTACATACAGGTATTAAGCTGCAGCAAGCAATAATTTCAATGCATCTGAACTTACATACATGACAATAAATTCTCCTCTCAACTGAAAATGGCTGGTAAAAAATTGAAAACATAATTCAACAGAGGATCTAACTTTTACATGTCCACCACATTAGCTGGTTCTGACAAACACTTTGCTTTTTACGATGGGGAGTATTTTCCTCAAGGTTCCAACTGTCTTAACCTTCAACTTGCTTCTTTACCACCTGTGTCTCATCATGCCCTGAATGATCGGAATTCTTGTTGACTGCTGACAATCCAGTTCAGTCCCTGGCTCTCATGTTAACTGACCGTTAATGTAGGAGCTCATTCACTTTCAACCCTGCCATTGGAGTTCCTTTCGTTTTTAAAAAAGTGAAGATTCGACCCTTACAAACCATAACTTAGCCTCCACCATTCTTTCCTCTCCAAGGTGCATAGAAATGTATCTACATAATCTGACACTCAATACCTGAATGTCCCCAGTCAGCGCCACAGTACTGAAATGACCTCCATTAAAGTTACAACCAACATCCTGTGTGACTGGAATGATGGCAACTTATTCCTCTGAGTACTAATCTACAAATTCATGTTTGAACAACCCATCCTCTTTCAATGTTTCTCCTTCATCATCCAATTGGAAGAAAACATTATCATTAAAAAAAATCTTTTTACTCATCAGCAGAAATTCTGATGAAGTGGATTCTCCTCCTGCTCTAGAACAGCAGTGCCTGGATTTCTCTCTACTTATATTTCTCATTTACTTTATCCAAACACTTGATTCCACACCTAACGAGACAACACCCAGCTCTTTGTGATGATCTACACACCAGATCACCCCTTTGCCCATACTTTCTCTGGCTATATGCAAGACATTCATTCCTGCAGAACAGAATTTTCCTCCAATTGAATATGTGAAACAGTAAAGGTAATTGCCTTATAGCTTTTATTTCCCCAGTTCTGATGAAGGTTCATTGACCTGAAAGGTAAATTGATTACTCTATATTCCTGATGTTTCAGGCCTGAGGCCTTCATCAAGGTATGAGAAAAGGCAGGCGGGCACCTGAATAAAATAAATGGCCGGGGGAAGGGCTTTCCTTTTCTCATACCTTGAAGCAGGCCCGAAATGGCGGTAATATATCTTCACCTCCCATGGACGCAGCAAGACCTATTGAGTTCCTCCAGCATTCCTGTGTTTTACTTACTGAAAATCCTCATGTTGAGAATTTACTTTGCTGTATTTTCGCTAGTTCTCTTTTCATCTAATACCGTCTATAACCCATTTGATTTAATTCTTTGCTGCCACTTTCTACCAAAATAAAATTTTCCCACACAAAACTGATATATAACAGCTCCTAACCCATCAGTTTAAAAGTCACTTCCTTGATTTCATATCCATTCAAGCCATTTTCCCTTCATATTCTTATTCGCACCTGGAGAACTATACCCTCCAAGATCTCTCTGCTCTCCAAATGTAGCTTGCTTTGCATTGAATGCTCCATGATTGTCACCCAAGCTTTCAGTTGAATTATTCTCTGAACCATTTCCCTGGTTGGATATTGTTTCATTGAAAGTAATGGCCCTCTCTCCATCCACCTGAAAACAGCAACATTTTCTTGATAACATTTGTGCACAAGACTCTTGTGAATTGCCTTGAAGAGGCTTTATAAGTGTTATGTATTAATGTTGTTTCAAGCTGAAAATGTTGCTGTTCTCAGGTGGACAGGAGGAGAATATTTACTTCTAATTCACACAATATCCAACATTGGCAATAATCATTGCAGCTTCATCTTCACTCAGGCGAGCGGCTGAAATAGTCCTCACTTACAGCCCTGTGGGAATACCTTTATTACATAGACTGCAGAGGTTCATGTATAATGTCCGTTGCCATTTTCCCAAGGACAACTGGTAAGGCAATAAATATTACCCTTCCTGCCACATCCCGAGAATGATCTGGAAAAATTGCCTGGGCAGTCATAGGGAACGTTACTCCGCAGCTGATGCATGGTTATCTGATTTGGATTACAATGTTTCCTACAACATTTATCATTTACAGGGGCAGAAATGATCGAAAAAATAACCAGCAATGAAATTAAGTGGACAAATAGCACTCTTTCCATGTCAACAGTTGCAAATTATTCTGACAAATGCTTTTGAAAAGTTACATAATGCCTCCACTAGCAACTGAAGTGAAGAGAGCACAATATACTGTGCTATTGTTCGGAGATGGCAACACTGCAATTCTTCAAGAGCTTAAAAAGCTGGGGTTTTTTTGTAAAGTTTATTCACTGAATATATTTATGAAAGCTTTTGTGCTTCAGTAGCAGTAGTTTGCCTTGCACCCACACAATCCATTTAGATTCAGATTTAAATCATGCTAATTAATGCTGGTTCCTGAAGAATATGTTGAACCCTGTACAGAGATATAATATAATGTACTAATGGCATAATGCATTCAGCTCGTTCTGCGTAAAAAAAAAATTTAAACAAAATTTGCCATAATCCATTTAGATCAAGGTGGTACATAATCATTTAGTAAATCACGGATTCCATTCTTCTTCTCAGTCATGGTTTACATTGCTACCTCTCCCACTGATTTAATGCTTTCTGCCTTGATTATTCCAATTTACTTTAGTCAATGACTCCACTGTCTTGATATATGTCTATGACTCCTGTATCATTCTGAGATTTCAGGAGAGCAGAAAAAAAAAATGGGTCACAAGAATAAATTTGTAACTTTATACAGTTTTTTAACCAAATGGGATCTAAGGTGATTTTTTTTTTCTTTGGCTTGGCTTCGCGGACGAAGATTTATGGAGGGGTAAATGTCCACGTCAGCTGCAGGCTCGTTTGTGGCTGACAAGTCCGATGCGGGACAGGCAGACACGGTTGCAGCGGTTGCAGGGGAAAATTGATGGGTTGGGGTTGGGTGTTGGGTTTTTCCTCCTTTGCCTTTTGTCAGTGAGGTGGGCTCTGCGGTCTTCTTCAAAGGAGGTTGCTGCCCGCCAAACTGTGAGGCGCCAAGATGCACGGTTTGAGGCGTTATCAGCCCACTGGCGGTGGTCAATGGGGCAGGCACCAAGAGATTTCTTTAGGCAGTCCTTGTACCTTTTCTTTGGTGCACCTCTGTCACAGTGGCCAGTGGAGAGCTCGCCATATAACACGATCTTGGGAAGGCGATGGTCCTCCATTCTGGAGACGTGACCCATCCAGCGCAGCTGGATCTTCAGCAGCGTGGACTCGATGCTGTCGACCTCTGCCATCTCGAGTACTTCGACGTTAGGGATGTAAGCGCTCCAATGGATGTTGAGGATGGAGCGGAGACAACGCTGGTGGAAGCGTTCTAGGAGCCGTATTATGTGAGTAACAGCTTGGGAAATATATTAATTGGAATGCTTCAATTGCAAATCTAAATGAATTATGTCAGAGACTAGTAGTCTGGTGTTCTGACTTGGCCTTTCCCTGACATCCAAATCATTAGGCCTAGAATTAGAGCATGTCCTGCCAGTCCAGCAGTTCAGGGAACCAAATCTGACATTGCTCTCCCTCGTTATTTTCCTCATGATGTCCATCAGTAGGACATGGGCTGGCATTGTGCTGAAGAATCAACATTTGGAATCTCGTTAGGCTTGGGTAAGATGTTAGTTCCCACTGATTTATTTGGGATTCTGGGCTTGTCAATTAAGAGACACAAGTTAAGTTATTTTTAAATTATTTTGATTCAGGCTCTTGCTAAAGTTATTTTGTTTTAGATTTTTTACATATTCTTTATTTTTTTTATTTTTAAGAAATTACCTCCATTTTAACAGTCTTTGAACATTTTTATACATCAGAGGTGCTTAAAAACTGTGCAAATCCATCACAAAGCTCCACTCATCACATTTTTGGTTGGGGAAGCCTTTTCTCTGTGTTGCACTGTGGAAGAAAGTTTATGCACTAATTGTAGGCAGACATTTTAATATAGCGCTTGGACCTGACTATTTGTGTTCAGCGAGACATTGTTTGGAAGCTAATTTGTAGCTTTAATTGTGGTCATGAATACTAACAGTGGTTAATGCCATATTTTTCTCACAATTAGATGAAACTAAGGTTTTAATTAAAAGCATTGTAATAAAGGTCTGGATATAGTTTGCAATGGCTTTATTCCATGATGTAATCCTAAATTCTGTAAAAGCTTCTTTGTCTCTCTATATAAATATACATCCACATAGAGGTAGACTTGAAAGTCAGTAAGCAGTGGAGACTGCTATCTGTTCTCTGTAATGTATCAGATCAAATAAAGTCTGTGAAATGACAGTTGAGATCTCTGAGAGGTTCATTTCATTGACAAATCTGAGACATCTCAGTTTCAGGGCTGAATGATATTGCAAGCACCTGTTACCTAGTTTAGCCTACAGGTTGTGTTTCTAGGTCATCGGGCAGGTACAACCTGATTTAGCCTATTAGGATATTGCTTCATGTGCGTCCAACTGACAGGTGGTAAAATTCACATGAGGTTGCCATTTTGTTCTACAACCATAACTCATTTACATATTGCATATTACTACACCACAAGGCTTATTTTCTTTGAAAGGAATTATGTGAACCTTCTTGATATGTAAACTCAATCATTATATATTCATTCTCAGTGGGTTTAACCACTTTAGTTGTGTCTCTAATATTCCATTAGATCCTTGAATTGGAGAACTTGCCACCTCTTGGCTTAACTTACTGCTGTTCTTTGACTTGTCAATGACATTAACTCCTTGATGATTTTTAAATTAATTTTTTTTTGATGTACAGCGTGGTAACAGGCCATTTCGGCCCACGAGTCTGTGCTGCCCAATTTACACCCCATTAACCTTCAATCCCTGGTACATTTTGAATGGTAGGAGGAAGCTGGAGCCCCTGGGGAAAACCCACGCAGACATGGGGAAAATATACAAACTCCTTACAGATAGCATGGGATTAGAATCCCAATCCTAATCACCGGTGCTGTAAAGATGTTATGCTAATCGCTAGGCTGACCTTAGTGGTTGATGTATTAATTTGGTATCTTTATACATGCCTCTTGATGCGATCAGCTAATGAACACGAACATTTCTGAAATAAGGACAGAGTATGTTGGAAACCCTTAGCAAGTTAGGCAACATCTTCAGTGAAAGAAACAAAGTTAATGTTTGATGACACTTCATCAGAAAGTTAGAGAGAGTGTAGGGAGTTTCTGTGATTGAGTGAAGACCAAAAGAAATTGGATGCACAGTGCCAGGTACAAGAAGGAGATGAGGACTTGTGAGTTACGTTTCCTAATACTGATAAGGGGTTGTGGTTGTGAAATTATTAACTCTGATTCTTCACAGCTGCTGTTCGACCTGCTGGGTGTTTCCAATATTCTCTGCTCTTATTTCTGATTTCCCATCTTGTGTATTTTCTTTTATATTGCAATAAACATTTCTAGCTTGATTTTTAATGCATACTAGATACACTTTCAGAATATAGACACAGGTTACTCTTTGATCAGGGTTTTACTTTTTTATTTTCCTGATGATTCTGAGTTTCCACTCAGTCAGCATTGTTTTCCATCACCTCAGGCATTGCCTTTGCTTCAACAGCTGCCTCTCTGCACTCCTCTCTATATTAAGTGATATTAAACTCAATTGCTTGTGAAAACTAAGACTCATTAACAACTCGGTGGCAGAAAACCTATCACAGAGAATGATGCCTTATAATATGAAGCAAAAAGTTACAATAAATGATTAATTGTGAAGCTGGTGTAACCTTGAAATGTTTGTTTCTTCAAAGGTTTCTTTTATCATACTTACAGATCTCTCTGTTGCCTTATTGGAATCTGAAAGCAGAACTCGCAAACTGAAATGTCAAGTTATAAGTTTGCTATGAAAATTAGAGATCCACCGAAACTTTTCAAAGTTAATTTTATTATAGCTCAAGTATTTATATTTCTAGATTCAATCCATGTTGAGGATGCGTTAATGAGAACAAAGAAATTACTTTTTCATGATTCATAAAAGTCAACACGAACTTATTGGAAAGGTCATCTTGTCTGCCTCCAGGATAATGAGGTGGACTATTTTCACCCTGGGAGTTATTCCTGGAATAAACTGCCTGAGACGGTCATGTATGCAGAGTGCCGGTTCATTTAAGAAATATCTAGACCAGGGGTGGGTGGCCAACCTTTTAATTTTTAATTTAGACATACAGCATGGTAACAGGCCATTTTGGCCCACGAGTCCATGCTGCCCAATTAACCTACACACCCGGTGTGTACTCGTGGGCTGAAATGGCTTGTTACTGTGCTGTATGTCTAAATTAAATTAAAAGGTTGGCCACCCTGATCTAGAAAAAGACTTAAATCACCAAGGCATAGAAGGCTATGGGTCAGGTATAGAAAAATGGGAGTAATGGTTAGCATAGACATAGAGGACAAATGTCCTCTTTCCATGCTGTTTTGCTTTATTTCGTGGTATTTGCTCTGCATTACTGGTGAACTGAAGACATTGACACAATTTTTTTGTAAGATTCAGCCAACACACATAACTCAACAATGACATCCACATCAACGACTCCAAAATGTTCTGCATCTATCTCCTCAAGTAACTGATACAGAATAGCACTTAGATGACTGTCCCGGCTGTTTGGCTCTCTCAGAGTATGTTTGCTTATATCCTTAGGTGTCTACACAATATGATATGCATAAATCTCCATCTTCAAATAGTAATGAAAAACCTGATTTTCACTTTAGACAATTAATGTGATAATTTGGACAGGGCAAGAGAAGTTCCATTTGCTTTGAAGAACAATATTAAAATGGCATAATGATGCTGTGACATCAAACCAGCTATTCTCTGCATTTGGACCCAGGATCACCATTAATGGTTTGTGTTCAGGGACAAGAACAAAGTGTCTTTGCAGTTGGAGCTGAAGGAATTTCTTTACTCGAAAGGTAGTTACATGCACTTGATTCCCAGTTTGTCTATAGATGCGTCTGCTTTTAAGGCTACGCAAAGCAAATGCTATAATCTCCTGCTTGTTTTTGGGCCTTCATCCCATCACTGAGGACCAGAACTTACGAAACATCATCTGTTGCATGTCAATTCAAATCCATTTCTAAAGAAATTAGTGCAATAGTGTAAGGACCCTCACCAGATCTAGCAAAAATATAGAGTAATATTGGCTTTATCCCACAAAGGAGCAAAGCCGCAATATTCTCTCGATGCTTAGCCATAATAATAGCATCAAACCTGTCTTAAATGATTTTCAGCCCAGTTATATAGATGATAAGATCGAGACATACCACCACTGACTGAATGGAGGGCCATTTATATACTGTAAGTTCAAATTCACAATGTACAAGTTATCCTTTCTGCTACTTGTTATGATAAGGACATTGTCTTAGTTGCACAACAACTATCAATAACTGTAACAACTTCTTCATGGTAAAGTTCAAAGGTCTTTGGTGAGGATTGAACCTGGTTACAGTCACTTAATTTCAGAGCCCACCCTTTCAACTACTGTGTACTAGGATTGAGAGAATGAGCATTTAGGAGGTACCCATCAAATGGACTGTTTTGATCTGCTTGTGTTTAGCTTCTTGAAAATTGCTTGAGCTGCTTTTTCCTAGCAAAGTGAATAACTTTACATACACAGCTTGTCGAAATAGCAGTGAAGCCTCGTCAAACTCACAATCCCACTCATGTTTGTGTTTTCAGCAAATGTGATGCTCACTTCCATTGAAATATACTGTATATAGAATAGCTGGAACCCAAGCATTGGGACCCATGTTTGTGTCATAGGTGTTAACAATTTGTTCATGAGTATAGGAAGTATGATAAGTAAGTGCAAATGACACAGTTACTGGTGGTGCTGTTGATGGTAAGAGAATAATGATAATGATGAGATGTTAAAATAGACAGAGAAAAGGTAGATGAAACATATTCCCAATAAGCCCAAATCCCAATAACATGGGATGGTGATTAGTGCAATGCCATTGCAGCTCCAGTGAACGGGACAGGGGTTCAAATCCTGTAAGGAGTTTGCACATCCTCCTGTGTCTGCGTGGGTTTTCCCTGGGGGTTCCAGTTGCTCCCACCATTCGAATGCACTGGGATTGTAGGTTAATTGAGCGGCATTGACTCGTGGGCCGAAATGGCCTGTTACCATGTTGTATGTCTAAATTTAAAAAAAAAATTACGTTGCATTACAGTAAAATTAGATTGTCTATATTCAACAACACTTGAATAAAGTTAAGAAAAGAAGTCAAATTGGAACCCAACTGGCCTTTTCCATCCAGTAAACGTCTACCAGTTTTCAAGATTATCTGTTATGTACCACATTCTGCTTCTGAAATTCAGTTCTATTGAAGGTTAATAATGAATTTCATAGTTTCTACTATATTATGTATTTACTGGGCCAAATTTAACCTACCCCTATTTTGAAGCTGTCACAAATTCCTCAGCCTAGAGACACATTTGGAACCTGTGTACACGCACACCTAGAATATTAACAATATTCAACCTCTTACATTTTAACTCCAACTCTGCTTATGCTCAAAAGTGGATAAATTCAATTTGTTTCAACATGATATTTATTTTTAATGCTTTCACCCACTCGCTGAGCTTTATCTCTTGAAGCCTTTTTACATCTTCCTCCCTACAGCTCCACCTACTTTAGTGTGATCAACAAACAATGGAAAAAGGGCATTTATCCTCTCAACCAAATCATTGGGCAGGGATTGTGAAGAGCCAGAATAATTGATACTTTCTTAGGGAATTAAAATTCGCATTTCAGTGACCTGCTTCAGAATCTCCTTGAAGATCCATGGAAATATGTAATTAGTAGAAATACATATTTGTAATTAACTCTATGTTGAGCCCAAGTCTGTGGACACTTCAGAATCAAAATCAGAATTTATTGCCATGAAAATGTCATGAAATTCGGTGTTTTGCGGGAGCGTCATGGTGTAAACATTCATATTATAACCATCTTATAACATTACTATAAATTAAAAATGATAAAAATAATAGAGCACGAAAAGTAAGGCAGTGTCTTTAGTTCATTGATTATTTAGGTATCTGATGGCAGTGGGGAAGAAGCTGTCCTTGTGCCGCTGAGTGCTTGTGTTTAGGCTCCTGTACCTTTTTCCCGATGGTAGCAGAGTGAAGAGGGCATGGCCTGGGTGGTGGGGTATTTTGAAGATAGAGGCTGCTTTTTTAAAACACCGCCTCATGTAGATGTCCTCCATAGAGCAAAGTTTGATGCCTGTAATATCACAGGCCGAGTTAACCACAATCTGAAGTTTTTTCTTGACCTGAGAGTTGGTGCCTCTATACCAGCCAGAATGCTCCCCATGGTACACCTGTAGAAGTTTTCATTGATATACCGAATCTCCTCAGACACCCCACAAAGTATTGATGCTGACAAGCCTTCTTTGTAATTGCATCAATTTGGAGGCTCAAGGACAGATCCTCTGAGATGTTGACACCCAGGAATTTGAAGTTCTTGACCCTCTCCACTACTGAGCCCTCAATGAGGACTGGGTTGTCTTCCCCTGATTCCTCCTGAAGTCCACATCATCTTCTTGGTTTTGCTAAAGATGAGCGCAAGGTTGTTGTCGTGACACCACTCAACAAGCTGATCTCTCTCC
Organism: Narcine bancroftii; assembly: GCF_036971445.1. NCBI lineage: Eukaryota > Metazoa > Chordata > Chondrichthyes > Torpediniformes > Narcinidae > Narcine > Narcine bancroftii. Next base: position 41,424,559 of record NC_091477.1, read on the forward strand.
CTCCTGGACACTTCCTCATAGCTGTTTGTGATTCTGCCGACAACTGTGGTGTCATCAGCAAACTTGTAGATGGTATTGGAATTGTGTCTGGTCACACAGTCATGGATATATAATGAGTAGAGCAGTGGGTTAAGCACACATCCTTGGACTGAGCCTGTGTTAATAATCAGTGAGGAGGAGATGTTATTTCCAATTTGTACTGACTGTGGTCTTCCAATGAGAAAGTCAAGCATCTAGTTGCAGAGTGTTGTACAGAGGTCTAGAGTTTGTAGCTTCTTGACCAGCACTGAGGATGCAATGGTGTTGAAGGCTGAGCTGTGATAAATGAAGAACAGCTGTATGTATGAATTGCTGTTTTTGAGGTGATCCAGAGTTGAGTGGAGAGCCAGCATATATTGCATCTGCTGTGGAGTGATTGTGACAATAGGCAAATTGCAGTGGATCCAGATCTTAGCTTAGGAAAATGTTAAATCTGGCCATGACCAGCCTCTCAAAGCATTTCATCACAGTAGAATTTAGTGCTACTGGGCAGTAGTCGTTGAGGCAATTCACATACTCTTGGAAACATAGGTGATTGATGCCCTTTTGAAGCAGGTGGGAACCTCTGACTGCAGCAGTCAGAGGTTGGAAATGTCTGTGAACACTCTGACAAATTGGTTGGTGCAGATTTTCAGTGCCCTGACAGGGACGCCATCAGGGCCTGATGCCTTGCGAGGGTTTACCCTCTTGAATGATGTCGCCCTCAGAGACATGTGTAATATTTGCTGAATCCAATTGAAAAATCACTGAAACTCAATTGTGCTGGGCCTAAATTTTTACAGGAATCTTTTGAACTACCTAGGCTAATTTTTAAAAAAATTAGACATACAGCTCAACCGGCCAATTTGGTCCTACAAGTCCGTGCCGCCCAATTTACATCCAGTACATTTTTGAAGGGTGGGAGGAAATCAGAGCCCCTGGAGAAAACTGATGCAGAAACCGGGAAAAAGTATAAACTCCATACAGATAGTGTGGGATTTGAACCCAGGTTCGATCCCGATCGCTGGTACTGTAAAGACATTGTGCTAACTGCTATGCCAATCATGCCTCCCACAATTTCAGCTGAGGTAACCTTAAATGAAAGATCCACTTGTTACGTAGATACCATCTGCATTGAATCCTCTCTCTCCACTTTATATTGAACATGGTAACCGCTTTATCCTGGTTAGTTGCTGTTACATTTTAGATGCACATCAATATAAAAATAGCAGAATAATTCTGGAGTGCCATCTCCTTAAAGAATGACATCTTCAAGTTACAAAAGGATAGAGATTGATGGTTATTAGCAAAAGAACCAAAAGTGCCTTGAGTAAAGGGAGTGAGGGAGAGCAGTGAAAGGAGATTCAAATGCAGTGTTCAAAAGACCTCAACAGTAGAGCCATCAATGGTCAGTGGAGAGTGATCCCCCTTGGGCCCTCCTGAAGTCGACAACCATCCCTTTTGTTTTATTAACATTCAGATGCAGGTTGTTAGCAACTGCACTTCATCTCTGCACACTAACTCATCATTCTGGCTGATAAGGCCCACCACGGTTGTATCGTCAGCGAACTTGATGATGTGGTTCGAGATGTGCTTTGCTGCAGCCCAGAGTCAGCAGAGTGAACAGCAGCGGACTAAGCACACAGTCCTGAGCCCCCCCCCCACCACTGCTCAGTGTAATGGTCTTTGAAGTGCTTTTGCCGATCCGGACTGCCTGAGGTCTCCCCATCAGGAAGTCAAAGTCATGACACTCAGCAAGAAACCATTTGACCCATATCAGTTGTGCCAGCTCTTTATTTTATTCATACACATTCTCCATTAATTTACAATCTTCCTCATTCATCCAAGACCTTTTTAGAAGTTGCAATTGAGTCCATTAACACAAGCCTTTCAGGCATACTGCAAAAGGTACCTTATCTATCTCTAATCCTTTTAATGATCTGTATCCTTTGATTAAGAATACCAGCTACCGCTTTCTCCTTTTACTTTGGAAGTCTCCTTGTGACAAACCTGATGTTATATCTCATATTTTCTGACATAAAGGCCATTTGTTCCATTGAATTCATGCTACATTTTGGAGTCTTCCTATCAGTCCTCTTCCACCTTCATATTTTTTCATAATATTTCTTTCCAAATAATCATTATCTTTACTCTTTAATCCACCTACACCAGGAATAATTTACCGGAGCAAATTAACCCAGATGTATTGAGAAGAGATTGGAACACCTGGGGCAAACACATGAAAACCTGAAGAGACAATATGCAAGTTCCACACAAGCAATTCTGCAGATCCAAATCAAACCAGGGCCACTGGAACTGTGAGGGAACATCACAACCTGCTGCGTGTCAAAGCGCCTTCACCACTTAACTTTTAGCTAAAGGTGTGAATGCTGGCATTTTGAAGTCATTTCAATATCTTACCATTTGTTTTAATCCTTCAAAGGCCAGATGATAATTGCCTGTATTTAGGCAGTGGAAAGAAAATTCCTGATACCTCCTTAACTGATTTACTATTGAAAACTCTTCTGTGTTTCTGAACTTCCAGTACCTGGGAAACAACTCCAAAGATGCTGTAATTACCATTTTCAGGAAAAAAAGGTAATTTTAAAATTATCCAACTGGAATAAAAATATTGATACATATATACTTCAAGCTATGTGAATGGTTTAGCCTGAATTATTCAAATTCTCTTTCTTAGCATTGACATTCTTACGGCACATGAAGCCATGAATAATTATTACTTATTTTTATTTAAATTGGAAAATGTGAAATGGAACAATTTCACTATTTCTCAATGAATAAACTTTATGAGAAACTGTAAATGAAATTGGATTTGGAAATTTGAATGAAGTTGTTACCAATCTGTTTTGCAATGTATTAAAAATATAAATCCAGGAGCCAACATAACTTATTCTTCCATGAGAATGATTTTTTTATATATAATTTAAAATTTAGATATGTAGCGCGGTAACAGACCCTTCTGGTTCTCGAGCCTGTGCCGCCCAAATACCCCAATTAACCTGTAACCTCCACATATTTTGGAGGGTGGGAGGAAACCGGAGCACCCAGAGGAAACCTTTGCAGATATGGAAAGAACGCACAAACTTCTTACAGACAGGGCCGGATTCGAACATGGATCACAGGCGTTGTGCTAACTGCTATGCCTAAGCATGCTTGTTAATCTATTGTATCCACTTTTTGCGATGGAAAGAAATTTATTTCCCGAAGCAGTGGGATTAAGGTTCTATAATCAATCTTGTATTTCAGCTCACTCATTCAGGTTATCATTAGGTGTTTTTATGGAGGGCTTTCACTTCGAGGCCGGCTCTATCCATGGAGAAAAATCTGAACTTACCTTTTGAGGCTGCTCCAGCATCACTTTTATGCAGAGTGGACTCTTGGTGCATCCTCTGGAACCATTGGAGGCGGGGTGACTGTTGCTATGGTGCTGTCCATCAATATGATGCCATAAATACACAGTGAGCAATGGCTGTCTTCATGACCCATAATCCCCCATGCAGCTGGAACGGCTTGTGGGATTATGGACAATGAAGTCAATCATTCTTAGAGCCAGGACCCCAGCAGATAGTTGAAGTGCTGCTGATGGGGGCTGATGAATTTTGACCAAACGATTTAGGTTGGTTGGTTGGGGGAAGGGGGGGGGGGGAAAGCAGGTTCATAGTTCAACCACCACCAGATAGAGCAGGAGAGGGAAGTGCCTGCGGACCCTGGGGATGCGTGCCAGCTCGACCCTGAGTCCGGCGCACCCTCTCAGCACCACCTCTCCAGGGTGTGAAGCTGACAGGGTGCTCCTCCTTGGGCTTGCCTTCCATTTCCTCCTTTGACCCCTGACTGCAGGGTTCTCTCTTGGGGTGACTGGTGGGAGAGGGAGAGACTAGGGGAAGGAAGATATTTAGAGATCACGACTGTGGCACGAAGTCAGCCCAAAACTGGCATCCCTGAGAGGAAGCGAACTCCCTTTTGCACATGGAGTGGGGGTGGGGGGGGGGGGGTGAATGTGAGGGGAGAGAACTAGTACAGGCAGCAACCACAAGGGAGGCTTTTCAGACAAATGTCTGCAGGAATTACCCAGGGCTCTGCCTGACACAAGCTGTTCAGCATAGATTCACTAAGGAGCTTTGTTAGGTCCTGGGACATGGGCTAAGCCCGTCATCACAACATCATCAGCCTGCCCCTAGCCAGCCGCTCGCAGTGACAGTATGTTTATGGTGTGTGGCGGAGTGCTCCGCTCCACCGCGGACACTAGGTTCAAGAGGGATTGGAGTCGGTGCCTTGGAGCCATTCACGGAGCATTTATAATGATAAGTTCTGCGACGCAATGGTGAAGAATCTCTGCCTTCACAATCGTATTTTTTGACTCTATAAAAAGGCCTATTGTGATATTTGTTTACGGGTTTGTCATTGCAAACTCTGAACAGTCATCATTGTTTGACTATTATTTGACACCTAGAGCTAACATCTAATCTTCTTGCCACAATAAATCCAATTATGATCTCTATCTGATTGACAATAGAAGGCCAAAAGACTAAGACTCTATCTCTCTACTACATTATCAAGTCCAAAGGAGATTAGTTTGCATTTCTCATGATATGTATTGATTTTGACATGTTTACCCTTGTCATTTCAAAAGATTTCACTGCTGTTAGATTGAGGGTACACCAGCACACAAAAAAAAACTATCTGATATAATGAAATATGTGTTATTAATTTTCCAAAAGTATCATGATTTGAAGGACCTGCTGAAAATTGAAGAGAAATGCTACATGAAGGAATATTTCAGTGTGAAATTGTGTCCATGGCCTTCACCTCTTGTTATGAGAACTGTTATACCATTTCAAAAAAAAAATCAGGATTTTTATCAACCTGAACATGAATTGCTCCTTCTGCCATACATAGGCTAATGCAGATGTAAAAAAAAACAAGCTATATTCACTACAGGTTATGAATGAGAACCACCGCTTGTGTACTTTGAATTCATTTCAAGTGATGCCTTGTCGTCAAAATGCAAATCATATTGTACACTAAATTAAATGCTGATATAGATTGCAAAGTGACAGCTTTTTAATTCCAGTGCAGCTTGAAGCAAAGTTTGCTGCTAATATCTTAACCAATTCAAAAAATATGAAATGTTAGGGATTATTTGAAATACCAATGGCATTCTTGCTGGAGATTTTGTAATTTACGACAGATGAGTAAACAAGCGATGAAATTTTGTAAGGAATAGAACCAAAAAAGTTGGGAACACTGGTGTCAACTTTCAATCAACTACCACAAACTGATTTGTGATGATAAAATTGCTACAAAAGCATTGCGACAGAATCACTCGTGCATCTGGAAGAATAGATGGAGCTTTGGTTTAACATCTCATTCAGTGTTGCATACCTTGGTCCTGCATTGAACTGTTTGCTTCCATCTTTGTGCTCATGCCTTTAGAATTCTTCTAGGTCAGAAATGAATGCATAGGTGAAGCAAATTTTCAAAAATTGTATGTTGTTGGGGGAGCTTCTAGCTTCAAAGAGTTTGCCATATTCACTGTGATCCAGTTGCTTGTTTTTTAAATCTCAATTTTACTCCCTTGCAAATTCTCTTACACACTATTTCCACCAAAACCCAATGTAAATTCAAGCCTTGGGGCTCAACATTTTCAGATAGCAACCTTTCCAGATTCTGTCAGTACTGACTGGATCGGATGAAAGGTCATCAACCTGTAACTATATAACAATTACAGCACGGAAACAGGCCATCACGGACCTTCTTGTCCGTGCCGAAACACTCCTAGTCCCATTGACCTGCATTCTGCCCATAACCCTCCACACCTTTTACATCCATAAACCTATCCAAATTTTTCTTAAAAGACAATATTGTACCCGTCTCCACTGGAAGCTCATTCTACTCAGACACCACTCTCTGAATAAAGAAACTTCCCCTTGTGTTGCACCTAAACTCTCAGCTCATGTCCTCTTGTTTGAATCTCCTCTATCTTTAATGGAAAAAAATCTATCCACACCCACTCTATCTATCCCCCTCATAATCAGCTTTCACATAGTATTGTCTCTTCACTGATGCTCCTTGTTTTTATTTCATATTTCCATAATCATAGTTTTCTCTCCATCCCAGGAATCAAGTGAAAATGATTATTCCCTGGACCATCTCTTTACCTTAAACAAGAAGACTAAAGCTTCAAACAATAACCCAGATGTATCTCATCAAAGCCTTTGCACCAAGTGCAGGGAGACTTCACTAATTTTAGAATCAAAAAGAAAGTACTGGAAATACTCAGTAGGCCAGGCTGCAACGGTGGGAAAGAGTCAAAGTCAACATTTCAGATTGAAGACCCTTCATCAGAACTGATGAGTTCTTATAAAGTGTCTTTGACCCAAAATATTGACTCTGTTCCTTTCCAAATAGCTGTTTCCAGACCTGATGCTTATTTCCAGCATTTTCTGACTTTACATTTCCAGCATCCAACTTCTTTGAGTTTTTCCAGTTTTTATATACCATATATTTTGGTTTTTAAGTTGACCGGCAGATAGGTTTGGACCCCATTTTCATGGTTTTATCCTATTTTGGGCATATAAGTCAATCCCCAAAAAATCATGTTGAATGAGCTGTTGGGTGGTTATTGTCATGGAGCCTCCATCAAAATGACAAAAGTATGAAGTAAGTTTTAAGTTGAAAGTAATACAAGTGACCAAGAAATCCAGCAATTGGGCTGCTGCGAGGACATTGGAGGTATACGAGAAGTTGTGAGAGATTGGAGAAAGAAAGAGACTTTAAGAAAAATACCAAAAAGGCAATGTTCGATGAGAAGAGGAATCACTTATTGGCCAGAGTTGGAAAATCACATTGCGGTATGGGTACATGAACAGAAGCAAGATGGCTAAATAGTCACGAGAAACAAAATAAGAGCATTTGGACTGAAGTGGGCAAAGTCGCACAAAGAACATAGGAAAGATATTGAAGCTATAGCAGACTGGTGTAATAATTTCGACAAAAGACAAAGTTGCTCAGAAACTACCCAAAGATCTTGATCATAAAGTTGTAAGCTTTCACCAGTTTATCATGCGTAACTGGCAGATTCACCAGTTTGTATTATCAAATATTGGAAACATGGATGAAACCCCTATGAATTTTGACATGATAGGCAATAAAACAGTGGAATGTAAAGGGATGAAAACTGTGCAAACCAGAAGTACAGGCCATGAAAGGACCAGTTCTATGGCGGTGTTATCGTGCATGGCCAACGGGTCGAAGTTAAGACACGTGGTAATCTTCAAGTGCAAACTTAAACCTAAAATAAAATTCCCTGCAAGTATTTTTGTACATTTTCATGAAAAAAGATGGATGGATGAAAAATGGATGGAAAATGTGTGGAACAGGCAGTCAGGCGGTTTTTCCAAAGAACAGAGTTTGCTGGCCTAGGATATGTTTCGGAGCCACTTAACTGAGAACACTAAAAGTAGATTAGCACTACATAATACTTATAGGGCGGTTATCCCAGGTGGTTTGACATCTCTATTGCAAACTCTAAATGTCTGTTTGAACAAGCCATTCAAAGACCATGTTTGTGAAAAATGGAATACATCGATGACAAGTGCATAAAAATCCTTCATAAAAGGATTACTTGATTGGGCTCAAAGAATGGGATAAAGTGAAAGTAGATACTGTATGAAATTGTTTAAAAAGTGTGGTATCTCTTGTACAATAGATGGTATGGAAGATGATTTATTGTGGGACACTGATGATGAAGCTGAAGCCGCCTCATCAGATCCAGACCGGAACCTGTATGATAACTGTTTGAACAGTGAGAGTATGGATGTACTTGCCATGGTCTTTGTCTCAGACGATGAGAGTGGTAGAGATTTTGAAGGATTTTAAAGAAATTGGCATTGAGTGATTTTTTTGAGTTGAATTTAAGGTCTCAAAAGTATATCTAGAGTATAAGTCGACCCCCCATTTTTTGAGTGATTTTTGAGGGTTTCAAGGCTCAACTTATACACCGAAATAGATGGTATTGTAATTGACCCTCAATTCCAAATCCTTCATTACATCCTATTACCATTTCTTTAATAATTGGTTCCAGTGTTTGTCTAATGGCAAATGGTATGCTATTGGGCCCAAAATTCCCTAATTTCTCTTTTTGTTCTCGAGTTACAGATGGGTTGGCACATGTCTTTGAGCTTGTTTGTGGCAGTTTTCTTCCTAATTTGGAGGGCAACAATTAGGATCAGAATTGTCCTTCCCCATGAGGAGGCTGTCAATTGCTGATAAGGTTTTTGAATATTTGTAGTATTGAAATTCTTGAAAATCAATAAATGAAAAGCTACTAGAGGTAGGTGGGAATGTGAAACTGAGCTAATAATCACATCAACCAAGAGAGAGTCTTTGTCTCCTGTTCTTTATCCACATGTTGCATGTTTGAATTTGTTATGTGTCTTGAAAATCTCTGGTCTCTGGCTCAGATCATATTTTGTTTTGTGGTATTAAACCTGGGGTGCGCTGTTAGACAGAGTCAGACACACACAAGATAAAGACTGAACAACAAGCTTTAATCCACAAAAACCTCCACAGAGTCAGGCTGGCTGTGGCTGCTTCTACTCAGTGTGAGGCTTCGGGAGGCAGATTGACACCCGACCGGGTGGGGCTTGATCCATTCAGGCCAACTGATTTGTCCCCTTACACTCCTCCAGTTACAGAGGTTGCCCCTGCAGTAGGCTGGTGGTGGACCACCACAAAACACAACAGTATTTCCAAGCTAAAATGCTTTAGTCTCTGCTTGTTCATTATGATATTTATTCTCCTCCCACCAAAGGCATGCTGAAAGTGGAATGTATCAGAATCTCTCGCTCATGTCATTATGCCATGCAATATTTGAATGGGAAACAATGCTCAGCTGTCAGGTGTCAGGTTTTCTGACTCAGAACCTAAAGTTTGCAAACAATTTATTGTTCTCCAAATTATCTCGGGGTGGGGGGGGGGGGGGGGGAGGAAGGATTTCCAAGTGTCTTGCAAAGTCTATTCCTTTGGTACTGATAGTTAACTATATAACAAAAAATGAGTGGAAGTGTCCAAATTTTCATTCACAACAGATACATTTCTCAGTTTTCAAAGGAGGTTAGTTTTTTTTGGCACAGTTCTTTCTTCTGCCTGGATGACAAGGATTTCCACTGCTATTTATTCAACTGTGCCTGTGTTAAGTGTGATCAAATCAGGTTCAGTGGGTTCACATGGAAATGAGTCCCGATACGGGATAAACCAATAAACGATGATCTTTAATGCACACATGGGGAAATAGTAACAGAGAAGACACGAAACAACTCTCGGTACTTTAAACAATGTAAAAAATCACATCAGACACAATGATCTCTGAGACCATTGGCTGAATACTCTCTCACACACATGTGCAGCAATATTCAGTAACTAGCACGGCCTTCCTATACAAGGACTTCAACATATACTCCTGGTTCCCGGATCTAGTGGCGTACAGATCAATGCTATTATTCCCACACAAAATACGACGGTCCCACTCTGAGAGTCGAGCACACCTTACCAACAACAGTTCCAACGATGTTTTCAGTTCGCGACCTGGTGTAGAGCAATGTTTGTACTCAGAACCAAGGAGCAAAGAGCATGAGCATATGGTTGGCTTTTAAAGAGCATAAGCTGGGGAGTCCAGCCCAGGTAATCATTAAGTGATTTAAAGGGAACAATGGGTCTGGTGTAAACTAATGGGTGGACAGAGCCCAACCTTGATCGGCAGGTAATGTGACTTCCGACTAGCTTCCAGTCGGAGGGGTAATGTTACACTCAACAATCCTCACTACATTTCACCCCTCAGAGGTCACACCACTCACCAATCACCTAAAAAAGGTAAAAACATTGTTACAAAAGGTTAATATGTTGTTTCAAATGGTAAATACATTGTTTCAAATGTTAAATATAGTGCAAGTGCCTTTTGAATAAACAGATAGGCACAACAGAAAGATAAAGGCATTGTTTCAGACTATGACAATGGCCTACCAACTCCTGAGAGACCAAAAGGGTCATTGTTTTCCCTCTAGAGCAGGGGTGTCAAACTCAAATTCACGGAGAGCCAAAATTAAAAACTTGGACTAAGTCAAGGGCCAAACTAAATATTTATTGAAAATTTTCAACAACATCTGCATGTTTTCTCTTCTTTCAACATATGTAATGTTAAACTTTAGGATATAACTTTAGGAGGATAATGTTACAGGTCAGGAGTAGGTAGCTCAAGTTCACCCTTTGCTTGACCTGAGGGAAACATATTTGGTCCCTGTGGAGATGTAGTCAGCATTCACAGGCTGTGTCCATTTTGGCCTGCATCACGACTCAGCATTTCATGCTCACTCTTCAGGCTCTAGGCCTCTATTCACCCTCGAGCCACCATCCCTCTACCTGACCAGTCCTTTACCCAACCTCTACTCACCCCTCACTCCACTCGCTCTGCCTCTTCCCACCCCATCCTATACACGCGCCTCTACTGCCTCTCCCCTCAACCTGTTCCTCCCTCTACCCATCTCTCACCCTCTAATCACCCCTCCCCTACTCGCCCTGCCCCTCCCCTTTTACCTCTTCCCTATCCACCCCTCCTTCTACTCATCCCTCCCTCTAACTGCCCCTCGCACCACCATAACTTCCCCTTCCCATTACTCCTCACCTACACCCTCTGCCCACCCCTGCTTACCCACCCACTCAGGCCCAGCGCGCTGCCGATCAGCCTTTGCAGACAGCCACCATATCTCTCTTCACGTGCAGGGCCGAACCAGCCGTCCCTGGAGTCCGCGCGGGTGCAAGCGCTGAAGGCCGTGGCGACCGAGAGAAGTGCCCTCGCGTTGTGGAAGGGCCATCCGGTGCCAGTCGCGCAGGGCTCGCGCTGCCCGGGGGCCGTGCGCAGCCTGCCATGCCCGTCGCGCCGACAGGAAATCACAGGCGCTCGCCCATCCGCTGCACTGCTCAACAGGTGGGAGAAGTGACTGGTTGTGCGGGGAGCCTTCCAACTGGCTTGCCGGCTGATGACATCGACAGACTTCTCGTGTTACAATTTCTCGTGTTACAATGGGGAAGGATGTGCAATGAAGGGGGAGGATGGTGGGGGTGACATTACCAAAAAACAGCATCGGCTCTCGCTGCAGGGCGGGCCACCTCTAATACATTTTTGAAATGATCTTGCGGGCCAAATATAATTATATCGCGGGCCAAATTTGGCCCGCGGGCTAGAGTTTGACATGTGTGCTCTAGAGTGTCTCACTGCAGAAACTGGCCCCCTATTTTTTTGTCATACATGGTCTCTCCAACTTGCCTGGAATGTGTGTGCAGCACATCTCACCAACAACAGCATTGTTACCACTTTCATCTGCAAGCAGGTATTGCAAGGTCACCTGGCTATCCCTTAATTCGTAGTACCACAGCCCTTCTTTGGTCAGCATTTCCTCTGTGGTGGCCGTCCTACCAGGTGCACCCCCATTGTTTGGAGTGGCCAATGTCATGCCATCCCTCAGGAAGCAAGAGGTCAGCCCAGCCGATGTGCATCCAGGGTGTACCAGTATTCTCGTAGGAGCACCCCCATTGCAGGGCTGTGGACTTTTAGCCATCTCATGTCATGATGCTGTTCCTGCTTGCATTCCCACCTATTGCATGGACTGGTGCCCCACATTACTAAGCGTGCTCCCTTTGTGGACACACTGGGAGAACCAGGACTGTTTTTGTGCCAAATTGTATGGAGAGGAAAAAGAAGCCAGTCCCTGAAGCCCCCACCCTAGCAAAGATTATTAGGAGGTGGTAAAGTGGGGAAGGGAGTGGAAGAACGGCATTATTATTGAAACATTCTGATGAAAGAGTCCATAGAAGCAGCTGCTGTAACTGTTGTCGAGCTGAAACATTTTGATGAAAGAGTTCAGACATACAGCTTCTGTAACTGCTGTTGAGGGGTGGTCAGTATAGATGGAAGGCCACCAGCTGTGTGTGCTGGAGCAGCGATGTAAGGCCACAGTCTGGTGTGGAGGTGCTATGCATACACACTAGTATGCTCTCATAGAACTGATCGATGTAGGCGAGAAGAGGAATAGCTTGAATGGTTGCCTTTTCTTCTGGGGTGGGGGGAAGAATAGTGAGTGAAGGGGGGAATTCGGGAGAACTTACAAGATAGATTAGGAGCCACCTCCATTCAGAGAGGAGCAGAATGGAGATTGGGCTAGGTTGGAGTTGGAGGCGCATTGGAAACTCCACTCCCACAGACTTCCCCCTTCAATTCTCCCTCCAGGAAGTCTTCATAATTATTGTCAGAATATATACATGACGTCACATACAACCCTGAACCTTCGTGTCTCTGTGAGTACCGGCATGGTGATGTCGCTGAAATCTGCTTCCGCACTGCAAACCAGCAGGTGCTCCCCGCTCCACGTACTCCAACCTCTCCAGGAGGGCAATGGCCTCCAGCACAGTCCTCTCGGTTGCTGGTCCCATGGGGGCAAGACTCTTTCCACCTAGGTCAGGGTGAGCGATGGTGACTAAATAGCCTGACAAGGCACCAGTCACTCTCATGCTCCCGGTACTCATGAGCTCCCTTGTAGATGCCCACGATCAATGCCCGTTCACTAAACAACCTGTGTCCCCTCGCCATTGGCGTGCCTCTGAAGCCAGTCATATAGCCCCCATTCTAGGAGAGCAGGAAACCTGGCTTAGACTGCAGTCACCACCCATTCCCATAGGGTGGTGCCATCATTGACCCCTTCTGGCAGCACCCACAAGGTATTATTAATCATCTGTTGTTCAGACCACCCAGGGCACTAGGCTCCTGATGAGAGAGGAAGACATTGGGGGCTCCTGGTCCAACAGTCATACTAGCCAATTGGCTAGGTGTTTGCCGAGCTGCTGGTGGTATCAGTCCTTTAGCCTGGTTAGTTACATGGTGGAGTAGCCCCAGGTCTCCGTCATCTGACGGTGACTGTCTGCGTCCCCACTTGAGGTCCCCCCATTTTCGGCTACCTCCCTGTTTTGGAGGCGCAGCAGAGTGCCCTCGTGGGATTGTGTGGTCATCGGTTTGGCTTGCAAAGGCTTTGGCACACCGGGGAGGACGTGTGACTTTGACTGGGTCAAACTTCCAGCCAGGCCAGAGAGCTGCTTGTGACAGCTGCATTTTAATCAGCTTGAAACCTGTCTCTATTCCTTTCATCATACTCTCATGCCCTGAGGCTCCCTTACTAGCTGTGGGACCCTGGCTGTTGGTCCAATTCACAAGAAAGCACACACACACACACACACACACACACACACACACACACACACACACACACACACACACACACACACACACACACACACACACACACACACACAAAACAGAAGATCCACACACACGCTTGTTAATATAAACTCAAATGTCTAATTAGTTATTTTGCAAGTGTCTAGCCAAGATACCTTGAACCCTGATTATAGCAGCAAATGTTAGCAAATCATGTTTGGTTGCTTCATAGAGAAACAAGTCCAGACACAGGCTAAACAAACAAAGGATGATTTTTATTGCACACACAGGGAAATAGTAACAGAGAAGACACAAAACAACACTCAGTACTTTAAACGAGTTAAGCAGTCATATCGGACACACGAGACCAGTGGCTGCATTCTCTCTCACTCACATACAGTAATATTCAGTATCTAGCATTCTTACCATACAGAGATTTGGTACTCCTGGTTCCCTGTATCAACAGGGTATGGCTCAACACCAAGTATTCACTTTAAACAATGCAAGAAGTCATATCAGACACATTAATCTCCAAGACCAGTGGTCTCTCTTTCTCTCTCTCTCTTTCCCTTACTATTCAGGGACTTCAGCATGTACTCCTGGTTCCCTGTTCCAACAGGATGAAGCTCAATGCTAAATATTCCCACACAATACTACAGTCCCATTCTCAGTGCACCTCAACAACTCCTCCAGTTTATGTCCCCAGTTCGTGACCTGGTGTAGAACAGCTTTCATAGTCAGGACCAAAAAGCAAAGAAGATGAGCTGCTGCACGTGGTGGGCTTTTAAAATGCAGTGTGCTGGGGAGTCCAGCCCTAGTAATGACTTAGTGATGGCCAGGTATGCACTAATGGCCAGGTATGCACACTAATGAGTGTGCAAGCACATTTGAAAGACATGATTTAATGACCTCTTAACCCTAACCTTATACAATGCATCCTTACTGCAATCAAATTTCTGAGAGTGACAGGTGATGTGAAAACCAATAACACAAGGGAACAGTCCACAAAATATTCAATAATTTAAATAAAATTAGATCATATACAGCAAAGCTAAATTTATGAAATACAGAATGGTTATACTGAACAGAGATGAATGCAATATCATACTAATTTTTTTTAAGTTTTGTTTTTCTTTTAATACTAGTCATATATAGTATCTGGAAATATGTAAGGGGTTTGAGTTTTTCTCCTCAACTATTTTCTTCTTTCTTTTTTTATATATTATACTTTTTTTGGAAAAAAACTAATATACTATTTAGAATATGATTTATAGATTTGATTTACAATTTATGTATGTTAGTAGCTGCTTTCAGGTGGCCAGAATACCCCAACGTAAAGCCGCCTAAAATACCCGAATGCAGCTGTTGGGAGGAAACCTGAAAGCATAGAACTCTGACCCGAGGAGTACTTCCCCAACCCTCCTCGGGTAGATGTATTCTCCACTTCCGAGCGCTCCCCCTAGGCACCTGAAAGCGGGCGGGACTACGACCACAGTTGACAGGACAGAACTGCACTTCAGCGCTGCCACCTGAATGTCGCTTCGCACACACCGCAGCCGGCTCCGGAGCCGCATCCTCCCAGCTATTCCACCTGAAAGTGGCTTATGATAAACAGAACATCCTATTTAGTTTATGTAAACTGTCCATATATCTTTTTGAATTGTACCCTTTTTTGTTTGTATAAGTTCTTTATTAAAATCAATGAAAAAATATTAAAAATAGTATTCTTTTGGTACAAAAAATACAATGATAGCAGTTGTATAATGTTCAAAAAGTGTAAGGTATTTGAATACTGATGAATAATTTTACTGAGCTTCATTTCAGGTTATAAAAGCCAGCATGTATCAATCTAGAAAGTAATATGATAAATCTTGCCAGTTTTTGGACTTGTTGGCTGGCATTTGTCATATCAAAAGAAAATGAATGGCAGTAAACACATCAGCTGTCTGCTGTGTTAGTTTTAAGTTCTATGATAACATTTCCCTTATGTTGATTCATTCTGTTTTTAATTTGACTGCAGTTTACATCATGTTTGGAGATTGAGCAATCAAGGGGTGAGGGAAGAATTAATATCCATTCCTTTCACCCTGCATTCCCACCTGTTTGGGTGAGACCTAGGGCCTTCATGATATAAATTGACTGCATATGCAGAACTCCCAGAAGAATCCTGAGATTGTTGTACAAGTTATGTGGAGTGAGTTTGGGGAAGTGTCCTGGGGGGGGGGGGGGGGGGGGGGGAGCAAACTACCTCAGGAGCTCAGAGGAGCACTTCAGCTCTTTTTAATTTCACAAGGAAATGCAAGGGGGAAATAAAAGCAGCTGTTTTGACCTTTTCCCTGTTTAAATACTTTCCCTCAAAGACTTCTCCATTCAGGCCAAAGTGAAAATAGCTTTTGGAGACTAATGACATGCTCAAACATAATATATTAAAAAAATAACCGCTAATATGTTAAGATTTGGGCAAAAATGCAGGAAAAGGGAACTAGAGTCATTGAGTCATATAGCACAGATCAGATCCCTTAGCCCAACGTGTCTATGCTGACAATTTTAGCATTTTGGGCTAGTCCCATTTGACTGCATTTATAGAGTCATAGAGACTAACTTTGATCTGCATGGATAAGTTGGGCTGAAGAGCTTGTTTCGTCCTGTAAACCTCTATGCCACAATCATGAAGCCACCTCAAATTGGTAAGATTAATGCAAGGATGTCTCCAGTTTCAATTTGCTGCTGTTTGCTTGATTTATATAGCAGAGGTAAAGTTCAAAAGCTTAAAATTGTCCCAAGTATCTTTCACAGGTCCTCACATTTTCATATTTCTTCCAAAATAAGTGTAGCAAAAATGATGCTTTCAAACTCACTGAAGATAATAGTGTGAGAGGATTTGAAAAGGTGTTAAAAGTGGAAAATAAATGATTTGACTCCATGGATTATCAATCATGAGGTTGTACATGCAAAGCTTTGAATCAAATGTGACAAGAACAAGGATCATGGTCTTGAATCACAGCAAAAGATAGGGGAGTAGGAGTACATCATTCAGTTCCTCAAACCTATTTTGCCATTTCGTTAAGAGAAACTTGTAACTTAATCATGTTTAGCTGCAATCACTCTGAACACCTCAATATCCCAGCCTAATAAACATCTCTGAACTAGTTTTGTAATTTTGTTTTCATATTGAAGAGTTTCATCTCCCATATTGGCTTATTTATACGAGGAAAGATTTTATATTAAATGTTTATGATGATTGCAAGAGATTTGTATAAACATGCATAATAATATGTACCCAAATAACACCCAAATAATCATTCCAGTCTTATGATAAGCAAATGAGAGAACTTGTGTTCAAAACTCAGCTGGACTGTCAACAGTCAATGTCCATCAACTGGCATGCAAAGTTTATGGAGCATAGCAGTAGTTTATTTTGAGTTTGGTCATTAGTGAGTTCATCCAATATCAGTCCTGGAAAGTTATACCCTTCAAAAAAGAACACAAATTGAGGGCAGTGGAAATATTATTGTTTCTGAGGAAAAATTAGTATTTGCTTTCACTGATAAGACTGACTATGCCCCTGTACATTGAAGGTTACAATGTCAAGCTTAGCCATTTATGGAGAGAGCAATCAAATGCATAGAGATGCTACTTAATACTTTTAATATTCTTCATAGATAGTTTCAGAAAATATATATGTCATCGATGGATGGCAATTTCCTTTGCTTTCAGTTTTATTTCTAAATATCAAAGGTAGGTTGTGTTCCTTGGATCAATGACCCAGTAAAACTACAATTCAAGTTAATAGAAATTGGAACAAAACTGTTTTTTTTCCTGCTCTCTCTAATTTAGCAGTTATCCACATAATTTGCTTTCAATCATTGTATAAGTGCTTGATAGAAGGATTTATAAAATAATATTGGTATGAGATGAATTTGTGATATTAAAATGTTTTGAATTTTGCAATAGATTTGAACTGCAGTAAAGATTAATTCTTACTTTACTATCTGAGAAATTTCAGGAATTATTCATGGTGACATCTGGGTGCAGGTAATTAAGTGGGAGACTAAGGAATTGTCTTTTTCTATTGACCCAAGGGATGATAATTACTCAGGCTAAAACATTTTTGCTATTTTGGAATATCATTTCATTTCTGATGGTAAATATGACAATAGAGCTTGGAAAAGAGAAAATGGAGGAATACAAGAAAAAATAACTTTGGAAATGGTTGATTGACAAACTGAATAGAATGGTTTTGTTTGTCTGCAGACAATATCTTCAGGAACGAATGAGAATATTATTTCAAGCAATTTAACTTTTTATTTGTCAAATCTTCATGGCTCTCGTTATCTGTGTGTAATGATCGCCACAGAGGTTATTGGCAAGCTCTCTATTCTGAATCTGAATGAGGAAAGAATGTAATTCAGCTTGGATACATATAAAAAAATTAAAACTGATCAACATTGTTTAATTTCCTGATTCTAAGTATAATTTTAGATCAGCTTGTTGTATCAGACTTGAAAATGTATTTATTTATATAGAATAAATAGTATTTTTGTCAAGCATCTATAACATAACTTTGTATTAAATACCCTGTGCTGTGAAACCTTTCAGCCTAAGGTCATCCCTGCCCCAGGGATCAAACCAATCTGTGTTCACTTTCTTGATGAAAAATCTGTTATATTTCCCCTTTTGAGGTGAAAATCTTTTATGTCTAATACTGTACGTGGCAGCTTTCTGTGACTTGCCTTTATTTACAAATTGCATTAGGTTTTGTCAACTTACAGAATTAATACTGTATAATTCTCACTTTCATTTACCTGCAAATGCTTACTGGTATTTTCTATTTAAGGTTTAGCACAAGTCAATTAACGTACATGCCCACAAAATGTGCAGCCTTTGCATTTGTACACTTAATCATATACAGACATTTCTTTCTTGTGTTCCACCATATTTCCAAATCTTTCCGACATGGCAAACAAGCTCATAACAGTGTGACTTCAAGCCACTCTTGGGTAGGTAAAAAAAAATACAGTACAACAATATTACCCACTGGTTCTGTGAAAATACCAATCTGACCTACTACACTACTAAAATTGATAATTTATGTCCTCATCCCTGATGTTCACAAAGCAGTTTACATTAATATTTGGAATTTTGTCTCATTAGCTGAGCAGAAAAGGTTCAAAAACAAATTTTGTGGAATTTATATGAAGGAGGATTTAGATAATGATGAGAAATGTCGCTGAACAATTTTATAATTGAATGTGGGCAGATACTTATTCATCTAATTATGGTGCTTTTAAATGTATAATTGAAATCCTTTCAAGTTGGCTGCAAAATTTTACTGATTCCACCAGTTTTCTCAGGATTTAGGCATTTGACCAGTGAACAGAAGCCGAGTCTGTGCTGGGTTGAGTACTGAAATGAGCCATTGTTTGATTTGAATTACATCATGTTTTGTATCAGTTTGATAGTGGTGGTGGTGGGGGCGGGGTGGGGGGGGGGTGTCGCAGAGGATCTGCATACCCTGCAGCATTACAAATTCAAATCAGGGAGAGAAGATATAATTAACTTTTGACTATCACTGTGGATGGTGCGATGGAGTGGAGGTGAGAAAATGCATAAGAGAGATTTGAGGAAAATGAGGATGAAGATAATGAGAAAGGAAGATGTCCATTAACAAACTGGTGCTGACATTGCTGCTATGAATAACAGATTATTGGTGAGCAAGTGCCACTTGATACCACCATTGATGACACCTTACATCACTTTGCTGAAGATGGAAAGTAAACTGAATGGGAAGTAATTAACCAGAATGTTGTCTCAAAATCCAGAGCACCACAAGGCCAATGGTTCATTTGTGGCTGATGAGAGAAATGAAAGAAAGTTTATACCCAAAGAAAACTTACAAATGGTCAGAAATAGCAACAAATCAGAGGAATAGGGGCGTATTTTAGCAAATGAGGATCAAGGTATTGACGAAGGGAAGCAAAAAGGGTACGAGTGTGGTCCAGTGAGAAACCAAAAATATATTGTAAGAGCCTTTGAAGTAAAATAAAAAGAAAAACACTGGCAACAACATTTAGCCCCTTCTGGGCATATTCAGGAGAATTTATAATGTGCAATAAAGTGATGGGAAAAGAATTAAACTTAGTTTACTTGTTGATATCACTGAAGGCCCCCAATGCAGCAATTAGGAGGGGAAATGAGATGTTTGTGTTTATCACAATAGGGCTCAAATACAGGTATACAAATGTCTTATTGCCATAGTGTGATGTGAGGAACAAGTATTGTGTGTCTGAGAAGCAAAGGGTCTGAACACAAGGCAATTGTAACAACAGATTGCAAACACACACACACACACACACACGCACACGCACACGCATGTGCACGCACACACACACACGCACACACACACACACACACACGCACACACACGCGCACGCACACGCACACGCACACACACGCACACACATACACACGCACGCGCACGCCACGCGCATGTGCACACACATACACGCACACACACGCACACGCACACGCACATGCACACACACTCGCACACGCACATGCACACGCACGCACACGCACACGTGCACACGCACACACACACACACACACACACACACACACACACTCACGCACTGTCACTCACAACACACTCGCATCGGATGCAGCTAATAACTGATAATTGCTACACACTGCGATTTACAGAATATAGTGAAAAGATGCAACAACGGTACCTGTCACCCAGATATGGCACCCCGATTAGTTGGGAAGAAAGACGTTACAATGATTGATTTGTATGTGTGAAAATAACCCCCCCCACCCCCCACCCCCCCACCCCCCACCCCCCACCCCCCACCCAACCTGTTACTGCCACACACCTTGTAATTGACTCTCCATCATGTCTGGCCTGTGGCCTGGAGTGGAGCTTGATTTGATACTCAGGGATAAAGAGGCACAGCAACTCTATGTGTTGGGCTTTATACCCCAAGCAGTAAGAGCTAGTTGAGGTGTGCCCAAAATAAGGCAGGTGATTAAAGGAGCCAGAGGCAAGGTATATATTCCTTTAAATGGCCAATGGCAAGGTTAATGTTAAGGTATGTGCTCACTGTGGGTGGGCTCGACCTTGATTGACAGATGTGGTAGCTTCCAATCATTTTTCTGCAGGAGGAGTCACATGATCTTCCATACGACACATGGTGAAGGATGCTGGGGCGATCACACATGGAGTATTATGAAAGATTTGTACTTCATACCTGGGAAAAGGATGTAATTTCCTTTGAGGGAGTCGATCATAGAATGACAGTCTGGTTTGAGGTATGCAGAGGTTATCTTATTGAGAAGAAATGATTCAATTGGAAGTATATTCCTTGGAGTTTAGAAGAATAAGTGATAATCTAGAAGGAGCCAGAGCGTTTCATCTGACCAGAGGGCAGAATTTCAAAGTATGTAGTATTCCTTCAGGTCAGAGATGAATAGAAATGCAAAATGTTACAAAATGTTCATCTTCCAAATAATTGCCATACATAAATACACGGTC
Organism: Narcine bancroftii; assembly: GCF_036971445.1. Classification (NCBI taxonomy): domain Eukaryota; kingdom Metazoa; phylum Chordata; class Chondrichthyes; order Torpediniformes; family Narcinidae; genus Narcine; species Narcine bancroftii. The sequence continues at coordinate 41,445,393 of NC_091477.1, forward strand.
TATTAGTTTATGTGTAATTTATTTCTATAATATTGGGATGGTTCCTTGAACATTAAAGTTTATTCATTTGCTCGCTATAGCCAAGTAAATGTAACATAGCTACAGTCACGCAATCCTGTCCAGAGTAAATCTTCGAAGAAGTTTTTTGCAAAAATAATTTGTATCCAATTTTAGAGGAGAAATATATCATGTGTGTTACCTTATTAATTGGAGCCTCTTGAATCTTGAACAACAAGCAGTAAGAAGACCGAAAACACACTTCTGAATCAGTCTGAATCTGTTTGATAGGAACTAGGACTGAGTGCTGAATGCCAAGTCACTTGTATTGAGAGACGGCCAGGTGACCTCAGTGGCAGATTGCTCACCACCCCACCCAAGGTCACCTGGGAGGAATGAGACATGACCTCAGACCCATCCTGACCTCAGCGGGTTGGGGACTCTCCATGACCATATAGAAACACGCTGTGGCATGGCCCACTGATTGGAAACCACTGGCCTAGAGGCAATAGGAGAGATAAAGAATGAGAAAGGATGGGGACTATGGGAGTGCACATGGGAGTTGATGCTTGAATGTTCTTTGTCTTGATTGGATACCTAGTTAATCTTCCGTCCATTGATTGTGGTCATGCAGATGCTACAACGTGAAGGTGAGGTATCCATTTTTTTGGTTTTATTGGCTCGTTGAGAGCAGACATTGTGAACAAGCTAACAGGTGATGATAATTTGACTCATGTTTGTATGTAGCCAACGTTTTTTTAACTGTTGTAGGAATCAAAAAGCTTTCTCTAATGCTATTTGGTAGTGGGCTCTAAGATTTTGAGCCAGTAACAATGGTAGATGACTGTTAAATTTCCAACTCAGGACAGTATATGCCTTGGTATTCCTCTGTAATTCCTGACTTTGTCTTTTTAATGGTTGCAACCTTGGGCTTGCAGATGTTAAGATGCTAAAGGAGATTCAGACATCAGTTTATAGAGCTTTTGGTGTCAGATGTAAGGATTAATTAGAATGGCTGATTGGATGCCTATTAGTATATCATTTGCACTCCTTCAATCTCTGCAGTTTCCATTGTGGCTTTTTTGGTCTGTTCTTCTTCAACATTGAAGAAGTGAACCTTCCTGTTGTCTCACTGTGGTTCTACATTCTGACATGGAGACTGAGGGGTGACCTGAGAGAAGCACAGACAATCCACACCCCAGGGTAGGAGAGTCTAAAACAAGAGGGCATAAGGTGAGGGAATGGGAAATTTTTAAAAGGGAGACTTTTTCACATGGAGGATGGTGCATATTATTGAATGAGCTGTCAGGGGAAGTTGTAGAGGCAGGTACAATTACAACATTTAAAAGACATTTGGGCATATATAAGGACAGGAAAGAATCAGGGGGATGTGGGTCAAGTAATATGAATTCAGTTGTATTAGCTCCAGCCAATTTGGGAAGCTTTCAACATCTTGGGGAATAGTGTCACTGTGGCAAACTGGCCCCACTTGTGCCGCTGCACCGGCAGGGCAGCCACGAGAAGATGGTGCCATCAGGAGACCTCCGTGCCATGTGGTTTGAGTGTGCACTTTAGATGAGCGTGATGATGTCGCCGCCCACACGGGGGCAGAGCTCACGCTACCATTAAAGGGGCATGCGCAAAGTTTGAAAAAAACAGTCGTTGAAACCCCCCCCAACGAGGTGGTTGCGAGTTTCATTTCTTGTAGCTGTCCTGACAACCAATTGCTTATTTTTGAACAGACTAATCAATTTGTTGAACAGCACAAATTGTGTTTAAAAATATATGCCGGCAATTCAAGAGTAAAACTGGAGTCAGATTGTAACCCATGGTACTGATCAAACTGGTGCTTGGTTGAAAAACCCCATGGTTTATCATCGTACAGCAATTTCCTTCGAACCCACTACAAGTTTATGTTCAAGTTTATTTGTCATCCATTTGTACCAGTATAACCTGACAAAACAGCGTTCTTCTGTCTACGGTGTAGAACAGTGCAAAATATGTGTACAAACATAACACACATATAGGCAAACAACATATATACACAGTACATATATTAAAATAAATATTATTTATAAATCATGGGGAAAGGGAAAGTTGTTTTTAGCAGAAGAACCTGTTCCTCGGCCTGGTTCTGGCTCTGATACTTCTGTCTCTTTTTCCCAACAGGAGTAGGGGAAGATGTTGTGTGTGGGGTAATAGGGTCTTTCCTGATTTTGTGAGCCCTCTTTAAACAATTATCCAAGTAAATCACACCAAAATGGCCCGGGGGATGGGGGGTGGGGGTGGTGGGAGACCCACACTGTTGTTTTTATGGTCCTGTGGATTGACCTCTGATCTGATCTCTACAGCAACCGTTACCACACTGTGATGCAGACAGCCAAGGCACACTCAATAGAGATACTGCAGAAAGTTGACAAAATGGTGGCGATAGTCTTGCCCACCTCACCCCTTCTCAGGAAGTGCAGTTGATCTTGCACCTTCCTGACAAGTGAGGAGATGTTCTCTGTCCAGGATAGGCTACTTTTTAAGTGGACTCTGATGAACTTGGTGCTCTCCACTACTGAGCTATTAATATGTAGTAGAGAGTGGTTGTCCCTGGTCCTTCTGAAGTCCACAATCATTCCTTGTTCATGTTGTTATTCTCACATGAAATTTTCCATCTCTGTATTTTGGCTCATCATTTTTGCTGATGAAGCCAATTGCATGTGGTCCTCAATTTACGACCTACTCAACTTGCGTCCATCTGCATGTACAACAAGATTTTAAAAAAATATATATAAAATTTACGCGGTTTACGTTGTATCTGACAAACTATAACAGGGATACAGAGCATGTAAGAGCCAAAATGTGTGTACCTACCTTGTTAGTTGGGCGCAGCCATCTTGATTCCTATGCACGTGTGAGTCTTCGGTTGGTGCATGTATGGTGGGTTCAGTATTGGAGTTCAGTTGGTGCATGTATGGTGGGTTTGGTATTGGAGTTCGGTTGGCGCATGCACAAGAGTCAAGGGCATGAATTCAATGTCATCAGGGCACTCAACTCTTATGTCATTGAGGCCTTATAATCTGAATATACAAAGGGTGTAGGTGAACTCTTACTGAAGATTAGTGATCAGGTTCCCACAAAGTAAAATCATTTGGATGTATTATTGAATGGTTGTTTGAGGCATAGATATATATATAAAAATTGATGCTTTAGTGATTGCCCGCAGGAGAAAATTGGAAAATCTTCAGCCAGGAAAGGGAGCTTGCATTGTGTTTGCCTTATAGTGGTGGTTGGAATGATCTATGCAGGCTTATCTTTCAAATGAGTTCTGCTATTTTATGGACAATAACAGGACGGGATTTGTCGAAAGTTCAGCGACAAAAAATCTGACACGGGTAAGTATCAAGGGGAATGAATAAGTACTTAATCTTCATCCTTATTTCCTCTTCAAAGCACCTCCTGGGGTTTACCAACCAGTTTATATCTGCAAATTTGTTTTATTAGTCTGTTTACATCACATGAACATTTCCATTGCCAGACATTATTAAATGAATTAAAGACACAAGAGACTATAGATGTTGGAATCGCTATGAAGAGAAATATGTCCTTATTGTTTATCCCTATCTGCCTCTCATCAGAAACTTCAATTGAATCTCCCTTTAGTCTCCCTTGCTCAAGGAAATCTAAGCCCATTCAGTTTCTCCCTGTAACCAGTATTCACCATCACTGCTAAAATCTTTTAAATTTTCTCTGCACTCTCTCTTTCGGGTATCAACTTTCTTTCTACAATATGGTGACCAAATTGCTCACAGTATAACATCTGTGGCCTAAATACCATCCTACATTATAACATAGCTTTCCTGCAATTAACCACTCGGGGACTAAAGGTAAGTATTCTATTGCTTTTTAATGATCTTACCTACTTAAGCTACTGGCTTCAGGAATCTGCAAACATGCATATCAAGAAACTTCTTAGCCTCAACATGTCTCAATATTCTGCTAATTATTTCTTGGTCTCTTACTCCTTTGTCCAGTTGTGTCAGAGTACATCAGTGTTAAGTAAACTGTTAATTTGCAGTAAAGATCAATAATTGAGATTGACAAAGGTTAACACAATCAATGAGATTTGATTGCTTTACATAATGGATACATTAACCATAATAGACATTATTGAATAAATAAAAAATAGTATGTTTTTAATTAGATATGCTTCCAGCAATTTAATTCTTCCTATAGGTGGTTGCAGATGAATTATGGCCTTCTGCAACGTGAAAATGACAAACTGTAGCGGCTGCTACAACACAGAAACACACCTCTGAACTCGATGGGGTTTCCAGTAGAACTGTTTTTTTTTTCAATTTCGCGCGCGCCCCTTTAAGGCCAACAGGAGTTCCACCCCACACAGCGGTGACGTTATTACATTGCCCGGGGCGTGAGCTGTAGCCTAAGCCACAAGGCAATGAGCAAGCTCCGACAGAGCCATCTTCTGCAGCTGACCCGCCAGTGCAGCGGTACAAACGGAGCCGGTTCACTGACAGAGATGTGCGCCGCCACAGAACCTTCATGTCTGGAGAGGCTATCCATTGCTCCTGGATTCTCCGATTCTGGCTGAATTCACTTATTGTGCTGGTGTTTGAATTTTGATGGGCTGTCACACTGTTGCGTTGTAAGAAAACACGTACATTTAAAGTGACACAATTATATCTCTATATATCTGGTTGGCTTGACTATTAAAATCTCAATTTTAACAACATTTTATTTATAGAATCTTTGGTGAACTTGGGTTTATGCAATGGATACCTGGAGATGAAGCTCCTCCATTTATTACCTCCATGTTCAAGTTTCATAGTCTGACCTCATTTTTTTAAAACATTGCTCCGAAATACTTGTGATCCATGGCCATCCTTGTTAACAATGACTTTGAACAAACCTTCTCTGTGAAGTAATTGGAGTATACAGGTCTATGAAGAGTTCATCCTTTTGGGTGACAATAAGCCAGATTAGCCATCCTGACTGACAGAGTTTTCAGTCTCCTAACTTCTCAAGTCTTAAGATTCTTGTACTTATTCTCACAATCATTTAGTGAAATCTCGTATGGTCTTGATTATGTATTTTTCAAAATAGTAATTAAAGAACACAGAGGTGCAGTAGCATTTTCTGGATATTTGATTTTCTATTGTTCAGATTCTCTACTGATTTCATTCTAAAAGACACTTCTAAAATTGTTCTTAGAGTATACACCCATTGATTGTGTTATGGGCCCAGAGGACCCCAAAACCCAGCAGCAATAGAAATTCACGAAGACAAATGGTTACTTAAACAAAAGTTACTTTTATTTATCTTTAAACATGAAAACAGGATCAAACTTTAACTTATTACTGTTAACTTAACCTAAGTTAACTCCCCCTTCTAATTCTAAGCGCATATATATATGATGTGTATGTAAGTTCAGGAAAGTTCTTTAGTTCACAGTCTAATCTCACTTCTCACTTCTCCAAGTTCACTGGTTGCAGGCAATTCTTATACTGTGCACAGAATTTATTGTTTATAAAGTTCACCAGGCTTTGGTGCTTGAAAGGTAAATGGTTAAGGCTCAAGAAGGTTCTTGTCGGTTTTCAGAGAGATATTTTTTGTTCACTGGACACATACTGATTTCTTCTAATCAATTATGTCAGTGTCTTGCAGAAGAAACTTGCCCCATCAGGGTTTTCCAGATGATAACCTCTTTCTTTCAGGTCATCACAGAGTTCCTTTTTGTTTCCCTTATTTCAAGTGAAACATTAGGCAGCCAGCCATCTCCTCTTGTATGGACCACAAGGACTTTGACCAGGCTGAACTAAGAACTCACAACCCATCTTCAAAATGGGGTTTTTCCACAAGCTTGCCAGCTTGTCCTGTTCCAGTCCCAGCTGCTGCTGCTAAACTGTATTACTGAAATCTCTCTCTCTCTCTCTCTCTCTCCCTCTCTTTCTCTCTCTCTCTCTCTCTCTCTCTCTCTCTTTCTGAGAAAACCACATGACCTTCTTAAAATAGCAAACTCATTCAAACAGACTGCGGCACCTGACCCAATCTTCTGAGTTCATCTATCTGTTGTTTGCCACAACAATAATCCATTACTCCACAGCAAGTCCAATTAACACCTACTTGTGAAGTCCTTATAGGCATTCTTCAAACTTTTTGCAAAGGCTCTCAGAGCCTGAACTGTCTGGCTTGAGCAGAGCTCCAGCATTTTAAATGAGATCTGTTTTGAAATGTTTGTATGTGACCTACACTAAAAACCTGTCACAATTTATCTCCTTTTAAAACATATCTATATGCAATATCTTCTTTGGCTTGGCTTCGCGGACGAAGATTTATGGAGGGGGTAAAAAGTCCACGTCAGCTGCAGGTTCGTTTGTGGCTGACAAGTCCGATGCGGGACAGGCAGACACGATTGCAGCGGTTGCAAGGGAAAATTGGTTGGTTGGGGTTGGGTGTTGGGTTTTCCCTCCTTTGCCTTTTGTCAGTGAGGTGGGCTCTGCGGTCTTCTTCAAAGGAGGTTGCTGCCCGCCAAACTGTGAGGCGTCAAGATGCACGGTTTTAGGCGTTATCAGCCCACTGGCGGTGGTCAATGTGGCAGGCACCAAGAGATTTTTAATCCATCACAATTGAAATAGGTGTTGTCGTGTCCTTGCCCCATTCATTTGCAAAATTAGGATCCTTCAGGATGTATATGAAAAAAAAATCTGTGTAATATTCCATATGTTTTACCTAAGGGCTAAGAGCATTTGAGAGAAATCTTCGTCTTGTCTGTTCTCCTGCTTGTTTTTACTTACATTTTGTTCACCACACTCCACCATGTTATGATGGTGGTGGGGAAATTGTTGGAGTAGATTGTCAAGGATGAGGTTACAGAGTATCTGGAAGTATTTGACAAAATAGGTCAAAATGAGCATAGTTTTCTTAAAGGAAAACCTTGTCTGACAAACCCATTGCAATTATTTTTGAGGAAACCACAAGCAGGGGAGACAAAGGAGATGCAGTGGATGTTGTATATTTAGATTTTCAAAAGGTCTTTAACAATGTGGTGCACTTGCAATGCACAAAAATGCTGCTGCCAAACAATAAGTTTCGTGACATATGTTCATGTCAATAAACCTGACTCTGATTCCAATTGTACTGAGGCTGCTTAACAAGATTATACCCCATAGAATTAGAGGAAATGTACCAATATGGGCAACATTGGCTGATTGGCAGGAAACAGAGAGTGGGATTAAAGTTATCCTATACTGGTGGGCTACGGGTTACCACTGGTGTTCTCCAGGGCTCGGTGTTGGGGCCACCTGTTATTACATTATATGTTAGTGATTTGGAATATAGAATAAATGGCTTTGTGGCTAATTTTGCAGATGATACAAAGATAGCTGGAGGAGCAGGTAGTCATAATGAAACTAAGAGGCTGCAGAAGACTTAGATTAGGAGAATGGACAAACAAGTGGCAAATGAAATTTACTGTTATAAAATGTATGATCGTACACTGTTAGAAAAAAAATAAAAGGGCTGATTATTTTTTGGACGGCGAGAAAATGCAAATTTCAGAAGTACAAAGGACTTGGGAGTTCTTGTGCAGGAGACCCTAAAGGTTAATACCAGGCTGAGTCAGTGGTGAAGAGGGTGAATGCAATGTTGGCATTCATATCTCGAGGAATAGGATATGAGAGCAGGGATGTGATGTTGAGGCTTTATAAGGCACTGGTGCAGGCTCTCATTTGTATGAAACAATATTTATTATTTATTTTTATAATACTTGTCCTGCATATGTATTGTTTGCTGTTTGTGTGTTATGTCTGCTTGTGTGTCTGCATGTGCTCTGAGGAATGAAGAATGCTGTTTCGTTGGGTTGTACTTGTATGATCAGATGATAATAAACTTGACTTGACCTAAGTTTTGGGCTCCTTATTTAAGAAAGCATTGGAGAGGGTTCAAAGAAGATTCACAAGGATGATTCGAGGAATTAAACAATTATGAGAAACTTTTAATGGCTCCTGGACGGTGCTCCATGGAGTTTAGAAGAATGAGTGCGAGCCTTATTGAAACATTTCACATGTTAAAAGGCCTGGACAGAGTAGATGTGGCAAGTTTATTTCCCATGGCAGGGGAGTCTAGGATAAGATGGCTCAACTTCAGGATACGGAAGTATTTCTTTAGCCAGAGAGTGGTGAAACTCTAGAATTTACTGTTGGAGGTGGCTGTGGAGACCAAGTTATTGAGTGTAAGGAAGAGATTAATAGGTATTTTAATAATCAGGGTAGCAAAGGTTATGGGGAAAAGGCAGGAGAGTTGGATTGACCGAGAGAATGGATCAGCTCATGATGTAATATGGAGTGGATTTGAAGGACGAATGGCTAACTTCTGCTCTTATATTTTATTGTCTTCTGACTTGATCTCCTTTAATCAGAGAAGATGTGGGTCAAGGTATCAATACATACAGCTTATATAGCTGTAAATATGGTTAGTTAGCTTTGGGCACATATTTTAAAATTAAAAATACTCTCAATTACTGGTGAGATTTTGTTTTATTTTTCTCTCTGAAACAAGGAATGGTAGGAATGTGCCATGCAGAATAGGCTTGCTGGGCCCATCCACATTCTGCCTACATAACAAAGAGGATTTGATATGAAACCAAGCATACAGTAGCACATAGAGTACATCCCATAACAAGTCCATTGTAAACTCTCTTGGTCATGATATTACTGATCCAAATAATGGGTAGTAAATTCTATTCTCCCAATGCATGGTACAACAAATTAAGTTCCTTTAGGGTTGAATAATTTGGAGAGTGAGGCCAGGGCTCTAATATTATGCAACTTTTTTCAAATATTCTGAGAGAAAATCTTTGAATTCAACCTTGGGATAAAGTCCAAAATTTTGCAGCTGTTGTTACCTTTTGCCCATGTACAGAAAGTTCGACTCTTGATTTATTGGAAGAACTGCTGCACTTCAATTTGAAAGATTCCAGGTTAAAATTGGTTCTGAATTTTGGTTCAGGGTAATATGAAAATTACCCAATTGCATCAAGCTCGAGCAAGTAGTCTATATGATGCCTTTTCTCCACAGCTGTTATTCATTGTGCTTGGCTTTGGATCAGTATTGACTTGATTTCTTTTTAGCTTCTATTAGGATTAACTTGATTTGCAATTGTCCTCCCATTTTTTAAAATCTGTGTCAATACTTCATCTTATGTGAGAACTGGGTTGATTACATTTAGTTACTCGAAGTGGGTTCAAACATAATGAATACAATGGCTATCAAATTAAAATAATCTTTGTTAAAGTGTTTGTACATATTGGGATGGGTGGGTTCAATAAATTATTATATTATTTGTGCATTGTTCTGATACCTTAATTGAGTTGCTTTTTTTTTGTTCATTGACTTTTTAAAAAAATATTGTTGTTTTTGTTTGTTTATCATATTTTCTCCATGATGTTGCAGTCAAATAATTTTGTACGTAGTATAGTTTTGTCTATGTACCATATTAATATTTGGAATATACCTCAGTTAACAACATCTGAACTGAATTTTAGAAGCAGAATACAACTGGTACACATCGGCATTATTACACATCACTTATGAGGCTGAGAATGATTCTCTACCTTACTATTTAAGTAAGTAAAAAAAATCTTTCATTTAAAGAGTGGCACAACAATTAGAAAGGGTGAGGACTAAAGCCAAGTTCACATTTGGAAACGGAAGGCTGCTATCTATTCTTCTCTTTTTAAGTAGTGGCCAGTCATTTTCTTTACCCAAAATATAGTTATCTTTGGCTTTCAGAGTATTGCAGAATGCCCTGGCTCTTTTTTTCAGACAATATGTTAATGATGTTCTTTTATTTAAAGGAGGCCCTTTGCCCTTTCAAATGAATAGACCAATTCCAGACTTCTTTGGTCAATAATGAGATTTTCCTTTCTACTTAAATCCTGTGGTTAGTTTTATTAATGAATTTATCATTAATTCCTCTAGCATTTAATTTGCTCTTGATGATCTGTCTATCTGATATCTTTTGAATATCCAAGTTATTTACATTAATTCCTCCATGTTTAATGAACTTAAGTCGATCATTTAATGATATGGACAAAAATTGCATTTGATGCCAAAGTGATTGTTGCTTTACTTTTCAAATTGAACAGTTGGTACTGATAATAACACTGACGACTGAAATTCTGCCTTACTCAGGTTCAAATTCCATTTCTTTACACTTCTGTTATTTCCAAGAGGGCCCTTCTTAAACCGTAAATTAAATTCTCTAGTTTACAACATTTCAGCTTCATTTCTGACATTAGATTACATTTTTCAAGTCGTTATTCTTAACTATGAATTTGAGCAAGGTATCATGCTACAGGGCATTGTTCAGCTGCAGCCACCTTAACTCCCAATCATAGTTCAGTGGCAAGAACTGAAATTGGAGGCTCACCAACTCCGTCATTGGACCAACTACATTTATAAGTTTTGGGATGTTCATAGAACCATAGAACGCTACAGCGCAGAAAAAAGGGCCATATGGCCCTTCTAGTCTATGCCAGGCATTATTTCGCTAGTTCCACTGACCTGCTCTCATTCCATAACCCTCCAGATCTCTCCCATCCATGTATCTATCCAATTTATTCTTAAAATTTAAGATTGAACCTGCATTCACCACTTCAGATGGCAGCCCATTCCACACTCCCACCACTCTCTGAGTGAAGAACTTCCCCCTAATATTCTCCCTAAACCTTTTCCCTTTCAGCTTAAAGCTATCTCTCAATCTGTGGAAAAAGCCTATTCGCATCCACTTTGTCTATCCCCTTCATAATCTTGTAAACTTCTATCAAATCTCCCCTTATTCTTCTTTGCTCCAAAGAATAAAGTCCTAACCTGTTTAATCGTTCCCTGTAACTCGACCCCTGAAGACCCAGCAACATTCTAGTAAATCTTCTCTGCCCTCTTTCACTCTTATTGATATCCTTCCTGTAGTTTGGCAATTGGAACGGCACACAATATTCCAAATTTGGCCTCAATAATGTCTAAAACAACTTCAACATAACAACCCAATTTCTATACTCAATACTTTGATTTATAAAGGCTAAGATGCCAAAAGCTTTCTTTACAACCCTGTCCACCCGTGACGCCACCTTCAGGGAACAATATATCTGTATTCCCAGATCTCTTTGCTCCTCCGCACCCCTCACTGCCCTACCATTTACTGTGTATGTCCTACCTTGGTTTGCCCTTGCAAAACGCAACACCTCACACTTGTCTGCATTAAACCCCATTTCCCATTTTTTGGCCGATTCTCCCAGCTGGTCCAGATCCCACTGCAAGCTTTTAAAATCTTCCTCACTGTCCATAACGCCTCCTATCTTTGGGTTAACAGCAAACTTGCTGATCCTATTTATCAAATTATCATCCAGATCATTGATATAAACAACAAAAAACAATGGTCCCAACATTGGTCCCTGAGGCACACCACAAGTCACAGGCCTCCAGTCTGAGAAGTAATTAACCACTACCACTCTCTGTTTTCTACCACACAGCCAATTACGAATCCAGTTGACAACCTCTTCATGGATACCTAGTGTCTTAACCTTCTGATTTAACTTCCTATGTGGGATCTTGTCAAAGGTTTTACTAAAGTCCATTTAGACAACATCCACAGCCTTTCCATCATCTATTTTCTTGTAACCTCCTCAAAAATATCTACTAGATTCATTAAACGTGACCTACCACGCACAAAGCTATGCTGACTGTCCTTAATCAACCCACTGCTGTCGAAATACCATATATCCTATCTCTCAAAAACCCCTTCCAATAATTTACCTACTACTGATGTTAGACTCACCAGCCTATAATTACTTGGTTTATTTTTGGAGCCTTTTTTAAACAACAAGATAACATGAGCTACCCTCCAATCCTCTGGCATCTCATCCAGATCAATTACCACTCACAGACACGAAGCAAGAATCAAAGGCTTTATTGATCAGAAGATCCAGACATGCCTCTACATGCTGCTGGCTTACGTCCAAGGTATGAGGGAGGAGATTATAGTTCTTAGCCTTTATTAGGGGATCTTATAGGGAGGGGTTACAGGCACAGAAGGTGAGCCAGACTGCCCAGCCCAGTGAGGACATGACTGCAGTACTGTGTCCCACCACATTCACCCGTCCTTTTTTTGAATGAAGTCCGGTGAGGTGATGCGGAACAGTGTCCATCGGCACGGATCTTGTAGTCCATGCAGTTCAAAGGTTCATCCGCTCTGGTGGTTTTATTCGGCACTGAGATCTCCGAAGTACTGCTGGCTGTATCATTGGTTCTAGTAGAATGGTGGCTTGTTTGCTCAGCTGGGTGTTGGAGGGCTGAACAGTGCCTGTGTCTACCAGGTCCTTAGTGGGTAGGGAATTGTAGGGAGTGTAGGGAGAAACACTTGAGGGCCCATCTCGGAGGTGGGATCACTACTTCGTCTGTCAGGGTGGTCCCTGGGGCCGACTGGTCACTGCCTGGGGGTATCGGGTGCACCTCCAGTACCGGGACCCACGGTCGTGCCAGGTCCTAGATGGACATGTATAGTTCCGTCTAGCGCATACTGGGGCTTTGCATGCAGGAGGTGCACTTCCTCGACCAGTGGGTATGCCTTGTGTGTTCTAACATGCTTCCAGAGAAGCACCAGCCCTGGGGTTGTCAGCCAGACAGGCAGCATGGTTCCTAATGCTGACCTCCTGGGGAAGGAGAACAATTTTTCATGTGGTGCTGCATTAGTTGCCGTGCAAAGTAGGGACCTGGTGGCATGCAGCACTTCTGGAAGAACCTTTTGTCACTGAGATAGGGGCATCCCTTTCATCTTGAGGGCCAAAAGGACTACCTTCCAGATCATACCGTTCTCCCTCTCCACCTTCCCGTTCCCACGGGGGTTGTAGCTGGTGGTTCTACTCATAACTGTACCACTGGAAAGGAATATTGCCGCAACTCCTCACTCATGAAGGCAGATCCTCAGTCGCTATAACATAACTAGGGTACCCGAACAGAGTGAATACTGTGTGGAGTGCTTTAATGACCGTGGATGTGGTCACATCGGAGCAAGGCATGGTGAATGGGAAATGTGAGTACTCGTCCATGATGCTCAGAAAGTAGATGTTACGATTCGTGGATGGGAGGGGCCCCTTGAAGTCTATGCGGAGACGTTCAAAGGAGCGAGTGGCCTTGATGAGTTGGGTTCTCTCCGGTCTGCCAAGTTGCGGCTTGCATTCCACACAGACCAGGCAATTGTGAGTCAACTCCCTGACTTCCTCCACTCAGTAGGGGAGGTTACAGGCTCTCACAAAATGGTAGAGCCTTGTGACCCCAGGGTGGCAGAGGCTATCGTGGAAGGCATGTAGGCGATCAACTTGCACCCTGGCGCAGATTCCTCCAGATAGGGCATCAGGTGGCTCATTGAGCTTGCCCAGTCAGTACAAGATCTCATAATTATTGGTGGACAGCTGAATTCTCCAACTCATGATCATATCATTTTTGATTTTATCCTGCCCATTATTGTTAAACATAAAAGCGACGGCTTGGACTGTCAGCCAAGTAGTTCCTCCAATGGCGCACAGCCTCCACTACAGCTTGTGCCTCCTTCTAAATGGTGGAGTGCCTGCCTTCAGGGCCTTGGAGGGTTCGGGAAAAATGCCACTGGCCTGCCTGCTTGGTTCAGTGTGGTGGCTAGGGCGAAGTCAGAGGCATCACTTTTCATTTGGAATGGGACAGATTCATCAATGGCGCACATCCCTGCCTTGGCAACCTCATCCGTGGTGTCCTCAAAAGTCTTATGGACCTCTATCACTCATGTCTGAAGCAATGGAACCCCAGAACATTGAGCTACCAGTCCTGCCCATCCTGCAACCAATTCTCACTAATAGCAATAATGTCATAATCCCACTTGTCAATCCATGCCCTAATATCGTCAGCCTTTCTAACAATACTCCTTGCATTAAAATAAATACACCTGAGAATATTTCTATCACATACAAGCTTTTGATTCTGTCTATACATGTAGTCCTCACATGATCTTTATCCTCCTCCTTCTCACTAACTGCTCCAACATTCTGCTTCCCCTCCCCCTGCAAATCTAGATTAAATCCATTGGGGCAAGACTAATAAACCTACCCACCTTCCCTGGTACAGAGCCCAGTGATCTAGAAACCTGAACCCTTCCCTGCTACACCATGTTTGTTCTCAGCCACATGTTAAGATGCCTTATTCTCCTATTTCTAACCTCTCCAGCCCGTGGCATGGGAAGCAATCCTGAGATCACTACTCTGGAGGTCCTCTTCTTCAACCTAGTGCTTAACTCCCTGACCTCTCCTTGCAGGACCTCTCCACCTTTCCTACAAATACTGATCTCGCTCCCACCTAAGAATGCCATGAACTCGATCTAATATATCCCGGACCCTGGCACCAGGGAGGCAACATACCATCTGGGATTCACAATCTCCTCCACAGAGCCTCTCATCTGCCTTCCTATCTATGGAACCCCCTATCACTACAGCCCACCTCTTTTTCACCCTTCTCTTCTTAGCCACAACACCAGACCTGATTGCCATGGTACCTGGTAGATCATCACCCTCAACAGTATCCAAAATTGTTTTTCAGGGGGACACCCTGCTCTGCCTGCTCCCTCTCCTAACTGCAACCCATCTACCCTCTTCCTGTCTTCTAGGTGTAACAGTGTCCCTGTAACTCCTATCTGTCACACCTTCTGCCTCCCAAATGCTCCAGTGTTTATCCAACTCCTGCTCCAAAGCCTGCACACGGAGCATCAGCTGGGTGAACCTCTCGCATCTGGCACAACACTTCCACTGATTGTGAACATTTAGAATGCATGTTCAAAGCGATTTTTGAAATAAACATTACTTTAATCTCTATAAAACACTTGCCATGATACCCAATGTGATAGAGAAAGTAAGTGATTTGATATTAAGAGTTGTAATTGCCTAAATAATCGAGCTGCCAACACTTCTCAACATCAATACCCATTACTATGAATACTGCACATTTCTGAGTGCTGAGGAAGTATGAATGCAAAGCCAAATAAGGTTCAACTTGGAAATTAAGGATGAGATTAAAAAGATTCTATCTGATGAATGTCTTGTTTGGTGAGTACTGCTGGAGAGTCAAAGACCCATGATTAAGGATTGTCCTTCCATTTCTTTAATTGGCAGTGAGTTCTCAACCAGTGTTCCTTCAGCAGCAAACCTTTCCAATCTGTGCTCACAAGATCAGCAATAATTTGTAAAGTTTCAAAACTTTAACTGAGTGGAGGTGCGGTGTGAATCCAAGGGAAGCAGTCTCAGAGAAGTTGCTGTGTTATAATGGCCTATTGATTGCTCACTCTGGCTGCATCCACCCTGTAAAATGAAGTGACAGTGGGTGATGAGAAAAGGAGCGATCAAAAGCAAGACAAAGGGGGACTGAAATAGGAAGGAGACAAAATCTTGTAGAGGTATTGAAGAGACAGATGGAATGACTTTCCTGGGATTACAGGCATTACAATTGAAAATTTGTCATTCTCCCTCATTCTATTTCTGGTGCTCCATGAAGCTTCTTTCAAAGTACATCAACACTCTCCTCTTTTTTTTTAATAAATATTTTAATTATATTTCTTGACTTCAGGCAAATTGTTGAAATCACATCCATCATGTAATTGTTTCTGCTGGGTTAATAAAAGGACATGTTTATTTCAGTATACATTTTAAAAACAGTAACTTCGGCATTTCATTAAAAAATCAAATTTTCTTTGTGACAAGGTTCAATTAAATTCAAGGTTGAATGATGAGAGAAAAGATATGTCTTCTGGTTCATTTTGAGCATGTTCAATTTCGTCAAATGAATTGTTTGATTAGTAAAGGTTTGTCTTTTCTTCTTTCTTTTTATTAACATTGAAATTTCACATCCAAAAATACAGAGTAAATTCGGATACATGTTAAAATTCAAAAAGATGCAATACACTTAAATCATATCATTTCATCCAAGGTACCCCACATTTAATCGAACAGATTATATTGTATTGACATCATATTATTTTATTATTCAAAAAAAGGAAAATCTAAACCCACTGCCAAGAAAGAAGCTGTTTGCCCAGAAAAAAATGAAGACAGAATTCTTGTCAGAGAGATAAATTACCTCATTAGTCAACAGTTCTACCTTCATAACAAATCAAAAATTATAAAAGTAATTCAAAAAGGGTCCCCACAGGGTTTGAAAATTTACATTCAAATCGGAAATTGAGAATCTAATCTTCTCTAAATGTAAACATGATGTCACGTAGCCATTGAGGATGATTAGGCGGAGTAACATCCCTCCATCTGAGCAACGCCGCCCGCCCAACCATAAGAGAAATAAAAGCTAATACATGCAGCTTAGATGTTGTTATCGTTATGTCACTTTCTCCAACAATATCAAATAAAGCAGTTAAGGGATTAGGTTTAAAATTAAATTTGTTAAATTACAAATGAATTCAGGGCCATTTACCAATTAATGCTTAAAGGTGAATCCTTGAAATCGATATTTAATTGTACAGTGCATAGTTTTATGTGCTGCACAATCACATTTTAATGAAAATTTGATTTCTTTGGGTACTTTGCATGTCTCCTTTGCATGTGATCTGTGTGTCCACAAAAGCCACTGGGCATGTACAGTGACAACATCTGGCGCCTATGCATGATCAACATCATAGAGTTGTGAGGTATCACTGTACAGAAACAGGTCCTTTAGCTCAATGTGTCCTTGCTGACCAAGAAGACAAAACGGTTAGTGCAGTGGTTAGCACAATGCTGTTGCAGCGCCAGTATTTGGGACCAGGGTTCGAATCCCACGTTGTTTGTAAAGAGTTTGTATGTTCTTTCTGTGTCTGTGTGGGTTTCCCCCAGGTGTTTAAAACCTACTGGGGGTTGTAGGTCAATTGGGTCTAATTGAGGTGTAATTGAGCATCACAGCCAAAAGTGCCTGTTACCGTGTACTATGCCTAAATTTAAATTTAAAAAATATATAATTTAAAGACTTTAATAAAATGTCTGCCCAAGCTAGTTCAATTTGCCTGGGTTAAGGCCATATCCCTCTTAACTTTTCTTATCTATATTTTGTAAATGTTGTTTAAACATTCCATTTGTACACATCTCAACCTCTGACAGCTCCTTCCATATATCTACTGACCTCTGTGTCAAAAATGTGACTCTCAAGTCCCTTGTAAATCTCTCCCCTCTCATATTAAACCTTTGACCTCTAGCTTTTGATTCCCCTACCCTCAGAAAAAAGAAACCATAATAATTTATCCTATTTATGCCTCTCGTGATTTTTATAAAACTTGATAAAGTTCCCCTACCCTCAGAAAAAAGAAACCGTAATAATTTATCCTATTTATGCCTCTCGTGATTTTTATAAAACTTGATAAAGTTCCTCCTCAGCCTCCTACATTCCAGGGAGAAAAGTCTCAGCCTATCCTGCATAATTCAATCCCAGCAATCCCACTGACATCCTTATCAACTTTTCTCTGCAGACTTTCCAATTTAAAGATATCTTGCACAATATTGTAATCGAATGGGTAGAAGTTCACTGCACCAACAGATTTTAATTGTGATTAGTGTATTCCCTTTTCACCTTCTGATCTGTCATAAATTATTCCCCTTGCAATCTTCAATTTCATTTTTTGATTCCCACTTTTCCCACAATGTTTACCTCATCACTCCTTAGTTCTCATCTCTGCTATGATGGAATGTAGTGTGACAGATTGTGTTGTGTTTTATATTGTATATAGAAATGTTTTCAAGGAGATAAATTGTGGCATGTTTTTTTTTGTGCAAGTCTCATACAAACACTTCAAAACAGAACTCAATTAAAATATTGGAGCTCTGCTCAAGCCAGACAGTCTGGCTCCAAGTGCCTTTGCAAAAACTTTGAAGCGTGCCCAAGGGATTTCACTAATGGATTGTTGTTTTGAAAAGCAACAGATGAAAGAACTCAGAGGATTAGGTCTGGAGCTGCAGGCTGTCTGAGTGCAGGTTGCTGTTCTAAGAGGGTCATGTGGTTTTTGCAAGCAGAGCGAGTCAAATGGAGTGAGAGAGAGATCTGGGAGGATTCAGTTCTGCTGTTTTACGGTTCAGCAGCAGCAGCTGGGACTGAAACAGGACAAGCTGATAAGCTTGTGGAAAACCCCCATTTTGAAGATGGGTTGTGAGTGCTTAGTTCAACCTGGTCAAAGCCTTTATGGTCCATACAAAAGGAGAGAAGTGGCTGCCTAATGTTTCACTTGAAATAAGAGAAACAAAAAGGAACTCTGTGGTGTCCTGAAAGAAAGAGGTTATCATCTGGAAAACCCTGATGGGGAAATATTTGCTAGACACTGACATAACTGATTAGAAGAAATCAGTTTGTGTCCAGTGAACAACAAATCTCTCTCTGAAAACTGACAAGAACCTTTCTGAGCAGTATCCATCTAATAATTGCAACCTTTTTTGATGTTACGCATAACAGAATATCAAACTCTTGTAATCTCAATGCATTGGGATGGCTTACTTGTGAGGGCTCTGTCAATGCCTGAAAGTCTACTTGATGACCAAGCCTAATGTTATATTTCCACAACTAGATGATATCTTTACATGCCTAAAACTTAAAACCAAGCTCTTCTCAGTGGCATTTTGAGCATGGAGAAGATTGATCTTGGCCTGATTGAATAGGAGCTCCAAAGTCTGGATCACAGAAGTTTCTGGAGCCTTCACAGAAAACAATAGTGCAAATAATTTGTGATGTAGGCAATGTGAATTGTCCTGCTCAGACCTCACACTGTGCTTTGTACAAGAGGAAATAATTCAAGTAAACTATTCTGTTCATTCAACAATATCTGTGAATTCCGAATCCTTGATTGTAATAACAACAGTCTTGAGCAATTAACCATTCTTTGTCATTGCACTGCAATTTATCCTGAGCTTCCTGCTTGAATTTACTAATGACATCCTCAAACCTAATGTTATGCTGGTACTAGGCAGAGGTGTGATAATGAGTCAGGATACTGTGAATACTGGTTGTGTGGGCTGACTCGGGGACATTCTGTTCCTTTAGTACCTTGAAACCAAAGGGATAAAATGTTTTCTCTAAAAACCGTTTAGATACATTATTTTCACTTCAGAGTAATCTTATGTTACTCAGGTTGCCGAGTGTAGACCTCTGTAGCATTTTATCACATGAACATAATGGAATTAGCCTTGACCTTCACCACACCCACTCACTCAATGCTGTATTTGGTTATTATCTTAAAGGTAATTGTTCAAATGTGAGCCATGGAGAGACTTCTTGTACAGATCAGTAAAATCGCATCAGAACTTTGTGAAGAGTAGTAAAGCATTATTAAAAATACATGTGGCAGTAACCCAGTGCCGTATATGAATGGGAAGTTCAGGATAAAGAGAATTTGGCCAATGGCTGGGAGAGGTCATTTAGCTCCTCAAACCTTTTTCACTCTTCAATTCAATTTCCCATTTCCCCATTTTTGATCTATATCCCCAATACCTTAATCGAACATAAGACCAATGTTAAAAATTTATATTGCCTTTGAAGATTGTGAACCTCCCCATTGGAGAAAAACTCTCCTCTTTTATGTAATCTATCAACTGTGTTTTTTAAAATTATTTCAACTACATCACTCATCAACCTTCTGTACTGAAGGAGATCTAAAGCAATAATGCAATATATTTTCATGATTTAAGATTTAATCCTTCTTATTATTCAATGACCTCACTGACAATTTCTGGGGTGCATTTGATTAAAAATCAAGACTCCAAGAAGGAGTCTGACAAAGATGCCCAGCATATTAATTTCTCCCCTTTGTATCTCAGATAATGTCTTCCTGCCGCTTGCTTGTGCAATTAACATTTGCAACTGGATACAAAGTTTTAGCCACATTGGTGACTGACAAGTCCGATGTGGGACAGGCAGGCACGGCTGCAGCGGTTGCAAGGGAAAATTGGTTGGTTGAGATTGGGTGTTGGGTTTTTCCTCCTTTGTCTTTTGTCAATGAGGTGGGCTCTGCGGTCTTCTTCAAAGGAGTTTGCAGCCCGCCGAATTGTGAGGCGGCAAGATGCATGGTTGGAGGCGATATCAGCCCACTGGCGGTGGTCAATGTGGCAGGCACCAAGAAATCTCTTGGTTGTCTTTACTGCTGCTCCACTAAATCTCTTCTACATTCTCTTCAAGATCTTAACTTTCCTTCTGGACTGTATAATCTCAACTAAATACAGTATTGAGGCCTAACCAGCTCTTTTTAAAGGGTTAGATTATTATTATTTGCTTTTTTGCACTTTGTTCATGCTTTCTTCTTTCTAAGCAAATCATTTAAAATGTTCATCAGAAATCCAAGCCTGATGCTCTAATGAAACAGAACAAGTAGGGTAACACACACACACACACACACACACACACACACACAAATAAATAAATAATTTGTTTTTATCCTCTGTATGTGTGTGTGTGTGTGTGTGTATTTATTTGTGTGTGTGTGTATGTGTGTGTGTGTGTGTGTGTATATATATATATAAATACACACACACATATATATGCACACACACACATATATTCATATAAATATACACACATGTATATATAAATACACACACATGTATATATATAAATACACACACACATGTATATATATACACACATACACATATATACACACACACATATATATATGCACACACACATATATATACATATAAATATACACACATGTATATATAAATACACACACACATATATATATATACACACATACACATATATACACACACACATATATATATTACACACGCACACAAATATATACATACACACACACACACACACACACACACACACATGCACACACACACATACACATATTTATATACACACATATCTTTGGCTTGGCTTCGCGGACGAAGATTTATGGAGGGGGTAAAAGTCCACGTCAGCTGCAGGCTCGTTTGTGGCTGACAAGTCTGATGCGGGACAGGCAGACACGGTTGCAGCGGTTGCAGGGGAAAATTGGTGGGTTGGGGTTGGGTGTTGGGTTTTTCCTCCTTTGCCTTTTGTCAGTGAGGTGGGCTCTGCGGCCAAACTGTGAGGCGCCAAGTTGCACGGTTTGAGGCGATATCAGCCGACTGGCGGTGGTCAATGTGGCAGGCACCAAGAGATTTCTTTAGGCAGTCCTTGTACACATATAGTATATATAGTAACCTATGACTATGTCTTCCTTTTGGAATGGCTACCCTAAGCACAAGTGTCTTGACACTTGCATGCAAGTTTCCCTAGGGCAGTGCCACTTGGATTCTGAAACACTTGATGATTGCTCATTATTTGGAAGTTGCTCACATTGGCTTGATCAGACACTTCAGAATATGATGAAGCCATTGACACTGGAAATGGATGCGCCATTCTTGATCCTGAGGGATTGTCTCAGAAGTGGAGCTATGTGTAGTCAATTACATTTTCTTTATGGAGTTGTCCATAACAATGAAATTGGTTAGAAGAAATGTTTCTAAGCATTGGTTTAGGGGGTCAACAAGGTTAAGGGAATATTGATAAAGGGCTTTGGCATGGATCAAAATATCAGGCTAACATTGTCTAATTAATAAAGCCAAGGATTCTTAATGCTCTTTCAGCAAACCACCTTGGCTTGTCTAAACATCAGAAAAAAAATTGTGATGGTTGGACAAGACACACCCCTCATATTTCTGTTCTTAGATTCTTTTTTTTTAAACTATAAAGTTCACAATACTTCTGCTCATATTTCCTGCCATACAGCATTATTAGTCTGCCCTAAATTTCACTCAATTTGTGTTTGCCTGGTTTGCACTGAATATTAAACAACTAATCTGTGTCCTCCCAAGACTTAGAGTTTATTGCCAATCTGAATTTTACATAATCGACAGACTTTCAGCTGACATCCCATGTACTGAAGTCCAATTCATCGAAGCATTCCAATCACCATAGTCATGGATGCCGTGTCAATTTAGCAGCACTCTGTTTATATTACATGTAATGTGTATTACTTAAGTTGAGAAATGTGATATGCCCAATAAAGTATCAACTGTATATATGAAACAATAATAAATCCAACACCTTGTCATAAAAATAGTATATTTGTCAAAAATATCCTTGAAGTAGAAAGCTAAGACATGGAATTGCGCTTCTTCGATTGTTTTTCCTGAGATTTTTTACAATGAGTCATTCCCAAGCCATCAGTTGTAACATGGTGCCTAGAGTGCCATATTATTCTATCAATTGTAATCCTGGCTCATGGGGAAACATTGCTGTATGTTTGCTCAAATACTAATCTGGTTCTGGCAGGCACTAAAAGCTCAAAGCAGTTTTGAAACTTCAAGACATGTTACTCTATAAAGATAAATATGTGGCATTTACACTGAAGTAGCATTCTCTTTCTATTAAAAGATTTAAAAAAGAGGTACTAAAGATGGACATAGGAATTGCAATGTGAAATTCACCCATGCTCATTGTTTCCTATGAAAGGAACATACTGATTTTCTGTTTCTCGTTCATACACTTGTAGTCAGTTTTAACTATGTTATCCAGTGGCGTTCACCTCAGTTGTACCTATTATCACCAAGAAAATTTAGATCCAGATTCTTAATGGGGTGGTGCATTTGGCTGCAACAGGTGTTCAGTCTGACCAAGGAAACATTGGAGTTGTTGCATTGGAAAGAGCAGATTCCAAAGTTCTCAGCTGCAATTCGATATTGTTGCGGTTAGTGGAGGAGATGGATAAGAAGAAGGGTGTGACGTAAAAACAGGAGACCAAGAAGCTCATTGGACAAACTTGGGGAAGGTAGTAGAAGAAGATAGCTCTGGGGATCAATGTCAGAAATCAGTTCCCCAGCACCTAAAGGTAGTTATCACAAAAATTTAACTGATTTCCCAAACATGCTCAAGGTCGGTGAATGCACCTTCAGATCCCATAACCTGCCAAATCAACTCCAATCACAGGCTCTGCTGACTCCACTATTCCAATATGATTCACCTACTTCCATTCTCAATCAATCAGATTTCATACCTAATAGGTTCCTGCTAGGCAATGATCCACATAGAGCTTACAGTTTGTAGCTACTGGTCAATCATTCTATATGACACATAAAGTAATTGTGTGATTCTCACTAAAACACTTCATTACTTCTTATAGGGCAAGCCAGCACATAACCAAAGGCATCAGCAATTGACCAATGGAGGATAACCATGGTTGCATCATTTAAGATTCCTGGGTAGATCATTTTAACATTACTATGGCAACTACCACCGAGACACTCCAGCAACTAGATTGATACAATGGAAGTTGACAACATTCTCAACACAATATCTTCTAATTGAAAAGCTGAAGATGATGCAGCCTGGATTTATTATACCTTTCTTCACACCTAATCCCACCTTTGTAGGAGAGGTGTCTCCCCTGATCATTTTCATTTTCAGTGGATTAGTGAGTGGATTACTGGCACCTATGGAGAAGCCCTTACAAGGTAAGTTTAGTAAATGATAAATACAAATCTTTGTACTGAAATGTCTTTGCTTGTAGTTAAGAAATAACAAAAGCCTCAATGTAACAGCTTGCATAAGGCTATTTTTCCCTTTCTCTCCACTCCTCTGGTACCAAGTGAGCCCTGAAAGCTCTCTGACGATTCAACCTGTGGTTAATTCATTAAAAGGTAGCATCTAGTGTATTATTAGGCCATCTTTCCAGACTGCAAAATATGGATGTAAGGGTCTTTCTAGTTTAGATAGATATTGATTAATACATCAATTACAATAACACATTAATTAATTAGAAAATATTAATACAACTTGATTAATGTTTACATGTGCCTTGTGAAAAAATATTGGGATGGTTGCAGGTACCCAAGGGGTGTTGGAGGAGGGTGGTAGCATGGGTAGGACATGTGTTGCCTGGCAATGACAATGACTGAACCTCTAAAAATACCTGAGGGCAGGCCACAGGGGAACACATCTCTGTGATTAGTCCACAGTATAAAGTCATTGTGTAGCTTAATGCTGATGGAAAAATGTTTGCCACATAGGAGGAGAATGTGATTTGTTAATGTCAAATTGCGTTGGAGCATATAAACCCATGCATTTATATGTTCAAGAAACTCCTTGATCCTCTCCCACAAGCCTGTGTATTGAATAAAGGGATTGGCTGAAGAAGACGAGTCTAAGTCATCAAAAGAATCTGAAAATGAAGCCAAGCCGTGACTAGATTTAACACTTGCAGCCAATAGTTTGGAAAATGAAACAATGTAGAATTTACATGTTAACTTTGAGATGACATTTGCTGCAATGGTCTTCAGTTGAAATTGGGATGGTACATGTAGCAGCAACAGCTCTCAAATTCTGTGAAGGTGACTCAGACAAAGATTGTGGTGGATCAACCCAATGAAGCTCGAATCTTACAATTACATGCTTACAATGTCAAGAAGTATTAAAATGTTAAAAGAGAGAGAGGTGAGGTGTTTAACAAAAACTAGAGAAGTCAACGTTAATGTCATCTAGTTGGAGAGTTCCCATATTGAATATTAGGTTTTGTTCCTCCAATTTGGGGGCAGCCTCATTTTTGCAGTGCCTGGGGCCATGGATACACGTCAGTGTGGGAATGGAGTGTGGAATCAAAATGGATGGCAACTGGAAGGTCCCATCTGCAAATTGTAATTTGAAAAGCAAATATTTCAGTGCAAGTTACTGGAGCACTTTAATGTTTTAAGGAAAGAATATTGAAGAGTA
Source organism: Narcine bancroftii (assembly GCF_036971445.1). NCBI lineage: Eukaryota > Metazoa > Chordata > Chondrichthyes > Torpediniformes > Narcinidae > Narcine > Narcine bancroftii. Next base: position 41,470,176 of record NC_091477.1, read on the forward strand.
AGGGAGATACAAGAGACTGCAGAAGCAGAATCTGGAGGATAGAAAACAAATTGCTGGAGGAACTCAGGGATCAGAAAGCTTGTGTGGGAAAGAGATTGTCAATGTTTCAGGTCAAGTCCACAACACTAAGTGTAAAGGGGGGGGCTAGCCAGTAGGAAGAGGTGAGGGGGAGGGGGAGGCAGGAGCTGGCAAAGGATAGGTGCATCCATGTGAGGAGAGGTTAATGGGCAGTTAAAACCAAATTGGAGATGTAAGGATAGAGACAGTGACAGAGGCTGGGAAATGATGTGAAAATAACAGAGCTGCAGATTATGGAAATTGATAAGAAAGGATCACGATGAGTGGAACCAAATTGAAGAATTGTGGGTAGATGGGATGAGGAGATAGATTAGGCGATAAGGTAAGGATGCACTGTCAGAAACAGGCATTTGTAATCAACTGTTAACCCAGAAGTAGTTTTGGTTTACAGATCTATGCTTTCCATAGAACAGCACAGAAACTGACCCCTTCGGTCCTTCTAGTCTTTACCGAACCATTTTTTGCCTAGTCCCATAGTCCATAGGCCTCCATACCTCTCCCATCTGTGTATCTGTCCAAATACTTCTTAAATGTTAAAACTAAGCCCGCATTCACTACTTCAGCTGGCAGCTTGTTCCACACTCGTACTACATTTTGTGTGAAGACATTCCCCCTCATTTTCCCCCTAAATTTGTCCCGTTTTGCCCTTAACCCATGTCCTCTGGTTTGTATCTCACCTACCCTCAGTGGAAAAAGCCCATTTACATTTACTCTGTCTATCCCATCATAATTTTAAATACCTCTATCAAATCTCCCCTCATTCTTCTATGCTCCAGGGAATAAAGTCCTAATCTGTTTAATCTTTCCCTCTATGCTGGAGTCCACTTCTGGAGTCCAGGCAACATCCTAGTAAATCTTCTCTGCACTCTTTCTATCTTATTAATATCTCTCCGATAGTTAGATGACCAAAAGTGCACACGATACTCCATATTTGACCTCACCAATGTCTTATACAATTGAGACATTATGACCATAACATCCCAACTCTTATACTCAATTCTTTGATTTATGAAGACCAATAATCCAAAAGTTCTCTTTACCACCCTATCCATCTATAATTCCAGTTTCAGGGAATTATGTATCTGTTCTCCCAGATCCCTCTGTTCTACTGCACTGCTCAATGCTCTACTATTTACCGTGTATGTCCTTTCTTGGTTTGTCCTTCCAAAATGCAACACTTCACACTTGTCTGCATTAAACTCCATCTGCTATTTTGCAGCCAACTTTTCTAGCTATTCCAGATCCCTCTGCAAGCTTTGAAAACCTCCTTCACTGACAACAATGCCTTCAATTACAGTGTCACCTGCAAACTTGGTGATCCAATTTGCCACATTATCATCCAGATCATTGATATAGATGACAAATAACAATTGTCCCAGCACTGATCCCTGAGGCACAGCTCTAGTCACAGGCCTCCAGTCTGGAAAGCAATTACTCTGTGGTTTTTCCCATCCAGCCATTGTTGAATCCAGTTCACTACTTGACCATGAATACCTAGCTTCTGAACCTCGTTGACTTAACTCCCATGTGGGACCTTGTCAAAGTCCTTACTAGAGTCCATGTAGACAACATCCACAGCCTTTCCTTCATCAACTTTCCTGGTAATCTCCTCAAAAAACTCTATTAACATTGGTAATGCACAAAACGATGTTGACTATCATTAATCAGTTTCTGGCAATCCAAATAATTGTATATCTGATCTCTTGGAATACCTTCCAATAATTTACCTACTACTGATGTCGGGCTTACCGGCCTATAATTCCCAGGGTTACTTTTGGACCCTTTTTTAAACAACGGAACAACTTGAGCTACTCTGGCACCACACCCGTGGGTAAGGACATTTTAACTATTTCTGCCAGAACCCCTGCAATTTCTACACTAGCCTCCCTCAAGGTCTGAGGGAACATCTTGTCAGGTCCTGGGGATTTATCTACCTTTATCTGCTTTATGACAACAAGCACTTAACCCAATAACCTTGCTGCTTGTTTTCCTCACTTCCCAAGACTCTGCCTGTTTCCTGAGTTAATACTGATGAAAAAAAAAGGAAGATCTCCCCCATCACTTTTGGCTCCATACAAACCAACCACCATTGTTTTCCAAAGTAACCTCATGTCATCTTTGAGCCTCCTGATGTTTTCTTGAGGTTTTTCTTGCATTTTTTATACGCCTCAACTACCTCATTTGCTCCATGTTGCATATGCCAGCGATAAACTTTTTTCATCTTCCAAACCAAATCCGGCTAACCTTTGCCTTTAATATTGACAGGAACAGACAAACTCTGTACTCTCAAAATTTCACATTTGTAGGTCCTCTACTGACCTCACACATTATTGCCCGAAAACAACTTAGCTGAATCCACGCATTCTAGATCCTTTCTTGTTTCCTCAAAATTGGCCTTTCTCCAATTTAGATTCTCGACCCAATGCCCCAGTCTATCCTCCATAATTAACATGAATCTAACAGCATTATCATCACTGGACCCCAAATATTCCCTTATGCATACTTCTGTCGCCTCTCCTGTCTCGTTCCCTAATAGGGGATGCAGTATTGCACCCTTCCTAGTTCAGGGGCAGGCAGCCTTTTACCATGCATGGGCCAGATGGGGTGCCAGTGGTTAACCGGAGGGCCACACTAATTTTTTTGGACATACATCACAGTAACAGGTCATTTTGGTCCACGAGTCTGTGCCACCCAATTTACAACCCATTTAACCTACACGCCCAGTACATTTTGAAAGGTGGGAGGAAACTGGAAGCCCTGGAGAAAACCTATACAGACACAGGGAGAACGTACAAACACCTTATGGACAGTGCAGGATTTGAACACTCGTCCTGACCCAATCGCTGTCAAGGCATTGCGCTAACCATTATGCCAACTGTGTTGCCCTATATGCTACCATAAATGAAATAAATACTGAAACACAGACATTATGTAATTGAAGTTTACAATGGTCTCTGCTTGAAGTATGTCATGTACAATAATTTATCAAATAACAATCCACAGAAAAAGTTCAACGAGATCAAACATATTCCTTCCAAAAACTATGATGATGTAATTTAGGTCAGTGAAGACATCTTCAAATCTGGAAATCTACCAAAAACTACGAGTTAGTCATTAAAACGACATAATAAAAAATAACATAAAAGTCAGAAAGGAGAAAAATTAGTCATGATGAAATCAAAATAACTAACCTCAAAACAAACAGCAGCTCAGTCAGTGGGAAACTTGATTTTATTTGTTGTTTGAAAGCATTTTGATATTGGGTGACATAATTGTTGATGTATAATTTTTGGTCAAATTTGAAATATAGTCCAATAAATTTATCTGCCTAGCTGTTCCCTTCCCTTCTCCTCTCTGTGTCACCCTGATCCTGGCTCCTCAGTGCAATAGTGTCCCTATGCCTCTTGTCTATCACCCTCTTTGTCTCCTGAATGATCTGGAGTTCATCCAACTCCAGCTTCATTTCCTTAACTCGCTTGTCAGGAGCTGCAGCTGGATGTATTTCTCTCAGATGAAATTGTCAGGGATACCGTCGGCTTCCTTGATGACCCACTTTCTGCAAGGGGAACTTTCCCCTGTTTTGGCTGCCCTTAACTGTGCCTACCTGCTGAATCCTTTTTATTCCTGGAATAGGGTGGCCTTTTCTTATTTCAACTCCTACTATCCCTCGCCTCTTACCTGTTCTCGCCGAAGCCTGTAGAGCCAAAGCTTTACCACTTTGACTCAGCCCACTTCCTGATGATAACCGTGGTGCCTCTCTGTCTCTCATTTTTATACTGATACTCTTCCTTCAATCAGCTTCTTTCTGTTGTCTCACCCCTTTTTAAGTTCTAACTGCTGCCTGACCTCTCTTGCTCCAATCAGCTTCTTCCTCCAATCCTTATAAAATATACCAATAACTATTATTCTGGTGTGTCAAATGATATCTATCTGCCACATCCCTTAGGAAAGGATGAAAAGATTCCAGTAAAACAAAGCCCATTTCCAGTGGGAAATCCTGCAGTACAGTGTTCTGCTAGAGACATCATTTTCTCATTGATCCAGTGGGTAAAACCTGAGGGATTCCAATAGAGAGAACAGAGGAGCGAAGGTTTGATTTTCATGTTCTGCTGACTGAACTGATTTCCTGATCAACATTTGTATTCTTTACTCCTGTAAATTATTCAGAGATCCTTGCTGAAAATATATCTCTTTGCGTGTTTTGTGAGCAAACAGAATTGTGACTTAATGTTGCACCCTGACTCTAAGGAGTTTAATATTTGAAAAATGGCCACTTTGACATGGATAGTTGGCATCCGTGGAAGAAGAGTCAAAAATCTAAGAATGAGAATGAAAGGAGTCAAACAAATGTTTTTTTATAAATCTTTTTTCCTGTGAGGTTCAAGAACCTAGATTAAATGAATCATATTTATTTATTTGTGGGTATTGATGGCAAGCCAAGACTTTTATTATCCATAAAATGGAGAATGCGCAAACTTCCAGCGAGTCAAGCAGCATCTGTAGAGAGGGATACAAAATTAATGTTTCAGTTTGCTTCCTCCCATTATGTTGAGGCCATAAGAATGTTGCCTGTCTTTGTTGGGTTGGTTTCAGGCATCGGCGACATCACAGGGTCCGAGGGCTGCTGCCATCATTTTGGCAGCTGTTCCCATCTGCACCGCCCCATTCCAGTACCACGTTGGATCCCCACATACGCCATTCTCTTTGGATGTTTGGTGCACGCGCGATGAGTTTCACGTACGGGGTCTAGTTGGCGCATGCACAGGAGTTTGGGCATGATTCCTCACAGTTCATTAGCCCATTGACTGTGGTGACAGGTTGAAGGTGAATAGGGCTGAAATATTTTTAGTTAACTGTTATTACAGATCATGATTTATAGACGTTTCATAGAAAGTTAAAGAAGATTGTTACAACATTCATTATTATCATTGTTTTAATTGGAACGTTATGATGTTATAGATCACTACAAAGAAACCATTTAAAACTTATCTGGACTTTGTGATGAATCAATTGAAACGAATCATAAAAACCCCACCGAGCCTCCAAGCAGCTTTTATGGATAGTAGTCGCTACATTTAGTCAACTAAAAATATTGTTGGAACAGAAAAGGATTTGGAACATTTGGAGGGGAAATAGTCCTAACAAGCGTCCTTGGTTTGAAAGACTTTTAAAATAATTTGATGGCCACATTGGAAATGCTGAGTGCAGGCTGCTGACAGTATCCACCTCCATTGGCCACAGAAAGATGCAGGGTTTCTAATCTTTGAGAAGAAGGTCCTATCGACATGTTGGTCAAGCCATTTCCTGAGAATCAGTTATATTATTGACAGATGCTATGGTGGAAACTCACTGGTTGACAGCAGCACGTCACAGCCATCAGAGGCATTAGGATTATGTTTGTGGACTCTTTCTGTGTATTTATTTAGTTTGAACACAGTATGGAAGTGCTGTCGCTTGTCCATTGGGGTCTGTTGATTTGGCTTGCATTGTGTATTCTTGGTGCTCAAGCTCAACGGATGGTGGGATGACAATGTGTAAAATGGTCGCCGCTGCCATCGCCGCTGAGGTGCGATGTATCAAAGACACGTGGGTCATGGATATCAAAGCAGAACTGAAGTGACGGAATCTAGAGACATGTGGTGTCAAAGGAGTTCTCTTTGCAAGGTTGATAAGGGCCATAGAAGAAGAGGCATTTTTGGTTGATGAGAATGAAGAACTTGCAAACCCATTGCAGAAGACATCGACTGAATAGCTGAAGGTGTGTCACAAAATGGTGGCAAAGAGGATGAAGATGCAAAGGATTTGAAGTTCCAACTGGAGAAAGAGTCAAGTATTAAGGCAATATCTGATATGCAGGATGAAATACAACCAGGTGACAGGGTGTCAAATGTTGGAAGCAGGAAAAGCAAAGAAAATTCTTCTGGATCAAGCTCCAGAGTTTCCAATACTTCATCTTCACATATAAGGACTGTGGTAACTCACTGTATGTATATATTTGTCTATTTGGGCATTCCTATTGGCCGACTCTGCCTGTAGTACAGCTCCACCCACAAGCTCCAGAATGTTCCACAGCCCCCTGCCCAATGCAGAACAGTCAAGCAGCATAGATGTGCTTTTGTTCTAAAGTTAATAAAAGCCTATCAGTTCGTTCAACTTCAGCCTTTTGGAGTTATTGATGGTGCATTAATTTTATTAGCTTTAGTTTTATAATGAGGCAGATCCTGAAGCCTGAGAAGCTGGAAATCGACCTTCAATCACCTGGGGCATCGACCAACTTCCAACTCCAGCTATGCTGTTTCGAGGCATTTCCTGCAGGCATCTTCAGCCACTGTTCGGACAGAGAACGACAGATTACAGGTACTGCGCCCCCAAGTCGGCATTCCAGGATGTCGCATCATAGCAGGAGGCCATGGACATTCTAAAGGGCCAGTACCTATGAAGGGTTAACAAAGTCTATGCCAGGCCTCTCCTGGTGACCCAAAAGCAGCGACTCGGGGAGTCAAATGCTGAATTTCTCCGGGTTCTACGAACCCTCGAAAGCACTGTGAATGAATATAAGGCCATGACGGCTGCGGAGTACATGGAGGACCTGATCATGGATGCCTATGTTGCAGGGATCAGGTAAAACTACATCTGCCAATTATTGGAGCAAGAGGAGCTCAGTCTGCAGAGAGCAGCTGAGGTGGCTGGTACATTAGAAATGGCCCTCCAGAATATGGAGGTCTATTCAACTGACAATGCAGCTGCCTCATGGTTGCCCCATGTGCCGCCATCTTTGGTTGTGCTGCCACCCCATCGCCCCGCTAATGATCTGACCATGGCAGCGGTACTTTGCAACCGCCTTCGATCACCACTGCCAGGTGCAGTCAGCGACCCAACCACGCCTGTTGTACTCCAGGAGCACCCAAAGTGCTATTTCTGCAGGCTAGGCAAGCACCTGAGGAAATGCTCCCCAGCGACAGACATAGTCAAGGTATGTAGATCTAAACCCCTTCCCAGCAGCACCACGTGCTGATCATGAGGGCCGGCATCCTGAATGCCACCGCCCTGAATGCCGCCATCTAGGATCTAGTAGTGCCACATGTGATTTGTGGGGACCATCATCTTGTGTACCATCTTCGGGATTCAGCAGTGCCACGTGCGGGCCATGGGGGCCGCAATCTTGGACACTGCCATCTTCTGAATCAGCACACAACCACTCTGCTGAAGCGACAAGCAATGATCCGTCATTGGCCTCCATCACACTTGACCAGGACAGCCCGCGTCAGCTCGCTATGTCAATGATGGACGTTCAGGTAAGCAGCCACATGATGAGTTGCCTATTTGATAGACAACTGAGAGCTTCATTCATCCTGACACAATGCAGTACTATTCCCTTGTGGTATGGCCAAAAGTTCTCTTTGGCCACAAGATCACATATGGCTGAATAGTGAATCTGACCGTGTAGGGTAGAGACTATAAAGACTTTAAACTTTTGGTGCTGCTGCAGCTCTGCGCTGCCATACCACTGGGGCTTGACTTTCAATGTCACCATAAAAGCATGATAATGGAGTTCGATGGGCATCATCCACCCCTCACTGTCTGTAACCAGCAATTCTTGAATTGCCCACTATGCTCCACCTACCCTTTAGTTCGTCAAATCCAAATTACGTCATATAATCACTGTGTATCAGCAGGGCATGAATCATCTTTCCATTTTAATAAAATTGCTTGTCTGGCTAGCAATGTGGTAAAAGCTAAAACTTTTTCCTGAGATGTCAATACAAGTTTATCTGAATCACGAGAAAAAACAAATAAAGCAATTTGTTTGACAAATTAATACAAATTAATACAAATTGTTTGACAAAGACAAAGTTCCAAATTAATCTTTAGAATCATTAATAAAATTTGGAAAATGTCTTTCCAGAATCTCTCTAAATTTGGGCACTCCCAAAACATATGGTTCAAAGAAGCTTCAAAAAATTTACACTTCTCACATAGTGGACCAATATCTGCATAAAAACACGATAATTTACGTTTGGACATATGAGTTCTGTGCACCACCTTAAATTGTAATAAGCAATGTCTTGCCCAAAATGAGGAATCAATAATTAAAACTGAGAGTATAATCCCCACCTTCATCTGAGAATGTTGTGTTCAAATCTCGTTCCCAATTGCTCTTAATCCCAACCATTGGGACTGATTTTAAATCCAATAAATTATTATAAATACATGATGTTAATCCACCAGGAAAATAAAACTGTAAGTTAAAAAACAGTTAAGTGTTGGAAATTTATGGAAAATCTGGAAGCTTCGACTGAACAAGATCTTATCTGAAATTTCTTATGGTATGAAGTCACAGTTTGAGAAAGGACAACAGGAAAAGAAAACACTTAATGCTAAGGCAGATCCTTTTGTACCACAGTTACAAGACATGCACACGCATATACATATACAAATCCTCCCAAGGCACAGTGTTACCAATTCACAACCATAGACAGAGTTGCGGCTTGGGTCCGCTCCATCGCCGCAGCTCCCTTGACATTGCAGTCAAGTATTAGAGATCTGGGTGAACATCTCCAGCTACATTTCCTGCTACAAGCAACAGTGAACAGAGCAATGTCTTCTCAGTCATGGAAAGGCAAAATGAAATGATTAATCCAGCTACAATGTTTCTCCTCCATGCCCAAGAAGGAGATTCAGGTTTTTGATGGTGACCACTTCAGCACTAAGTGTTCATTAAATCCGTTGAACACAGTATTGAAAGCAAGAACAAACCAAAGAGACTGTCTCTATTATCTGGAACAATACTCAAGAGAACTTGTTAAGGGAACTTGTAAGGAGTTGCCTACAAATGACTTCAGACAGAGGATTTGGGAAAGCTAAGTCTTTTCCACAGGAGGATTTTGGCAATGAGCACAAAATTGCTCCAGCTTTTATGGAGAAGGCTCTTTCATAGCCATCAATAAAACCAGATGACACAAGGACTCTACAAGCATACACCCTCATGCATGAGCTTGACATGCCTGCTAATATGCTAGTCATCATAAGGAGGTTGTCCTACCGGCTGAGGAATAGATAGAGAACTGTGGCCTGTGAGTTTCAGACAAAACACACCACAAAGCTACCTTTAAGGATATGGTGGATTTCCTTGAAAGACAAGTGGAGATTGTAACAGATCTGGTATTTAGAGATATCAAAGACAGTCCAGCTGAGCAAAGGTGCAAGTAGATCCAAGTAACAGCCTCATGCAAGAAATAAAGGAAGTATCTTTGCCACCACCATGATGGTTACAGGTAAGGAAAATGGTAAAGGAACAAAGAAAAAGGAGTTTGCCAGCTGTGAAGAGCAGTTTGTTCTGTGGAGATGGACAACCTTTGGAGATGTGTCCACAGTTGGAAAAGAGGGCACATGGTGAGAAAAATCACTTTCCTGAAAGAAAATGGAGTGTGTTTTGTCCATCTATGTAAAGGACACATCAGGAAAACTGCAGGAATCGACTCAGCTGCAACATATGTGGTTTGAAGCATCCCAGAATGCTTTATATCCACCAAAGAAAGAAGGAAATGGAAAGGGAGCAAGAAATAAAGGGTACAGCTGAAAACAATGCCGTAGCATTTATTCAGACAGGTGGTCTTACTGGGGCTGGGGAAGATAACTGCAAAGTCTCAGTAGTGCCTGTAGAAGTCAAGGCCAGGAAGGGGAATGCAACAGTACATACTTGTGCATTTCTTGACCCAGGTAGCATTGTATCATTTTGCACAGTGGGGCTAATGAATAAGCTTAATTTTCAGGGAAGAAGGTCAACTATGAATCAACAGAAGGTCGTTGAAACCAGAATTGTTTCTGGCTTAGAAGTTGTTAGATTGGACATCAGAGATTTTTGTGACCTCCCTGCCAGATATACTCAAAAGGCTATGCCTGTGCACGAAGGAAACATCCCACATCAAAATGATATCAATCAGTGGTCTTATCTGAGGAATGTTTATCGACTTAAAATTGGTTCTGAGATAGAGGTACTGATTGGCTCAGATGTATCAAGGGCTCTGGAACCATTAGGTGCAATACAGAGTGTGGGAGACAAACCTTACACTGTCAAAACTGCACGATAAATGGGCCAATAGGAGGAAATAATGATATTGGTCAGGACCAGTCAACGACAATTGTCAACAGGATATCGGCTGTGAAACTTGAGGAGCTGTAGGAACAGCAGTTCAGGACTGACTTTCCTGAATGTCAAAGGTGACAATCAAGAACCTTCAAAAGAAGACAATCAATTCTTGGATTCTGTCTTAAAATCTGCCAAACTAGTCGATGGCCATTATTGTATTGGATTACCTTTAAAGAAAGGAGAAAGATACATACCTGAAACAGAGAGAAAAAAGGAAATAAAAGGCATAAAATGGATGTTGCTTCTGTTTATGTTTATGTTTATGTTGATTCAGATTCTTCTGGGGAGCCTCTGTTCAGAGCACTTATTAAGGAAGAATCAGTGTGAAAATATCACTGCTGATTATTCCTGTGAAACTAAATCTGAGGAAGGACTAAAACAAATGACTGAGAACAAATCTGAAAGTAGCTTCTGTAGCCCAGAGGCTCCAGTAGACAAGGCCAAATGAAAATATTTCAAAGCATGCTGCAAAACTGGTGAACACAGTAAATTCCACTGATGGAATAAAGGAGCCATGGGCTGCAAAACTGGTGCAAATGGCTTCAGAAAGCAAAATGTTGAAAATGGTCTTGAAAATATTGGATAATCACCAAAAGAGTAACCAAAAAGATTTTAACTTTGACCTTGGAAACAAACCTGATTTTCAGAAAAATGGGAATGAATCTAACGGTACTACAGTTGTGCAAGTTACCAAGCGAAAGGGCCAAGAATGGAGATTTAATTGTAGATAGAATTTGCAAAGTCAGAGAGCGGACATTTGGTGCATGCGCAGTAGGTTTCGTGTATGGGGACAGTTAATGCACGGGTGGGAGTTTAGGTGCAATTCCTCAGAGTTCATTAGCCCATCGACTTGGAGGGTGAGTAGGGCTCGATTATTTTTTGTTAACCATTATCACAGATCATTATTTATAGTTGTTTATAGTTGTTTTATAGAAGGTTAAAGAAGATCATTACAACTGTTGTTATTATTGGAACATTATGCTATTATAGATCACTACAAGTCTTTTGTGTCTTAAATAAAACCATTTAAAAGTCATCTGGACTTCGACAGGGCTAGTGTGATGTGTAGCATCTACTATCTATAAAAGCCCCACCTATCCTCCAAGTGGCTTTTCTGGATAGTAGTCGCTACACATTATACTAGCCCTAACTCATGCTCTATATTCACCCCACTATGCTAGTCATGTGGGCTTTTTGCTGTTTTGGTCTCCCTGTATATTAGAGCGGCTCCATCAATGGATCATTCTGATTGATATCTGACAGTCAATGCTGTCAAAGGGGTTTTCATTGTTTCCAATTAAAAATCAGAGACATCTTGAATTGTTTCAAACATAATAAATGACAATATAAATGACAAAATTAGTAAATAGTGGGCGAACTTGAAAGCACATTTAATTGATGTAGATTAACTTAAAAAAAAAGTAAAATGAAATACAAATAAGCAAATAAAACCTTTCCTCTTTAATGAAGATATGTGATGCAATTCAAATAAGTGGGATTTTACTATCTGTGCCAGCTATGGTTAGTGATGTAAAAGTAATGGGACCCTTAGATTGGGACATCAATGTTTACCACTGGAAGGTCAGATGCCTCTGTTTTGACCTGCTGCATGTTTCTGACTTGAAGTAATAGACAGACCGACCAATGGGGAGGATGTTGAGGAAAGTGGCAAAAGGTGAGAATGACAGAGGCATTGATTTTGGTTCCCTTTCTACAAATTTGCTGATCAATTGTAACATGTTTGATTTTATTTCACATTTTCTTCAGCTGCAATATTTTGCTTTCAGAGATTATTGGTCACCCGCAATGAGTCTTGAATTGAGTAGTGTGTGAAGCCATTTAGAATCGCTGTAGGGTTAGGAGTCCCGTGTCAGTCAAGTTGGGTTTTCCTGAAGCATCTTAGTAAACCAGATGGGTTATGCTGCTACATAAAGGACACTGAGTTTCTCCAGCATTTTGCGTTTTTGCTGATAACTCCTCTAGAGTCAAGAGTATTAGGACTGACGTTAGCTTTTTAAAAATATATATATTCCTCAATTGCCTCCATATATTTAGAATTGGATAACTGGATCAACAACTTTGCACTGTGCTCCCTAATATATTGCTCGCCATCTATAATAGTACAGTTTCATGATTAAATCAAAACATTGCCTTTTTAATTTCATGCTTTTATTGCTGCTTTCACGACAAATAAATAGTACACTTCAGGCTTTCCCAAAATTTTGCAGTATGGAGTAAAAGGAGTCGAGATGCACAGCTCATAAACATTACAACTACCCTTCCAAGTAGGAGAGATGTAGTCAATGCACAGCAAAGATAATGTTGCACCAGGACAACATTTTGGAGAAGTGTGTCCAATTCGCTTTTGAAATGGGAGGATATCTTATGGTGAAAAGTAACTCAGAATAGCATGACTAATAATTTTTCTAAAAAACAATGCGACTCAGTTGTATTGTAGTCTTCATCAGCTTGCCAACTTTGATTCATTTGAAAACCTTGTCTTACACAAGATAATAATCCTTCATTGTGAACTTGGTATATCATTGCAAAGAACAATTTTATTTATAGGATGAAGTTTGCCTTCTACAATACATGTATTTCCCTGTTTAATTTGCATACCTACATTACCCAGTCATTCTATAAGCATTTTAAATCAATCCTCAGCAAAATTTTCTAATGTGCATTCTTGTCCAGTGCTGCCTCTACCACCCCCCAACTCCCAACCAAACTTTTCACTGTAATGCTATTCTTCAGGACCCATAGCATATGCCCCTGCTACATCCTTTGAGTTACAGAGCTGAATATTTATTCCACTTTCAATAAACCAAGGATAGGGCTTTGCTTAATTGATTGGTCACCTGCCACAATGGCCAATTCTAAAATACAAACAGATAATAATCACAATTTCTCTTCTAACTATCAAAATTTACTTATTTTTAAACAAATGGCCAAATGGTATGCCTTTTCAAAGTTTCATTGCCATTTTAGTTTAAATGATTAAAGATTTTGGTTTTCTTCCATTTTCAAACAGATGAATGTCAGTTTGATATATGGCTAATGCTGCTCTCGCTGATATCAGCCAAAAATGACAGACTCTGTACTACAGACAACTTAAGTGTTCCTGGCCTTTAGAATTTTGTGCACAGTTTTTGTTTCAAGTTGTAATCTAAGCATTGAAAATTGAATGTATGCAAATGTTGATAACAAGTGGAGAGAAATATGCATTCAGTAGACACTCTTCCTGTGACTGACAGTTTTTCAGTACTCACAGACTGGATTTGAGCGATAAAATCTTTTTATTTGGGTGAGTTACCTAGTGGTAGGGGCATCCATAGGAAGTAAAGGGAAACCGATGTTTTGGGCTTGGACTCTTCGTCAGGTAGAAGCAAATACAGGATGAAGGGCCAAGGCCTGAAACATTGGTTACCCTTTTCTTCACATGGATGCTCTGACCCATCGAGTTTCTCCAGCATATTTGTTAATGTTTCTAATCATACCTCTCAGTGCAATTATGGAAAATATTCATTTGCTTGTCCATTTCTTCTTGGCACTGTTCCTTTCACAATAATTGAACAACAAGGATGAAGGGGAGCCTTGGTAGAACATACAAGGCATCTATAAAATCAGAAGATCTGGACGCTATAGCTCTTGACTAAAAAGTCCAGATGTAAGCAGATTTTTAAAAAAAATATATAATTCTTGAACATCAAACTTGGATGCTGTGTGATGGAGTAATACAACTGGCCATCGTTTTCCTGCAAGGAGTTAAATCAGTTTTACACATTGCTTTTACCTCTGACATTATTTTTCTGGACACTCTGAATCTCCATATAAATTGCTTCTCTGAAAAGCCTTGGGGTAAAGCCCACACTACCCTTTTTTTCTTATTCTCTGTTCAACAGACTGAGAATTGAAACTGCTCTGAAACACGACAAATTGTTGTTACCGAGGTCTGACCTCCATGTGACTTATTCAGCTCCTGAAGTATAACATGAACTGGGTTCAGCTAATTATATCTGCCTCTGACCCGTTGTCTTATCTAATGCTTTCGTTTTTCTCCGGCAGAGAATTGGGTAATAGGTTCCTGGAAACTTTTGCACATTATTTCAATGGGTCTATTTGAGTGCATAATAGAAAATAACTGCAGTGGATAAAGGAATTTTACGCAAATTTGTTAACTCATGCATTCGCAAAAAAAAACCCACTAAAACTTTCTTTCAAGAGGCAAAGTTTCTTGATTGGTAAACCTTATCAGGTCTTGAAGGCTGCTACATTTTCATGAAGTAGCTTTAATCCTCTGATGCTGGTGGGAAATGACTGGAGAAATTACTTGAACTAAATTGGGTCCCAGATAAAATAGGATTTATTTGGAGAAGAATCATTCTGTAAAATTTTGAAAATGGATATAAATATATGTTCAAATCAACTGCATAAAGTGGGATTTCCTCATTGCTCAGCTGCACTATTTTCCAAGTCATCACAAATTTCAATTCAAGTTAACATACCAATTTAATGAACAAATCTGGAAAGAAATTATAACACAAATGGATATAATTTTTTAATAATAGGGAAATGGCGAGAAGTTGGGTAATAGAATTTTATTGCATGGTGGAGCAGGTTCAGGCCACCTGGCCCATCGAGCCTGCTTCATCATTCAGTAAGATCAGGGCTCATCTGGCCATGGACTCAGCTCCACTTACCTGCCCATTCCCCATAACCCTTCTTGATCTTAAAAATGTATTGATACATGTCTTAAATACATTGAATGGGACAGCCTCTACTGTTTCATTAGACAGATAATTTTCTGCTCTCTGGGGAAGCAGATCCACCTCAAATCAACTCCGTGAAATTTTGTTAATCTTATTCTAATATATTACAACAAGAGTCTTCTACATATTGAAAATTGGAATATTTCTCTCATCTTGTAATGACCAGTTGTATTATTTAATGGCGAGCAAATTGAGTCATTATAAGGGATAGAACAATGAAGAAAATCAACAGGGTCTCAACAATATTAGTTATATATTCCAGCTCAGTGTTTCTCAACCGTTTTCTTTCCACTCACATACCACTAAGTAATCCCTATACCATAGGTGCTCTGTGATTAATAAGGGATTGCTTAAGGTGGTATGTGGGAAGAAAAAAAAGTTTGAAAACCACTGTTTTAATCATACCTAATTGACTCGTTTTGTACACGGTTCCATAACTCCAAAGGAAATGGGCCAATGACAATTTTTCTCAAGCAAAATATTTCAGTAACAATTGGGTCTAGAGCAGCAATTCTCAACCTTCCCTTCCCAGTCACATACCATCTGAAGCAATCCCTGCAATGAACTGTGATTCACTGGTAGTGTGTTGTGCTGATGGCTTGCTCTACCCCCACCTCCTCACATATAACCCTGATTTCCTACCTAAAACCAGAATCCTTCCAAAGACTACTGTGAGACCCTACCCAAAAGCATTTGTTCTCCTTTTTATTCGCGCTACAATTTTATTAGCTTATTCCCTAAACGATGGAAGCGCTACTCAAGCAAGGATTGATGCTGATAGACCCTCTGTCCCCTGACGCGACTGAGGAGTTCACGTACTGGCTAGACTGCTTCCAGGTCTACCTGAACGCGACCAGAGACGTTTTCCACGCCGATGAACTCAGGAGGTCTGCACTCGTTTCAAGGGTAAGAATGAAAGGGTATGCAGACATCAGGAACATGTGATGCTAACATTGAGACTTTGAATGTTTGGTTCCTGAAGTCACAAAATGAGGTCGTAGTGAGGCACCGACTCGCTCTACATTGCCAAAGGCCAGGAGAGACAATCGATGACTACCTGCTGGATCTGTGGACGCTTGCCAAGAAGTGTTGGTACGAAACGGCTACGGGCCATGTTCATGAGGAAGAACAGATCCAGGGCACTCTAGTCATGGGGGTTCACTCGATGTACATGAGGCAGCAACTGCTCGAGTCAGGTAAAAAGGACCTGGCTAGCCATGTTGTACTGGCCAAATCATGGGAAAAGCCCAAGCTCAAGAACGACAACCTTGAAGGCAGCGAGCTCGCC
This sequence comes from Narcine bancroftii, assembly GCF_036971445.1. Lineage (NCBI taxonomy): Eukaryota > Metazoa > Chordata > Chondrichthyes > Torpediniformes > Narcinidae > Narcine > Narcine bancroftii. The sequence goes on from NC_091477.1 coordinate 41,486,461, forward strand.
CACCCAGACAACCCCTTCCAAGGACCAGCTGCTCCTGCTACCCCAGCCCTAATGGCTGCTGCTTCCTGTGCTAGGGAGATCTCCCATGTTAGGGAGTGCTTTTTCTGCGGCAAGAGCCAACATCCCTGATCTCATTGCTTGGTTAAAGATTCAGTGTGTCCTAGCTGTGGCAAGAAAGAGCATTGGCGAGGGAAAGCCTGGGGAACCCCAAAGCCTGCACTGCTCCTGGATCCAATTCCACCCCCAATCCATCTACCCTGAATTCACCTGACCCCACTTGCTGCACTACATGCCAAAGGAGGGTGGCAGTGGCAGTGAGGAAATGGCGCAAAAGTCTTGGTGGCCATCTTGTCGTGACCCAAATTCAAACTCGGCGCCATCTTTGTCAGAAGAGGAAGGAGGGTGGCCATCTTGCCACATCAGGAGGTTAATGCTATCTTACCCATGCAGGGCAACCCAAGACGGTGGGGGCCACTCGAGTGAGGAGTATGGAGTCTCCAGGGTCCTAGCCTCGATGATCCAAGATCAGGACAGACCTCACCAGCTCAGCAACTCCATAGTGACTGTGAAGATAAGCAGTCATTCCATTAAATGCCTAATCGACACAGGCTCTACTGAAGACTCACAGACTGTGCAAGAGCACAACCTAAAGATGTATCCTTCCAATTATCGCATATTCCTTGTGTCTCATTCGCATTCTACTCATATTCAACAACACTGTATCATTTGAAGGGGGAAATTCTGTAAATTTTGCCTGTATTTTCTTGATGAATTGTGTGCTCCAGTGTTGTTGGGTCTAGACTTCTTCCTGTCACCTTAAAAATGTGACTTTGGAGTATTCTGGACCCCTCCCCCTGTAATGGTTTGGAACAGAGGGCCCCTAAAATCAGAACCCACATTGCAGCCTCTCCACACTGAATATCGACTCCCCACCTCTCTTCCCAAATCTGTCCTTGGGCTACAGTCCTATTACTTCCAAGAGCAGGAGGTACAGCATAGATGACCGAGATTTCATTAAGTCTGAGTCATAACGTCTGCTTGATGAAGGTATCATCAAACCTAGCACCAGCCCATGAAGAGCGCAAGTCGTAGTGGTAAAAGGGGAAAACAAGTCCAGGCTAGTAATTGACTATAGCCAAACTATTAATCGGTACACGGTCCTGGACACATACTCCTCCCTCGAATTTCAGACATGGCGTATGATGTGCAGTATAAGGTCTATTTGACCATCAACCTGAAAGCTGCTTATCGCCAGCTGCCAATCCACTCCGAGGACCATCCATATATAGCATTTAAGGTTAAGAGTCATCTCTATCAATTTGCAGGGTCCCTTTCGGTATCACTAACGGGGTTTCTATCTTCCAGAAGCAGATGGACAGAATGATGGACGAGTATGGGTTGAAGGTGACTTTCCCCTACCTCAATAATGTCGCCATCTGTTGCCACATCTTGGAAGACCATAATGCCAAACTCCAGAGTTTTCTCCACACGGTGAAAGCCCTGAACCTCATATAACTCTGACAAGTGCGTGTTCAGGACTAAACATCTGGCTATTCTTGGCTACGTGATGGAGAATGACATCATTGGCCCTGATCCCAATGGGATGCACCAACTGTTGGAGTTCCCCTTTCACAGGACCACAAAGGCTTTGAGGAGATCCCTGGGTTTTTTCTCATATTATGCCCAATGGATCCCTCAATATGCTGATAAAGTTCACCCTCTCTTAAAAGTCACTAATTTTCCCCTCTCGGCTGAAGCCCAAACAGCTTTTAACTACCTCCAGTACCACATTGCGAAAGCTTCCATGCACGTGGTGGATGAGAATTAACCTTTCCAAGTGGAAAGTGGCACTTCAGACGTAACCCTGGCTGCTAACCTCAACCAGGTGGGTAGGCCGGTTGCATTTTTTCTCAGACATTACAAGGCCATGAGTTCCAGAACCCATTGGTGGAAAAGGAGGGTCAAGCCATTGTAGAAGATGTAAGGCACTGGAGACACTACCTGGCTGGTAGAAGATTTACACTCCTCACTGATGAGCACTCGGTCGCATTCATGTTCAATAATGTCAAGAGGGGAAAAATCAAGAATGACAAGATAGCTAGGTGGAGGATTGTGCTCTCCACCTACAATTATAACATTGCCTATCAGCCAGGAGCCCTTAATGACCCACCAGATGCCTTATCCAGAGGAATCTGTGCCTCTGCACACACCGGCCACCTGTGGTCTCTGCATAATGAGCTCTGCCATCCTGAGGTTACCCACATGGATCATTTTGTCAAGGCACGCAATCTGCCCTACTCCATGGAAGATGTCAGGGAAATAACCAAGTCTTGCCAGATCTGCGTGGAGTGCAAGCCGCACTTCTACCACCCCACAAAGGCGCACCTGATCAAGAAATCCAGGCCCTTCGAATGGTTCAGTGTCGCCTTTAAGGGACCTTTCCCCTCCACGAATGAGAACACTTTCTTCCTTTCTATCATTGATGAGTACTCCCGTTTCACATTGGCCATTCCATGTCCAGGCACGTCCACTTCATCAGTCATTAACACCCTAGATTCCATTTTTGCCCTGTTCAGGTATCCCAGCTAAATTCATAGTCACCTGGGATCATCCTTTTTGAATGACGACCTACATCAGTACCTGCTGGCGAGGGGCATCACACATCCAGCTGGACTACTAACTACAAGCCCCGGGGGAATGGGCAGGTTGAAAAGGAGAACATTATAGTCTGGAAGGCTGTCAGACAGGCCCTGAAGTCAAAAGGCCTTCCAGACTCACGCTGGCAGGAAGTCCTCCCTATGGTGCTCCATTCCATCTGGTTGCTACTATGTACCACGACCAACGCTACTCCTCATGAGCTCCTATTCACTTTTGAAAGAAGGTCGCTATTGGGAACTACACTCCAAACTCCAGTCCTTCTCAGGAAGCACATGAGGAGAAGCAAGACCGACCCCCTGGTGGAAAGGGTGAATCTGCTCCACGCCAATCCCATGTACGCCTATGTGGAGTACCCAGATGGCAGGGAGGACACCGTCTCCATCAGGGATCTTGCACTCACTGGAACAGAGGGTCCGTCATCTCAAGTACCCTACGAGCCATGAAGCTCATTCTCATCACCCCCATTCAGAGCCTCAGGGGATCCAGTTCAGGAGAAAAGTGCATCCCCTTCCACCATTGAGCCAGAGACCCAGTCCGCCTCTCCTCCCTTACAAGGGAACAAGGAGACCCAAGGAGTCCAAGGCCCCCTGATGCTCAGGCTCTCCACCAGGATCTCCAGAGCCCCGGAATGCTTAAATCTATAAATTTGTAAAATATTGTATATTTTCAATTTTTTTTCTGAACCCATGTTCGCTGTCTTCATTCACAGACCCTAAATTCTACAGGAAGGGGTAAATGCAGTGAACCGGGATTCACGGGTAGTGGGTTATGCTGATGGCTGGCCCTGCCTCCCAGCTCCGCCCCCATCTACTCACCTGTTTTCCCGCCTAAACCCAGAACCCTTCCGAAGACTACTGTGAGACCTTACCCTCAGTTATAAGCTCATGAAAGTGTGTGTTCTCCCTCCAGTCGTGACAGCTTTTATTCATGCTACAATCCCTTACTAATCACAGAGCACCAATGTCATCAGGATTACTTAAAGTGGTATGTGAGTGGAAAGAAAAAGGTTAAGAACCACTGCTAATTCTGAGTGCCATGAAATGGAGGCAGAAAGAGCTTCAAGAACAAGATTGATCTTTTTGATGTCACACTAATGGATTAAACAAGAAGGACATGGGTTCTTTTAATCTAAATTTATCAACTGAGGTTGACTTTTCAAGTTCCTTTTGAAGAGCAGTAAACAGACAAGCACAAACTGAGACAAATGTTCTTGTTATATCATGACTTTATATGCCGACTTTTTTTTGCCTGCAGCTGTACAGTTTTGGCAAGAAAATCTGAGTTCAGAAGATCTTAATTACCAAGTAATTTGGCTGTCATACTTATGCTGAGTGTAAGACTTGGCATTAGGATGGTGCTGTGAAGGGCCCAGGAGCACAGCTGGAGTGGATGCAGACAGTGCAGTTCTATACTAACCTGTGATGTAATAACCTGAAACACAAGCCTTTTTACTCCTTCTCAAGGTGGTTGACCTTCAACAACACTGACTGTGATTGAGCATGTGAATTCCTTCTTTTTCTGTTCTCCTCTGAGGTTCAGGGGCACAAATGGCAGGAATGAAAAAGTCCTTCTTCTGGGCAAGTTGGGCACCTGCTGCTTCCCTTGCTACTAAAGCAGTTATAGTGTCAACAAAGAAAAAGTGCTGGAGAGGTCAATAAAACCAAAAGGCAACAACCAAAAACCAAATTCTCCTGGGCCGACTGCTTCTAGCCCAGAGTGGTAAAAGAGATGGTTGCAGGGAGAGAGCAGGTGGAGTAGTGACAACCTTTTTAGTTCTTCAAGGAGCTGGAGTTCAAGCAGATTGCAACTTGGAAAATGCGACAGTGTATTCAAGAAAAAGAGTGGAAAAAAAAGGAAACTGTAGAACTCTCAGCTGATATCCGTACCAATTGGAAAATATTGGAAAAATTAAATAAAGACCAGGTAATGCTGGAAAAACTCTACCAGGGAGGCAGCAGCTGGAGGACAGAAAAAAGAGCTGTACATAAAAGTCCTGGAGAATCTCAACAAGTCGTGTTACAGTCCATAGACAGTAAAAAGGAGTGGAAGTTTCAGACCTGAGCCCTTCTTTGTAAGTGCAGAAAATCAAGAAGGCACCTGGAAAAAAATGGTGGGGGCAAGGGGCAGAAGGAGGAACCAGGATAAAAGGCAAGAAGTAATAGGGGGACAGGGTAGAAGCGGATAGGGAGAAAAGAGCAAAGAAAGAGAGTTTTCTGATAGGAAAAGGAAGGGGGTGGAGAGCTGGAGGAAAGAAAGTGATGAAGGAGAGAGAGAGAGAGACCAGAGGAGGGGGGGGGGGGGGAGTTAACAGAAATTGGAGGTCAACATTGATGGTGGCTGTGAGACAAAATATAGGGTGTTTCACCTTTCAGATGAATAGCCTTTTAAGAGTTGTTTTCATTCTAGTAGCATCCCAATTTAAGGAAATGCCAATAGAAACTCAAACCATGTCCTTAAATTGATTATTTGATCATGTACAATTAACTTTGATTGCTTAATTATTACAGAAAAAGAAGGCCATTCAGCCTATTGAGTCTCTGCCATCTTCCAGAGAGCAGTCCTATCAGTCCCATGAAATGCCCACTTCCCATATTTTCCTGCATCTCTGGGACCTGCTTGCTCTCACGTGACCACCAGAGCTCTTTGTTAATTCTTTTACTATTTACCTACACTTAGTGGCAACTTACAAATATCAAATAATGCACCGGCATATTTTATTGTTGTTATTAAAGATGAGGGAAAACAGGGATTAAGAATTGGGAAATCTCTGAAATTCATATATTTTAATGCCAGGAGTATTGTAAAAATGGTGGATAAGCTGAAGGTGTGGATTGATACTTGGAAGTATGATGTGGTAGCGATTAGTGAGACATGGTTGCAGGAGGGATGTGATTGGCAGCTGAATATCCCTGGGTTTCGTTGCTTTAGGTGTGATAGAGTCAGAGGGGCAAGAGGAGGTGGTGTTGCATTGCTTGTCAGGGAGAATTTTACAGTGGTGCTTAGGCAGGATAGATTAGGGCTCGTCCACGGAGGCTATTTGAGTGGAACTGAGAAGTGGGAAAGGAGAGGTTACACTTGTAGGGGTGTATTATAGACCACCCGGAGGGGACAGAGACCTAGAGGAGCAAATCTGTAGGGAAATAGTGGATATTTGTGATAAGCACAGGGTTGTAATTATGGGAGATTTTAATTTTCCACATATAGATTGGGAAACACATTCTGTGAAAGGGCTGGATGGGTTAGAGTTTGTGAAATGTGTGCAAGATAGTTTTTTACAACAATATGTAGAGGTGCCAACCAGAGAAGGAGCAGTGTTAGATCTACTGTTGGCAAATGGGATGGGTCAAGTGACGGAGGTTAGTGTTGGCGAGCACTTCGGGTCCAGTGATCATAATGCCATCAGCTTCAATGTCATTATGGAAAGAGATAAGTCAGGGCCAAGGGTTGAGGTTTTTGATTGGGGAAAAGCTAGATTTGAGGAGATGCGAAAGGACTTACAGGGTGTGCATTGGGACAATTTGTTTTATAGGCAGGATGTAGTAGAGAGATGAAAGTCTTTTAAAGATCAGATTTTGAGAGTGCAAAAGCTTTATGTTCCTGTTAGGTTAAAAGGAGGGGCAAAAGGTTTGAGAGAGCCGTGATTTTCAAGGAATATTGGAAACTTGGTTCGAAGAAAAAGGGAGGTGTACATTAGGTATAAGAAACATGGAATTAAGGAGATGTTTGAAAAATACATTGAATGTGAGAGGAATCTTAAGAGAGGAATTAGGAAAGCTAAAAGAAAGTTCGAGGAGACTATAGCAAGCAGGATGAAAATTAATCCAAAAGGGTTCTACAAATATGTTAATGGTAAAAGGAAAGCGAGAGACAAAATTGGTCCTTTAGAGAATCAGAGCAGAAAACTGTGTGTGGAGCTTAGAGAAATGGGGGAGATATTGAACAGTTTCTTTTCTTCGGTATTCACCAAGGAGAAGGATATTGGGATATGTGAGATAAAAAAAGCAAATTGGGTAAATATGGAGAATATAGTGATTACGAAAGATGTAGTGTTAGGGCTTTTGAGGAATATAAAGGTGGATAAGTCTCCGGGACCAGACGGGATCTTCCCCAGGACATTGAGAGAAGTAAAGGAGGAAATAGCAGAGGCTCTGACGGTAATTTTCCAAATGTCATTAGAGATGGGGATAGTGCCGGAGGATTGGCGTATTGCGCATGTGGTTCTGTTATTTAAAAAGGGTTCAAGGCGGAAGCCTGGCAATTATCGGCCTGTAAGTTTGACGTCTGTGATAGGGAAATTAATGGAGAAAGTTCTTAGAGATAGTACTTATAAATATCTGGATAGACAGGGTCTGATCAGGAGCACTCAACATGGATTTGTGGGCGGAAGTCCTGTTTGACCAATCTGATTGAATTTTTTGAAGAGGTGACTAGGAATGTGGATGAGGGTAGCACGGTGGATGTTGTCTATATGGACTTCAATAAGGCCTTCGATAAGGTACCACATGGAAGGTTAGTTAGGAAGGTGCAGTCTTTAGGTATAAATTTTGAGATAGTCAAATGGATTGAACATTGGCTGAAAGGGAGAGGCCAGAGAGTGGTAGTGGAAAATTGTCTGTCAGGTTGGAGGCCGGTGACCAGTGGTGTGCCTCAGGGATCTGTATTGGGCCCATTGTTGTTCGTTATATACATTAATGATCTAGATGATGGGGTGGTGAATTGGATTAGTAAATATGCAGACGATAGTAAGATAGGTGGAATAGTGGATAATGAAGAAGGTTTTCAAGGATTGCAGAGGGATTTGGGCTGCTTAGAAAAGTGGGCTGAAAAATGGCAGATGGAATTTAATGCTGATAAGTGTGAGGTGCTTCATTTTGGTAAGAAGAATCAGAACAGGACATACGTAGTAAATGGGAGAGCATTGATGAATACAGAAGAGCAGAAGGATTTAGGAGTAACGGTACATCGTTCCCTGAAGGTAGAAACTCATGTGAATAGGGTGGTGAAGAAGGCTTTTAGTATGCTGGCCTTTATCAATCATTGCATGGAATATAGGAGTTGGGAAGTGATGTTGAGATTATATAAGGCGTTGGTGCGGCCTAATTTAGAGTTCTGTGCGCAGTTCTGGTCGCCTAATTATATGAAGGATATAAACAGAGTGGAGAGAGTGCAGAGAAGATTTACCAGAATGTTACCTGGGTTTAAGCATCTAGAGTGGGGAGAGATTGGGCAGATTAGGTCTTTATTCTTTGGAGCATAGAAGGTTGAGAGGGGATTTGATAGAGGTATTTAAGATTATGAAAGGGATAGACAGAGTGGATGTGGATAGACTATTTCCATTAAGAATAGGAGAGATTGAAACAAGAGGACATGAGTTAAGAGTTAAGGGGCAGAGGTTTAGAGGTAACATGAGGGGGAACTTCTTTACTCAGAGAGTGGTAGCGGTGTGGAATGAGCTTCCGGGAGAAATAGTGGTGGCAGAGTCAATTTTATTATTTAAGAAAAAGCTGGACAGGTCTATGGATGAGAAGAAGGTGGAGGGTTATGGTCATTGTGCAGGTAGGTGGGACTAGAGAGGAGTGTTTGGTTCGGTGCGGACTAGAAGGGCCTAATGGCCTGTTTCCATGCTGTAATTGTTATGTTAGGTTATTGTCACACGGAGAAGGAGCAACCCCCACACTGACACCCAGGTCAGGATCCAACCCACAGCCTTGAGCTGTGAAGTAGCAGCAGTAATTGAGCAATAATTGCTGTGCAACTGTACCATGCACAATGTGACAAGTCTTGCAGTTTTTAGAAGATGTACTTTGCTTGATAAATTGAAGAATCCAATACATATGGTATATGTGATTTTGCAAAAGGCTCAACGAGGTAGCGCACACAAAAGATTGCTGCATGCCATAAAGGCTCAGGAAGATAGGAGCATTTTTAGGATGGGTATTGGTTAATGGACGAACAGAAGGAAGTAGGAATAAACATTTATTTTTTAAGTTGGCAGGTTAATTCCAGTAGGATGCCAAATGGATTAGTATTGAGCCCTCAGCTGTTCATAAATTATATCAATGACTGAGATGAAATAAAAACTGAGTTAAACACATCCAAGATTGCTGATCTTTTGAAGTGAGGTGGGAAAGTGAGTTGTGAGGAGCAGAGTCTGCAAAGGGATATGGATATGCCAAGTGAGTGGGAAAGAGATGGCCCAGATGAAATGCAATGTGCTTAAAATGCTTCATTCACTTTGGTTGCATGCAAAGTGACAAGTGATATTTTTACATGATGAGATATAAGTACTGATGTATGGTGAGTTTCTTTTTGCTGCTTCATGAAACAAAACAAAATATTAGAGCCATGCTATAATCCTATGCTATAGGTCAGAGGTGGGCAACCATTTAAAAACAAACTCACATCCCACTTTAAGTAATCCCTATGCCATCGGTGCTCTGTGATTAGTAAGGGATTGCTTAAGGCGGTATGTGAGTGGGAAGGGAAGGTTGAGAACCACTGCTCTAGACCCAATTGTTACTGGAATATTTTGCATGAGAAAAAATTGGCCCATTTCCTTTGGAGCTACGAAACTGTGCACATAACGAGTGCAATTAAAACAGTGGCTTTCAAACCTTTTTCTTCCCATTATATACCACCTTAAGCAATCTTTTACTAATCACAGAGCACCTATGGCACAGGCAATAATTAAGATGGAATGTGAGTTGTTTTAAAAAAGGTTGCCCACCCCTGCTATAAGTATTCTCTGGTTAGTAAGGGATTATTTAAAGTGGCATGTGAGTTGAAAATAAAAGGTTGAGGGCTACTAGCATAGACCAATAATCTAGAAACACATTTAAAACTCAAAGTGGTGTTGAAGATCTTCATTCTGATAATAAATGATCAAGAATTAAAGTAAATGTCATCAAAGTGAGCTTGAAATACCTTAATAAAAAAAAGATACTTTTTTCCCCTTTTTTTGCCCCCATGCTCCACAGTTTTACATTTGAAATCACATATAATTAAAGGGCACATTCCAGATTTTGTTCAAGGTTTTTTTTATACATTTTGGTTTGAACATGTAGAAATGACAGCACTTTTTATATGTAGCTCCCCTGTTGGGGACATTTGGCTTTGCAGGTGTTTGTGAGTGCTCAGGTATGTTTAATTGCTTCATTGGTGCATCTATGAGAGCCGGGCTTGCCTCTAAGGTTTGTTGAGTCTGGAGTTGCCATTTTTCAACATGAAGACCAGAGTTGTGGCAAAGAAAGTCAAAGAACCATAATGAGGCTGACAAACAGTAAGAGACATCGACCAAACCATAGGATTACAAAAATCAACTGTTTGGAACCTCATTAAGAGGAAAGAGTGGACTGAAGAGCTCAATAATCACAAAGGGATTGGAGAGCAAAGGAAGATCTCCACTACTGATGAAAGAAAAATGGCCATTATAATGAATAAAAATCCCCAAACACTCATCCAACAAATCAGAAACACTCTTCAGGAAGCAAATATGGATGAGCCAATGACTACTGTCCATGCAAGAATTCATGAACAGAAATACAGAGCCTACACTGCAAGATGCAAACCACACTGCAGGTGGCACTGGAAATCTAGGCCCAGGAGGACTGTGGCGCAGAGTTTGGGCATGACCAGGAGCCTGAACCCTGTGTACGTCTATCGGCCGAGCAGCACCTAAGGGTACCAACAGTCTTATCCTTGGCAGTGAGGGCGATCGAGCAAGTGGTGGGGTGGACTTTTAATATCAGGGAGTGGGCCACCGTCGGGTGAATGAAGCTCTCGGTGGTGCCACTGACGAACAGGCACTTTGTAATCTGCCTGTGGACTTGCACGTCCATCATAGAGCGCCCGAGGTTGTGAGGGATGTCCCTAGGCAGCCAGGACCATCTCGGGGTCGGAGTTGTTGCACTCTAGTTGTGTGCGGCGATTTATGGCGTCCAGAGGTGTGGGGAGCATCGGTAGGGTGGCCCGGTCATCGCCCATGTTGACCACATCAACGTCGGTCGTGGGGTGCGGCGTTCAGCAGCCGATGGCGTCCGGAGGTGTGGGGTGTGTCGGTAGGGCAGCCTGGTCATTGCCCATGTTGATTACGTCATTCTCTTCGTCATCGGGGGCCCTCCGTGTCGGTCGCTACCTGGCCCAAGATGGTGGTGGCACGTGGGGGCCTTCTGCATGGCTGGCCTCCTTCCCCAGCTGCGTTCGTTGCGCTGGTGGAAGTGATGTCACTGCCGTATACACGTCAGCTGGAAGTGACATCATACAGTGAGCCAGAAGTGACGTCGCTGCAGTTCTCGGCGAGCGGCACTGGCGAGGGCTGGGGATGGTCCGGGTGCTCGGGGCACATGCGGTGATCGTCGCTGGCAGAACCGGATGCTGCACCATCAGAGCTCGGGAAGGCAGAAGTTGTAGCGGGAACAATGGTGCCGCCCGACACACATGCATGGAGGGGTCCGCAGGGGAGGTCATAGAGGGCCGCTGAGCTGCCGACAGGTTTAGAGAGGCACACTTTTGCAAAGTGGCCTTTCTTGCCGCATCAGAAACAGTACTGGTTCCCAGCCGGACAGTTTTGCCGTGATTGTCAGTTTGACCCACACCAGGACGCACAGTACTTACAGGGTCTTTTACACTTTAAATAATTTTATAATGGAAATGCACTCTGTTCATTATTTCACCTACATCCCCAATGTAAAACAACCCCTTTTTGATTAAAGTGATTTTAATGTTTGAATTGAAATAAGGATTGGCCTACTACTGCATTTGCACACTTGTGTGTGGTAGCCCGAGGGGAGAGGGGAGGGTTCAGAGTTGGGACTTGGGTGTCAGAAGCTCCAGTGTAGGTTGAGGGGAGGGTTCGGAGTTGAGTGACTCCGAACCCTCCCCTCAGCCTACCTGTACTGCGGGCACAATTTGCAAATCAATTCAGTTTTTAAATAAAACAATCATTTTACGTACAGCTCTTACCTCTCAGGCTCTCCCTCTCTGATTTACTGTTTGAACATCAAATTCTTTCCGCACCTCGTCTTCACGCGATTCACGCATGCACAGCATGTGATCCATGCCAGCTAATAGCCCAATCAACAGGGAGCACACACAAGAAGATGGCAGGGCAGATCAGTGCCTCCTGTTTTGAACAAATGTGCTCATGAGCTGCACATTTCCAATTGCCATTGAATCCCATGTAATAAACAATGATGCATTCCAATGGGATGTCTTTCTCTTAAAAGTAACAATGAGTATTACAATTGCTGGTTCATGAAGAGGGGACACTTAAAATTTGCTTTGGAAACTGAAAAGGCAATGTCTTAAATGGCCAGCACATGTGACTACAGACACTTATCATATTCCAGCCTGTAGTTTGACTGGAACATATGTAAGATAGTTTAATGATAAATTCAAAACAAATAACAGTGGTCGTTTAGTTGTACAACTTGCACTTAAATTTGTTGGACATGTTTCAAATATCCTGAGGGTAAAGAATAAGGAAAAAAATGAACCTACTGCACCCAAACAACACAGAAATTAGTGTAAGAAAATGGACAACTTTTATTTTTTGTTTTGCATTTTGTATTTCTTTTATTCCATGTCTCAGATATCTGGGTAGTGATTTGAAAACTCTGTAAGGGGTACTGATAATAAAAGGGAGGCAACAAAAGTTTGAACAAAAAAAAATTATTGGGACATATGCTACAATTAATTTTTTTGATTGCCCAAAGGGCTTTGAAGACACATGATTCTGAATCTCAAATGAGTTTAGTTTATAAACCTAATATTTTGAATTCAACAACGATAATTGAAAATGGGAGGGAATTACCTAACTCTTCCTTGTTGTTGGATTAAAAAAAAATCATAAACTGTTAGATGTTTTTGGTAAATTTTATATACTGTGTAGAGGGAAGCTAGGTGTACATTCATCAAGTTAATTGCTCTACTATTGATTCAAAGTTCTTGGTGTTCAACTGGTCAAAAGACCAATTTGATTTAGAAAACAAATCACCATCTCAATATCCATAATTGAAATACAAATAAATACTCTTCCATGGGCAAGATGGATGAAGCATTGTTGCTGAATTCCAGCATGAATCATGGTGGCATTATTTGGATAATGAGCATTTTGATTTAGAATGAAAAACAGATGAGAATAGTTCAAATTCACATGAAATCAATTTGAATAGCAGGTGCCTTAGATATTCATGGTGCAGTTTGTATAACATCAGTTAGAATTGTCTGCTGTATAAATATTAGCAGTTGCAAGGTTAATGTTTTTTGTGGGAGTCACTTCTATTGCATCCCCAGAAGAGCTTAAAGTAATTTTACACAATATTTTTTGGTAAGTATAAACATAGTGAATCAACACACAAAATCTGCTTTTCTATAAGGTTCCAGAAATCGTTTTGTAAAGAATTTAAATTATAGTTCAGTGCTTTTGATAGATTGCTTATGGGGATGTTTATAGTGTTCTCATGGTGTTTAGGTTGGCTTCAATTTGGTTAAAAAACATCCAGTGATCACTGAAGGCAGTTGTCAAGGTAATGGCATGAAAGTGCCTTTTCCATCATTACAATCCATCATTAATATCATCGCTGGCAATGCAATAACACTGGTGATTTGAAATGTAGCTGAAGAATGGCACAGAATGAAAATTTTAAATTGCTAATCAAGTACACCAGTGATATCATTGCCACTAAATTTAACTTCTGCACAGCTTTGCAAGAATGTTCAATGTCAAGTGAAACTCAAACCCTTCAATGGATATGTAATGCACGTCGAAAGAACCAAAGACTTGTTGATCCAAACCAAGGCTTTTATTAACTAAAAGACTGGAGCATATCACAAGTAGGTTGACCAGTCCAGAATGACCTGGTCTGGCTAGGAGCAATCCTTTAAGACCTGCCAGTAGGTATGGCTACACTCTCAGCCAATTGCAGTCATCCTACACTACCATCTGTACATATATACATATACACACTGGTGATAGAATCTGTACTATCACAGGATAGAAACACAAAAGTCTGCAGCTGCTGTGATTGTTTAAAAAAAAATGCTGGAGTTTTCCAGAGTTAATAGGAGGTAAAGACCATCATTTTGGGTGTGAGTCCTTCTTCAAGGCATTAGTTAAAAGCAGGCAGACACCTGAATTAAAAAACTGGGGGAAAGGAAAGAAAGAGCAGCAGTGGTAGCACAGATCAACAGACAAATGGTGATAATTGGACATAGACAGGAGGGCAGGAGAAGGCACAAGGCTGTGTCAGTCTGGGTGAGTACTTGGTTGTAAAGATCAGGAACAGCAGGGATTGGAATAGTGAGAGAGGGTCTCACAGAACTCCCTTTGAAGGAGAAGATAATGAAAAGAACTGACTCAGTAAAATTTCTTGTTTATTTTTATTAAGTGACAACATTGTTTAACGGGTTTAATGTATCTTGTAGTTTGAACTTCAAATAAATGGGAAAGGGAGTGATGGAGGGAGGGAAGGGAAGGAGGAAAAAGGGGGAGAAAACGACACTATATATTTAAGAAGAAAAATGTCTGTATGTATCTTGGTCAATATGGTTTATAGTGTGAAAAATAAAAAAATTTAAAAAAAAAGAGAGAACTTCTTCAGGGTAGGGTTAGGGAATAAATTTTGCACTTGTCCTCTTATCTATGTCCTCTGTTCTAACACACTCCATCGTCCGCTGTTGTGTATCATGTAAATGCTACTTGGTTTGTCCTCCCAAAGTCCACGTTTGTCCACGTTAAATTCCATCTGCCATTTTACTGCCCATTCTTCCAGCTGGCCCAGATTGTGCTGCAAGCTTTGAAATCTTTCCTCACTGTTCACTACACCACCAAACTTTGAATCATCTGTTAAGTTGCTGATCCAATTTGCCACGATATCATCCAGATAATTGATATAGACAAGAAACAACAATGGGCCCAACACAGATCCCTGAGGCACGTTGCTAGTCACAGGCCTCCAGTCTGAGAGGTAGTCATCTTCTCCTGCAAAACCAACGTCTAATCCAATTTACTACCTCATCTAGAATACCGAGTGACTGAACCTTTCTGAGCCAGCTCCCAAGCGAGACCTTGTCAAAAGCTTTACTAAAGTCGATGTAGGCAACATCCACTGCTTTTCCTTCATCAGCTTTCTTGGTAGCCTCCTTGATATTGAGACTGGGAACATAATAGAAAGAAGCTGTAATAGCTGATCTGGTAATTTTTTAAATTTTATTTTAAAATGTTTCCAAATTTAAAATACAATAATCAAATACTAATATCGAGTCCATTATACACACTGGCATAGACCCCAAACCCATACCCTCTCCCTGTAACAAAACTCCAAGAAGAAAAAAACAAAATAAATAAGAAAAAGCATAGAAAAAGAGAAATAAGGAAAAATAAGAAAACCAAGAATAGAAACCTGGTTGCCAGAGGACTCCCCCTCACCACACGGCACTGACCATTTGTATCTTTTAATACTTCCAAGGAGGTTAATGAGGTTTTGAAGTTTAGGAAAAACATCTATAAATTAATTCCTGCAATTTGTAGACAGGGGTGCCAAATTTTCAAAAATACATCATATTTATTTCTCAGATAATAAGTAATTTCCTACAGAGAAACACAGCTCTGCTTTTCTGTGTTCCATCACTCCATACCTCCATGGGTGTCCAATTTCCATGTTACTGGCATTCATTTTCTTGCTACTGCCAAGGCAATCTTTACAAATTCTTTTTGATATAAAGATAATTTCAATCTTGGTCTTATCCCTTTAATATTACCAGGTACAAAATTCTGAAAAAAACTGAACATGTTCCATAATGTGTCTTCCTGCAAGATCAATCACGACATTATGTATCTTAACTGAAAGGGTCTTCTTTATCAAGATTGCCACTCCCCTTGCTTTCCAATTAAATGAACAATCTGTCACATATCCCACTTATTTAGCATTTCTTTAACTAATTCCCAGTAGAGTCACATTTCCACTTCCTAACTTTACCACATCACGTGACTCCCCCCTGATCTGGTATTTAAAAGAAGAACATATGCTAAAAACTGGAAAGTAACAAAGAATTAAGGTTATGATCTAATTCAGCAGTTATAAATTCCTGTTCAATCTGAACTTAATCTGTGTAGAACTGTTGTGTTGTTGATTAAGACTCTGCAATCCTGCCTGCAGAAATGGGAAGAATTAAACACAATTTATGAGTATTTATCCCATCTCAAATGGATCTCTGTGGCTGAATGTAATTGTGCTATTTGGCTGTGACAAAACACACAGAAGTGGAATGCTGGATTTTTTTGTAACTTGTTAAAGTGAGAGGTGGAATGGAACATATGTGTTGACAGTGTAGGCGAACACATCACAAAAATGGCTGTAGGTTAGCCACGGGACTGGGTTGACTCTTCATTGCCATGACAATATAGATAAGTATTAATGTGTCAGAATTTGGATGTTAAGACTTGATCGGGATGCAAAGACAACAATGTTGAATTTTATTTTAGCACTTAATATAAGCGCTCCTTCGGTATTTTCACCAGATAAGAAAGGACAGCAAAGGGAGGGGTTTTAAATTAATTCTCTTAAAATTGGTAATATTTATAATTGTCTGAT
Source organism: Narcine bancroftii (assembly GCF_036971445.1). Classification (NCBI taxonomy): domain Eukaryota; kingdom Metazoa; phylum Chordata; class Chondrichthyes; order Torpediniformes; family Narcinidae; genus Narcine; species Narcine bancroftii. The sequence goes on from NC_091477.1 coordinate 41,502,711, forward strand.
ATAAATTCACAAGTCAAAAATCAAAATATTTTCAACAATGTTCAACATTATAAAAATGAATGCAATGTTGCAGACTGCACAATATGAAATCTTCAAGCAAAATGCTTCCTTCTCCCCACCAGATATTCATTTTTTTTTCAAAAAGAGTAGAATTGAAAAACCTTAGTTGTCTCTCTTCCATGTTTGAAACCCTGTTGCTACTGGTTACAGCTTTGAGTGTTTCAGGCTACGATTAGAGTACTGAATTTGGAATTGTTACTGGTAGAGCAACAGTACCCCTTTAAGAATCTTTATGCAATAAAACCCCAGCAAACTCAAGCAATTGGCAAAAAAAAATTGTGGAAAATAAATTGGTAAAAAGTGTGGAAGTTTAAAAATATGCTCACCTCTCCATTAGTTCTCCATTTGCACAACACAATATTTCAAGCAACCAGAAAACTTGCTTATCCAACAACTACCAGTCCCCGTAGGTGCCAGATACTAGGGTTTTTTGCTAGATCTATACTGCTGAAGAAAGTCAGAGAAATGAGTAGGGAAACATAAATGTAGGCTGGAGAGTAATTTTCAATATTTTGTAGTAATTTTTGGTATCAATTCATAAAATGGGGTCTTCTCTTATCCTTAAATCCAGTCTGGAGTGTTGTTGACTGCAAGAAGCTAGGATAATGATTGTGTACGTTGTAGATTGATATTTTTTGCTAATTGTGTAAAGCTTAACTGAAATAAATTCGCTCATGAATACTATCATAATAGTAAGATAAATCTTCAAAAATAGATCACAAAATTCTGTAGACAATGTGGTTGAAATTTAAAAAAAAAACAAAATGCTGGAGAAGCCTAGCAGGTCAAACAGTGTCCTTTATACAGCAAAGGTAAAGGTACTGAACCAACATTTTGGGCTTGACCCCTTCATCAAAGTATGAGAAATGCCATCAATCGTCTGGACACAATGGTAGCGGGAGGAAGAGGTTGGATGGCAAGGCAGGAGATGATAGGTGAAAAGAGGATGGTGGGGATAGCAGCAATGAGGGGGAGGGGGAGATGGTAGGGCTGTGTCAGTTAAAGAACTGGAAGGACAGGAAAGGAGGAGGGGGAAAGAAGTGGCAAGCAGGTTTAATGGAAAGCAGTAAAGTTAATGTTGATGCTATCTGGCTGGAGGGTACCCAGCCAGAAAATAAGGTGTTGTTCCTCAAATCTGCTGGTGGTCAGGATGGGACAGTACACAAGACCATGGACAGAGAGATGTGAGCATGGGAGTGTGACCCAGAATTGAAGTGATTGGCCACTGGGAGGTCACTGTGATTGTGAACAGAGAGGAGGTGCTGAGCGAAGCAATCTCCCAGTCTCTGATGGGTTTTTCTGATGTAGAGAATGCCACAAAGGGTGCACTGGATGCAGTAGATAAGTCTTTTGGATGTACAAGTGAAGTGTTGCTTCATGTGAAAGGCCTGTTTGGGGCCCCGGACCATGATAAGGAAGGAGATGTGGTCGCAGGTGTTGCACCTCCTGCGGGCACAGGGAAGGTGCTGAGGGTGTGATGGGTAGGGAGGGATGAGTGCACAAGGGAATTGCAGAGAGAGGAGTCCCTTTGGAAGGTCGAGAGGGGAGGAGAGGGAAATAGGTGTCTGGTGGTAGGATCCTGCAGCAAGTGCTGGAAATTCCAGTGGATAATTTGGTGAGGTGGTAGGTGAGGATGAGGGGGATTCTATTTTGTTGCATCTATGGGCAGATGGGGCCAAGGCAGATGAACAGAAATGGAGAAGATGAGGGTGAAGGCTGAGTTCATAGTGGTGGAGGGGAAGCCACATTTATGGAAGAAGGCAGACATTTCAGAAGCTCTGGACTGGAAGACCTCATCTTGGGAAATGATGTGGTGGAGATGGAGAAATTGAAAGAAGGGGATGAAATCCTCGCAGGGACAGGGTGTGAGGAAGTGTAGTCCAGGTTGTGTAGGAATTGGAGGGTTTGTAGTACATGTCAGTGGACAATTTGTCTCCTGAGGTGGAGACAGAGAGATCCAGAAATGGGAGAGTGTTATCGGAGATGGACTAGGTGACTTTAAGATCGGGGTTTAAGTTGGCTGCGAAGTGGATGAACTTGACAAGCTCATCGCGGGTGCATGAGGCAGCCCCAATGTAGTTGTCGATATACCAGAGGAAGAGTTGGGAGGGTCTTGCCTATGTAGGCTTGCAGCCCACAAAGCCCACAAATAGGCAGGCATAACTGGGACCCACGTAGGTACCCATAGCTACTCCTTTAATTTGGAGGAAGTGGGATAAATTGAAGAAGTTATTTAGAGTGAGGACAAGTTCTGCCAGGTGGAGGAGGGTGGTGGTAGAAGGTGACTGTTGGGTCTTTGGTTTAGGAAGAACAAAGTGCTTTCAGACCTTCTGTGCAATAGAATGGATGTATAAAGGGATTGGACATCCATTGTGAAGATGAGGCGGTCCGGTTCAGGGAATCTGAAGGAGGAGATGGAGGTGTTGCAGATGTAGGTGGGGAGGGATTGGAGTAGGGCAGAAAGGACAGAGTCAAGGTAGAATTAAACTAGTTCAGTGAAAACATTCTTCACCTCCTTTCCACCACAATGTCCTCCGTGAAATTTGGAAGTGTCTTTTAGAAATACTCCTGCAAAGACTGACTAACCATTTATTCCATCAGTAAAAATATGGCGAGCTCTCCACTGGCTACCGAGACAGAGGTGCACCAAAGAAGAGGTACAAGGACTGCTTAAAGAAATCCCTTGGTGCCTGCCACATTGACCACTGCCAGTGGGCTGATATCGCCTCCAACCGTGCATCTTGGCGCCTCACAATTCGGCGGGCAGCAACCTCCTTTGAAGAAGACCACAGAGCCCACCTCACTGACAAAAGACAAAGGAGGAAAAACCCAACACCCAACCCCAACCAACCAATTTTCCCTTGCAACCGCTGCAGCCGTGCCTGCCTGTCCCACATCAGACTTGTCAGTCACCAACGAGCCTGCAGCTGACGTGGACATTTACCCCCTCCATAAATCTTTGTCCGCGAAGCCAAGCCAAAGAAGAAGAAACCCAATAGAATGATGATTTAAAATCAAATCTGAGATTTAAAGGAAAGAAATTTATTAGAAAACAGAAATAAAACATCAGCCTTCTTCATGAAAAAATAACCAATGTGTCACAATATACAAGCTTTAATTCTTCATTGTTTTTGTGTTGTGTGGCACATTTTGGACTCCACCCCCAGTTGATGAATAGCACAGAGATGTCCCTCCCCCAGCCTCATCCTTACAGCATGGTGTGATAGTACAGACCTATCAGCAATGTATATAGTTACAGTATCTAGAGTATGTAATGACTGCTTACAGCAATTGGCTGAGAGCTTAGCCACATCTACTGTCTGGGCCTTAAAGGGTTGTGTCCCTAGCCAGGTCGGATCATTCCGGACTGGTTGGCCACCTGTGAAGAGCTCCTGTCTTTTGCTAATAAAAGTCTTGGTTTGGATCAACAAGTCTTTGGTTCTTTCGACGAGCTCTACACATGGTACAACAAGATTTATTTTGATAGGAAATCCAAGAAACAAATGATTTATGTGAAAATGTTGTTTTATATTTAGACATTGCTTCCAATCCTCATGAGCTGAGCATGAAAATCTACGTCATCATTAAGGGTGTGAAGAATGAGTTCATGTTGTTGCTTCTATGCAGGAGCTGCCAGCAAAGCAAATTACATGAAGTAACAACAACACCTTCAAACACTTTATGATATACTCTAAAACATTCACTCTAAGTCACCATAACTCACACCTACAATCGATCGTGATTTACTGTGCACAGGGCTACCTCGTTGCTGCTCCAATCTTTGTGAACCTTGTGGGTTGGGATTTGAAATTTGTTCTTGAAAAGTGAGTTCATAAATCCTTGACCATGAAGCTATAAGAATTGGATAGATTAAAAAAACAACCTTCCCCTCTCTAGTACTGTATTTCTTTTACAAAGATATAGAGCATTTTATGGAACTTGTAACTTAATACCCCTGCATCTTATCAACTAGCCTGGATCTGTTCCAGCAAGAAAACACTTTTAGTCTTCACCAACCCCCACTTACAATCTATAACCTTTCACCAACCCAAAGCACTTTGAGGTTTAGAGCATCATGTAAATCCAAATATCAGTTTTATTGTTGTAAATGCTTGCATTTTGGTCTGAGTCGAACATTAATAATACTCAGCAACTCTGACAGAAAAATCATAAGGACTTTAGGCTTGCTCATCTTCTAGTCTTGTGGATAGTTTTCATGAGTAAAGTGAACAGTGGAATGACATTATATAATTACCGATGATGAATTATGGGAACAAAATGTAATCTTACTAAATCATGAAAATTACACGAGATAATTGGCTGCGCTAGCCTTTAACCAGAATAGCAATCTACACAGTCCATTGAACAGTAGAGCACAGAAACAGGTCATTCAACTCATGATGTTTTTTGCTGACCACAATGCAATTTAAACCCCACATACGCCTGCATGTGGTCTATATCCTTCAATTCTTAACTCTCAGAGCATGCAAGACAAAGCTTTTCATTGTATCTCATTACATGCGACAATTAACAGTTAGGTTCAATTTTATTCTGCTCATGCGTCTGTCTAAAATGTTGCATTTGTACCTGCTTCCACCACTTTCTCTGGCGGTGCATTCCAGGCAACTGCCACTCCATGTAAAAATGATCTTGCTTATGAATTCTCCATGAACTTTTCATCTCTCATCTTAAATCTATGTTCTCTAGTCTTTAAAATTTCCACCCTGGCAAACGACTCAGATTATTTACCCTGTTCCTGCCTTTCATAATTTTATACATATTTTTGCAGTTTCTAGGACACCAGAGAAAATGATCAGAGTTTGTTTAACTTCTCCCTGTAGCTGATACTCTCAAATCTAGGCAAAATCCCACTGAACATCTCCAGCACCTGCCCCAAAGCCTCCACATTCGTTTTATGTGGTGACCAGAACTGCACACAATATTACAAATCGACAACGAGATAGACAACAGACTCTCCAAGGCAAATAGCGCCTTTGAAAGACTACACAAAAGAGTCTGGAAAAACAACCAACTGAAAAACCTCACAAAGATTAGCGTATACAGAGCCGTTGTCATACCCACACTCTTGTTCGGCTCCGAATCATGGGTCCTCTACCGGCATCACCTACGGCTCCTAGAACGCTTCCACCAGCGTTGTCTCCGCTCCATCCTCAAAATTCATTGGAGCGACTTCATCCCTAACATCGAAGTACTCGAGATGGCAGAGGCCGACAGCATCGAGTCCACAGTGATGAAGATCCAGCTGCGCTGGGTGGGTCACGTCTCCAGAATGGAGGACCATCGCCTTCCCAAGATCGTGTTATATGGCGAGCTCTCCACTGGCCACCGTGACAGAGGTGCACCAAAGAAGAGGTACAAGGACTGCCTAAAGAAATCTCTTGGTGCCTGCCACATTGACCACCGCCAGTGGGCTGATATCGCCTCAAACCGTGCATCTTGGCGCATCACAGTTCGGCGGGCAGCAACCTTCTTTGAAGAAGACCACAGAGCCCACCTCACTGACAAAAGGCAAAGGAGGAAAAACCCAACCCCAACCAACCATTTTTCCCCTGCAACCGCTGCAACCGTGTCTGCCTGTCCCGCATCGGACTTGTCAGCCACAATCGAGCCTGCAGCTGACGTGGACTTTTACCCCCTCCATAAATCTTCGTCCGCGAAGCTAAGCCAAAGAAGAAGAAGCCTAACTAAAGTTTTATACTCCTGCAACGTGATGTTCTGACCTTTGTATTTGACATCCCAACTGATGAAGGCAAACATGTTGTACGTCTTTAACACACTATTGCAGTTTTCAGGGACCTACGAACTTGAATCCCAAAATCTTTGTGTACATCAATGTTCCTGACTCTCCTGTCGCTTGCTGTATATTTTCTTAGTGTCATCAAGTCATACAGCACAGAACACATTTTTTGGCTCAGCTTGTCCAAGTTGGCATTCCGGGAGATTCCCATTTGCTCTCTTTTTGTTCAAATCCTTTAAGCTCTTCTTATCCATATATATCTGTCCAAATGTCTTTTGAATATCAAAATTGTGCCTGCTTTAACAGATCCATCTGGCAACTCAGTGCAGATATGGAATACCCTCTGAGTGAAGAAGTTTCCCTTCAGATTTCTCTAAAATCTCTTCCTTCAATACATGCCCTAGTTCGTGAATAATCGAATCTGGGGAAAAAGACTGTGAGCATTAACATCACCTATGCACCTCTTGATTTTATAACTCAATCCTGATGGACCCTCCAAAATCCTGGTGAATCTCTTCTTCACCTCTTCCAATTTAATTTCAATGAGGAATAATAATCAGGAAAGAGTAATTTATGTCCACATTAAACTTAAATTGAAAAAGAAAAAAAAGATTTTTTGGTGTTTTGTGCATCTATTGTTGTGCAAGAGATTCGGGCTGTAACTCGCCTTAATTTTACAGTTGCAAATTGGTTATTTTCTTTGGTGTTTTCTTCCACTAGGCCCTATCATCGATTTCCAGGGGATCCCAGATTTTGTGAGTGGAAAATATCAACCAATTTCATATGTTAACAATTACAGGTAACTTTTCATCTTTGTATCTGTCCTAGCTAATGCCGTTGTAAGATTATCCATCTTTAATATTAACAGAGTTCCCTCTCCATAGATGCTGTCTGATGTATTTCTTCACCAGCCTGTCTAACTTCCTCAGAAACTGCATATTTTGGCTTCAGATATCAATAACAGTTCTGATTGACATTTTTCTGTTTTGACATGTTCCTTTGTTTGTTTTTCCCTCTCTAATGATTTAGATTTATACAAATGCAGCACAGTAACAGGCCATTTCAGTCCATGAGTCCACGCCACCCAATTTACACCCAATTAACCTTCAGCCCCGGTACATTTTGAATGGTGGTTGGAAATCAGAGCCCTTGGGAAAAACCAATGTAGACACTGGGAGAACGTACAAACTCCTTACAGACAATGTGGGATTTGAACCCCACTTCCGATAGCTGGTAAGGCGTTGTGCTAACTGCTATTCCCACTGTGCTACCTCGATGATTCCCATTAATCTGTTTATCCAAAAGCTTGTTGGCAGCAAAATCTTTGACTTATTCTATCGGTCCCTACAATCTCTCCCTACCTTCTTTACAATTAAAAACTCTTGCTTTCCCACTTCCTCCATTTTCAGAGTCCCTGACCTTTCCACAGATGCTGCTTGATTTGCTGAACGTTTCCACTATTTTCTGTCATTATAGAATGGGTGGCACTGAGCATTGTGTCATAGTGTTTTGCAGCACTTGGCTTAGCAAGTCCATCAAGTTGTCTAATCAAGCTAAACCTTTTTTGTGATGGAAGGTATTGTCCATGCAATCAGTGTCAAGCCTTGATCAAGTGAGTCTTCAGTGGAATCGCATCCAAACTGGGTCACCGTGAAAGGTCATTAATGCTGTTTTATCTGAAAGTCCACTGAATCACCATATTTGCTAAGAAATTAATTTATTTCAGTGTGAGTGAGAATACATGGCATCTCAGGCACTGAGTTTGACACCCTTGCAGACTTCAATGAGTTTACTCTTGCACCCATAAAGGACCTTGTTGTGAACAGGAAAGTTTTGCTCTCTCAGATGGTGGGGATCATGAGGAAACATTCCTGTTTCCTCGAAATCACACATGACGCCCATCATGAGGAAATCCACGATGCTAGTGGGACAAGAGAATCTGTTCTCCTTGTTGACTCCTTACATTAATGCATTGTCCAAACACAGCAGCAGACACAGGCATGGTCAACAAGTACCAGGGCTGCATGTAAAATGTCATCAACCTCCTTGAAATAAGAATTCATCTCTTGTATCTGTTGGAATGATGCACATGGAGACCTCATTATCATGAGAGGTCTGGCACCATGAAGAGCAGCTGATGCTGGAGGAAGAGCAGCAGGGAAACATAGAGACCAGAGAGCAAAATGAGTTGGAGCATCGGTAGAATGAAGAAGGCTCAACATTCGCGGCCTCATCTCCTAGTAATTAAGCCCAATGGATTATAAAATAATCCATTTTTCTCAGAAGCCAGCAAAATAAAATTCCCTAATGGAAGCCAAATAAAACTGCTCCAATATTTAAAATCGGCAAAGGATATCAATGATTAACCACAGGAGCCTAGAACTCAAACTTCTTTCACATCTGCCAAGCAGTCTATGTGGTTTCATTCTAATGCAAACATAAATCATTCCTTGCTCCAATTAATTTAATGACTTGCTACAAAATTTCTGCTTCCTGATGAACTTAAAGAACTTGAGCATAATGATGAAAATAATTGTGAGGATTTCTGTTCTGCAGGTGATCAGCTTGATACATCTTGTGAGACCTTGCTATTTCCTACAGCCTTGTCCTACTTCATGAGGATGAAGTACCTGGAAAATCCCAGTATAACACTTTCTGCTAACTCCCACTCCATTCCCCCCCTAGCCCCTGTCCACTCCTCCCTCCCCTCCCCCTGCCCCCCCTCACCCTCAGGAACTCTGAGGCCCAAGACGGAGGCCCTTGTTACATTGAGTCAGCTCACTGGGCAGGCAAAGTTATTCAAATGCCCACCACTGAATTCCCGGATGATTCTAAGATCTGCTATGAGAAGAGATTATGGTTCACAGGCATTCCCCATGTTTCCATGTTCGGAGATCTAAAGCTAAAGGACGAAGGTTTAAGGTGAGAGGAAAAAGATTTAATTGGAAAATGGGGGACAGATATTTAATACAGAAGATGGAGAGTACACAAAATAAGCTGCTAGAGGAAGCAGTAAATACAGGCACAATTACAATATTCGAAAGGCAGTTGAACAGGTACATGGATAGGACAAGTTTGGAGAGATATGGGCCAATTGCAGGCAAAGGGGTTAAATTTAGGTTGGCATTTTGGTCGGCATAAACAAGTTGGGCTGAAGGGCTTGATTCTGTGCTGCATAACTCTCTGACTCTCAGAAGACTACTGCTACTGAACGAATGTTCATGAATAAAACACGAAAATCTGCAGATGCTGTGGTTGAAGTAAAAACACAAAGCTGGAGAAACTCAGCAGGTCAAGCTGTGTCCTTTATATAACAAAGGTTAAAAAAAAATACATAACCAACGTTTTGGGCTTGAGCCCTTCATCGAGGTATGGAAAAATGACGGCAGGCCTCCAGGTAAAAGAGTAAGGGGGGGTAGGTGTGGTCACAAAGGCAGGAGGAAATAGGCAGAGAAGGGAGGGAGGGGACAATGACAATTGGAGGGAGAGGGAAGGAAGAGAACTGCAAAGGGGGAGGGGTAAAAGGAGGGGGAAGAGGAGATCAGATTAGCCGAAACAGGAAACGTCGATGTTAATGCCATCTGGTTGGAGAGTGAAGGGTAGAAAAGCACCTTGGGTTCTGACGAATCTAGAGAGGCTGCTGAAGAACTGTATCAATCCAAGATGTGTTTTTTTTCCATTCACGGGGACATGGAAAGCTCTGGGCATATAGCTAGACCTACTGGACAAAGACAAGTGGTCAAGGAAGCATGGGTTTGTATGCCTCATGTCATGTGGATGGGTTAAGGACACCTTCATTTAATGGAAGTCATTGTGATCAGGCACCTAAGGTACGGAGGTAAATAATTTGTGGAAAAGTTGCATATTGATGGGTCAGGGATAAGGATTGGCAGAAATAAAGGTGGGATCAAGGCTGGATGCTGCAGAATGGGTAGCCTGGTACGCTCTTGGGGACTGGGGATTTTAGCGGAGTGGATGGGTGATCATCACCAGTGCTGGAGAGAGGGGCATCAAAACATGTGGATGAGTATTTTGCAAACTCCATCTTGATGCTCTTGGAGTAAGAGCATCATTTGTGGATTGCCTAATGCCAGACATTCTCAGGTCAATGTGGTTCAAGTTTTGTATGTGATTCTGCAATAGGAATGTGGTCCAGTGAGTGACATTATCCTCATAAATTTTTGAAATTCGATTGATGGATTTAAATATGACTCATGACAGGAAGAGCCTGATCAAATTTTTACAGTGACCTGAGACATTTCAAAATGGTTATTATCATGCATTGTTCTTGAAAAATAATTGATTTTCAATTGTGTAATGCTATGAAAACTAGTTTTATATCATTGAATTTCCAGGCACACACAATGAATACCACTGAATTATATTATCAGCCCATAGTATGAGGGTTAAAATGAGTGGGAGGTGTGGAGCACACCATACAATTCACCTAGCTTAGTATACCTTAAGTTTATATTTTCATAAGCTGCAAGGAAGAGATGAAGGGGATGGATAATTTGGCAGATGTCATTGCTGTTCTGTATTCAAGCAACATTTTATGATCCAACTCCTCCAGATTCAAAACCTCAGACTAGGATGTCCTTTATCTTAGAATCAGAATCCGGATTTATTGTCATGAACAAGTCATGAAACTTGGTGTTTTGCGGCAGCATCTTAGTGTAAACGTACATATTATAACCATCTTACAGCATTTCTATAAAAAATGAAATATAATAATAATAATAATAATAACAGGGCATGAAAACGAAGGCAGAGTCATTGGTTCATTGATCATTCAGGAATCTGATGGAAGTGGGGAAGAAGCTGTCCTTGTGCCAGTGAGTGCTCGTCTTTAGGCTTCTGTGCCTTTTCTCTGTTGTTTACATCCGGTACCGCACGGATGGCAGTCTCTTCAATCTGAGGCGCCTGCAAGCTCACACCAAGACACAAGAGCAACTTGTCCGTGAACTAATCTTTGCTGATGATGCCGCTTTAGTTGCCCATTCAGAGCCAGCTCTTCAGCGCTTGATGTCCTGTTTTGCGGAAACTGCCAAAATGTTTGGCCTGGAAGTCAGCCTGAAGAGAACTGAGGTCCTCCATCAGCCAGCTCCCCACCATGACTACCAGCCCCCCCCACATCTCCATCGGGCACACAAAACTCAAAACGGTCAACCAGTTTACTTATCTCAGCTGCACCATTTCATCGTTTTGCTGATGTTGAGCGTGAAGTTGTTGTTACACCATTCAAAGATGCAAGGATCGACAACGAGATAGACAACAGACTCGCCAAGGCAAATAGCGCCTTTGGAAGATTACACAAAAGAGTCTGGAAAAACAACCAACTGAAAAACCTCACAAAGATTAGCGTATACAGAGCCGCTGTCATACCCACACTCCTGTTCGGCTCTGAATCATGGGTCCTTTACCGGCATCACCTACAGGTCCTAGAACGCTTCCACCAGCGTTGTCTCCGCTCCATCCTCAACATTCATTGGAGCAACTTCATCTCCAACATCGAAGTACTCGAGATGGCAGAGGCCGACAGCATCAAATCCACACTGCTGAAGATCAAACTGTGCTGGGTAGGTCACGTCTCCAGAATGGAGGACCATCGCCTTCCCAAGATCATGCTATATGGCGAGCTCTCCACTGGCTACCGAGATAGAGGTGCACCAAAGAAGAGGTACAAGGACTGCCTAAAGAAATCTCTTGGTGCCTGCCACATTGACCATCGCCAGTGGGCTGATATCACCTCAAACCGTGCATCTTGGCGCCTCACAATTCGGCGGGCAGCAACCACCTTTGAAGAAGACCGCAGAGCCCACCTCACTGACAAAAGACAAAGGAGGAAAAACCCAACACCCAACCCCAACCAATCAATTTTCCCTTGCAACCGCTGCAACTGTGTCTGCCTGTCCTGCATCGGACTTGTCAGCCACAAACGAGCCTGCAGCTGACGTGGACATTACCCCTCCATAAATCTTCCTCTGTGAAGCCAAGCCAAAGAAAGAAGAGTAGATGGGCTTGGCCTGGGTGGTGGAGGACTTTGAGGATAGGGGCTGCTTTTTTTAAAGACACCCCTTTATGTAAATGTCCTCAATGGAGTGAAGTTTTGTGCCTGTGATGTTGCAGGCTGAGTTAACAACCCTCTGGAGTTTATTCTTGTCCTTAGAGTTGGCGACTCCATACCAGGCAGTGATTCAACCACTGTAGAAGTTTATAGGAGTCTTCGGTGACATACCGAATCTCCTCAGACACCTCACAAAGTATAGCGATTACATCAAAGTGGAGGATCCAGGACAGATCCTCAGAGATGTTGACTCTCAGGAATTTGAGGTTCTGGACCCTCTCCACTACTGACCCCTCAATGAGGACTGGGTCGTGTGCCCCTGACTTCCCCCTGAAGTCCACAATCATCTCCATGGTTTTGCTGATGTTGAGCGTGAAGTTGTTGTTACACCATTCAAAGATCTGTCGCTGAGATACACATACATACTGGTTGTTGTCACCAACCTAGCAAATAACCACAGAATTTTGAGTGAAACTGAATTACAGATGGAAAACAAGAGCAAAGTCCAATCAATTCTGCCTGCAGCCTTACACGGAATAGGTCCCCACTTCATACTGACCGCATACACCAACTTAGAATTGTTCTTCCAACTGTGCTTGTTTTGGGTGTATCCAGAATCAAGAAATGTAGGAGCTGTAGGGTCAAAGTAATGATGCTGCTTCTTCATCTGTACTTTTGAGCCACTTTAATGGAACTGTATACTTACTAAGAGGTGAGAGTCCACTCAAGAACTTTTTGAGATGACAGCACACATCTCTTTCATTAATGAACCATTGCCCTGATTGCAGTTTCTGATGTCTGATGCATTCTTTAATTGTAAATTTGCAAATCCAAAGGAGAAATCTACTTAGTGCTACAGGGTGTGCAGTATTGAAACAGGCCCTTCAGCCCATCAAGTCTGTGCTGAAAATCAGCCACCATTTACACTAACCTAACATTTATGAATATTAAGACTCCAAGGTGTCTAATATGCCTTTATTTAAGAAGGTTCAATGACAAAGCAGTGAGACTGACATCAGTGGTGAGAAAGTTATTGGACGTGATTGTGATAAATAGAATCTACCTGCACTTGGAAAGGCAAAGGATTGATAGTCTTCATAATTTTGTGCTTGGGAAGCCTTGCCTCACAAATTTAATTGGTGTGCCTTGAAGAGGTGGCCAAGGGCATTAACGAGGGGAAGGTAGCGCAAATCGTCTATAGAGACATTAGAAAACCCTCTTACGATGTCTCAAATGGTTCGGCAGGGAGAAGGTTAGATCACAAGGGATCCAGGATGAGCTGACTGATTGAATGCAAAATTTACTTGGTGCAAGGAGAGTAGTAATGGTGAATTGGAGGTCTGTGACCAGTGGTGTGCAGCAGGTATCGCAGGTAGTTTGTAATCTATATGAATAAATTCGATGGGAATGTAGTTAGCAGAGTTAGTAAATTTGCAGATGACACTAAAATCAATGGTATTGTGGTGAGCAAAGAGAATTATTTGAGATTACAACAGACTCCAAATCATTTGGGAAAGTAGGCCATGGCATGACCGAATGAATTTGCCATTCTATAGGAATACTTTGAGTCACTCCTCTGTACCCGGCATGATTTCTTCAGAAACCTCAAGGTCACATTGACTCTCCATTTCCTCATCATATGAGCTGCGCATTATGGAAAATAGCTGTGGAACTGTACCATCCGAATTCCCAGAGCATTGAAGGGTCAGAGGTGATTAGAGAGATAAGGAAGAATGAAGGCTAGAAAGGATTAGGAAGAAAGTCAAAAACCTGAGGTGTTGCCATCTGGAGTTGATTCAGTGAGTAAAGGGCTGATGTGCTTGCAGGAGCTGTATTACTTCAGGACAATGACTGGAAAGATCTGGGCAGAAGATGGAAGGATGACCATGGGAAAATTCTAATAGTTGAGACTGTGCGTAAACAAAGCAAGAATGAGGGTTTCACATCAGAGATCATGTTATGGCATTGGAAAAAGGAGGATTTGAGTGTGATGTACTAAAGCACTTTTATTAAACAGCTACCCTGCTTCGGTTTTGAATGTAATTCACTCAGCTGTTGGAGTATGCTCATCTCAACGAGAACTTTAAATGTTTTACTTGTTGCAGCAAATGTTATATTCTAGATTAATTCTGAACCAGTTCCAAATAAATGACTCCATTTTTAGTCTCCCTCATCATCTATTGATCTCCAGCGATTATTCTTAATCCTAAAACTCTGACCATTGAACTGTTAAAACTTCGTACTTTCTTGCTTGGGGTGATATCAGGTTCATTTGGATATGGGCTAATAATTTCAGTCATGCATTTATTAAAAGCAGGTCAACTCAATTATAATTATAGACCCTTTTTCATTCCAGAACATTTTATATTTTAAATAATTCTGAGGAGCCACCATTCATATTATATGTTCATGATGATATATTTGTTAGTGAGAAAAATGGCTACAGGTGAATCCTGCCTACCTTTCTATCTTTCCTGGAGGTCATTTAACTACCTGATGCCTGCACCTTTCACGTAACCACCTCCCTGAAACACCTGTCTCTGACCCTCTATGCCTCCTGCTTGCTCCTCACTGCCACTCCAACCAACCCCTGGTGTCTGAGAGGAGCTCCACGTACCCTGCAGACGTAGTTATCAGGTTCACTAGACTGCTCCATAATATATCCCAAATTTACAGGAGGATTGTACCACTTCACTGCCCCATTGAATAAACCGGTAGAAAACATAAAATAATAATCTTACCTTAATGCTGTTCACCCTCCTCACATAAACTGGTGTTCTCTAAAGCCTGCACTACCCGCTGTATCAATCTCAAATTGGCCCTTCTCAAAATAGCCACTCTGCTGAAGACTACCTCCCTTTTATTCACTGATCAGCCTGCAGGAAGGGAAACAAACATCTGCTCATCTCCCACTGCCTCTATAAATTCTCACTGCCCCTCTTCCTGACTTTTCTATAAACTCTCGCTGCCCCTCTTCCTGACTTTTCTATAAACTCTCGCTGCCCCTCTTCGTGACTTTTCTATAAACTCTCGCTGCCCCTCTTCCTGACTTTTCTATAAACTCTTGCTGCCCCTCTTCCTGACTTTTCTATAAACTCTCGCTGCCCCTCTTCCTGACTTTTCTATAAACTCTCGCTGCCCCTCTTCCTGGCTTTTCTATAAACTCGCGCTGCCCCTCTTCCTGGCTTTTCTATAAGCTCTCGCTGCCCCTCTTCCTGGCTTTTCTATAAACTCTCGCTCCCCCTCTTCCTGGCTTTTCTATAAACTCTCGCTGCCCCTCTTCCTGACTTTTCTATAAACTCTCGCTGCCCCTCTTCCTGACTTTTCTATAAACTCTCGCTGCCCCTCTTCCTGACTTTTCTATAAACTCTCGCTGCCCCTCTTCCTGACTTTTCTATAAACTCTCGCTGCCCCTCTTCCTGACTTTTCTATAAACTCTCGCTGCCCCTCTTCCTGACTTTTCTATAAATTCTCGCTGCCCCTCTTCCTGGCTTTTCTATAAACTCGCGCTGCCCCTCTTCCTGGCTTTTCTATAAGCTCTCGCTGCCCCTCTTCCTGGCTTTTCTATAAACTCTCACTGCCCCTCTTCCTGGCTTTTCTATAAACTCTCACTGCCCCTCTTCCTGACTTTTCTATAAACTCTCGCTGCCCCTCTTCCTGGCTTTTCTATAAACTCTCACTGCCCTTCTTCCTGGCTTTTCTATAAACTCGCGCTGCCCCTCTTCCTGACTTTTCTATAAGCTCTCGTTGCCCCTCTTCCTGGCTTTTCTATAAACTCTCACTGCCCCTCTTCCTGGCTTTTCTATAAACTCGCACTGCCCCTCTTCCTGACTTTTCTATAAGCTCTCGCTGCCCCTCTTCCTTACTTTTCTATAAGCTCTCGCTGCCCCTCTTCCTAACTTTTCAGGTGCTGCCAAGCTTGAGAAAGAGATCAAAATGGACATTAAATGTATCTATGCATAAGGGTTTGGTGCCAGCAAATTCACTGATACATTTCAAGGTTAAAAATAAGTTTTCTCTGGGTAGGGAGGGAAATACCAACTCCATTTGTAACATGATTGAAAGTCTCCTTTGAAACCTAATGTTGGGGAAAACTATTTTCTGTACATATCTACCAAATATTCTGGATATTATTCTGTGGAAGGACATGAAGAAGGTCACGCGAGCAGCTTTGTATGAATCGACTGCTGCATTATTAACAAATTCAATTACATCTGAGCCATGAAGTGACTTTAAACTAAGAGTAACAGTCAGGAGAAGCCATGCATGTACTCATGCTGGCGATGAAACAAAAAATGGTTTGGCATTTATCTTTCTGATGGATAAGTGAAACTTGTCTTCTAAGAGACTCATGTGATAATGCTACCTTTCAAGAATGGTTTCAAAATAACATGGTAGGGGGACAAATTGCCAATCAAACTTTTGAGTTACAATGATCATGGATATTCAGCGTTGCATTTTCAATTTGTTACTTCTACTAATACTTTAAAGTAATCGAATAAGGTTAAGTTCATTTTTTTTAGCATTCTCAAGGATTAAAATAGCATAGACAATATTTTTTATGATGAACTGTAGAGACCATTAAGATGTACTGTTCACCCCCACATTGTATGAAATGCTTTATTTTTCTTTATATATCCTGAACTTAATTTACTTTTCTTGCTCTATTAGTAAATATTGCATGTATTTTATATTATATTTGCTAACATAATAAATAGTTAGCTATTCGTTAACTATTTGCAGAAAACAAATAGCTAACCTTTCACTAGTTTTTTTAACTAGTGCACTGACGAGTTACTATATAATACGATAGAGTAAATATTTTATGATAATAATTGTGATTCAATGAATGTTTAAAGACCCTGAGGCTAAGACATGGAGAAAAATAGCACAATCTGACTGAATGATGAGCTACTTAAGCATGTTAATTCGCCAGCTATATTGTTCTTAAAGAGTGACGGTACAATGTTGCTTACACTCCTGACCCTTTCATCAGTACAAAATTTCTTGCCAAATATGAATGATACATTTGAAATGAAACAGCAAAGATGAATGAATGACCCTGAGTTTACTTCAGTTAAGTTCAGTTGAAAACTACAGCTGCACTGATCGTACAATTTGCAGTTTCTCTGAAATTACTATGACAAGTACACATTCTGATCTTCCTGATCTCCTCCTTAGACTCTGCAGCAACTGAAAGAGTTTAAGGCTGATTAAAATAGATTTCCATTTCTGCTTACTGCCAGGTTTTAGATGAGTGCTGTTTTTATTGACCTTTTACTGAGGTTAATATTTTCACAGCAAAGCATGAAATGAATGAATACAAAAACATTGTGGACCTCTGCAAATCGAATTCCATCTGCTTCCTTTACTGAGCAGAAAGTAAAATTTGATTAAGATTGAAGAGTTCATTTTAAGAGCACTCCTCGTGATGTAGAGATCTTCAAGGAAATAATAGTGAAGTGCAGCATTAAAATTGCTATGCTATTTATGAAAATGAATGTCAATCATCCTTCAGCTGGCAGTGAATATGAACACGTTGCTAGTTATGCGCTTAAATAGTGTACATCTAAAGGGGACATGAAGGTGGTATATTTTATGCAAATTAGCTGTCAGAGAATTACACATGAAATGAAGTTGGGAATTATTAAGTATAGGATCTACTAATACCCCTTATCTGTAGTCACCAGACTTCAGATTTACGGAGAAATGTTTTATACATTGCATGCTAGTCTGGTCTGAAATGATACTGCATTCGACATTACAATACCTTAAAAATATGACATGACCAGTTGAAGTATGTTTCAATTGTTAATATTTTGTACCTAATACATGGAGGACAGCTTCTATTGGAAGGTTACGGTTTTGTGCAATTGCATAACTAACTCCATGCACTGCTTAAATATTGAATGAATCACTACAGAAAGTGTTGAACCATTCGTTACCACAGCAACAAGTCCTTAGCTTTATATAATGGTTTTGAAATGTCTCTGCGCATTGCATGGGTGCAGAGGGATATGGGTGCTAAGCCTTGGATGCAAGATTAGGAGAGGCATCTCAAGCTTGGTCTATATGGAGGTTCTGAAGAAAGAGAGAAGCAAGTTTAGACTGAAATATTTAAGGAGGGATTGCAGAGGCTTGGATCTAGGCAAGAAAAAGAGTGGACTATCAAAAGATTTTAAGGAAGTTTAATCAATGAAATAGAGAAACAGATTTATAAACTAATCTAACAAATTTAATCATAACTCTCTAAAAGTGACTAAATATGCAATGCAATTATCTTTGAAAACTGCTTGAATAATTTAATGCATATTACAGCTATTCTTAATTAGTTACACAGTTTAAATAAGCCGTAAGTAAATGCATGGTGTTACTGCAATTGCCAACCTGATCATCTATTCAGATGACATATTTCCTTGATGTTTCATGAATGATGTTTCATGAAAAGGCAAACAAGGAGCTCATTCCAATACTTTGCTCTCCAAAAGAAATGTCTGTACTTACATGAATTGCACAATAAAATTTTTGCAAAAATAGATATTTTTTTCTTCATAAGTATAGGAAATTAGGAAATAGGATTTAAATTTGCTTTTCACATCATCAAGTAATTTGAAAATATGCATGAATCCATTCACAAAACAATTGACTCTCTTAATGAAAAGGAAATAAAAATCCTTTCCATTTGGAGAGTCAAATTAGCAGACTTTACAAACTAGAAATACACAGAAACAGGCTCGTGATTCCTCTTCATCTAATCACATATGCATTAGCTTCTGCTCCCATCTTCCTGTCTTCCTTGGTCATTTGTCCATTTTCTCCTTATGTACATCATTGTGTCACTATCATAAACATAAATTCAGAATTAGGTGGGATTTTGATTGCTATTTATGCTTGCAATATTGTAGCCCAACTCACATTGCTTATCAAATTCAATGGCATGTGTCTGGGAGCGCACAGTAGAGGAATGCTGGTGACGACAACCCTTACATAATGCATACCTGGATGATGCCTGGCCTACAGGCTAGGACACACAACATACACTTGCAGGAAGCCAGGTCTGGACACTAAGAAGTATCCTCCCTGCCCCTCTCACCCTCCACACCTGCAGGTTTGGAGAGACAGAATTAAAGGAAAGCTCTTTCTGCTGAAGTGACTTCTAGACTTGTATTCTAAGATTTGAAGAGCTGTATGCTCTTGGCACAAAAATCTTGAGTTGGGCTGCCAGCATGTGAACAAGACAGACTGAATGAAAGGACTCTTTTTCAACAGAAGGTAAAGAAGGGTGAAAGAATAAAAGTACTGACTAAGAGAGGCTGGGGGAGTGCTCGCAGCCTTCTGCCATCTTCTGCAGGCAGACCTCCAGCCACAGACCCTCACCAGGCCAATTCCCCTTGTGGTAGTTAAACCTGGACTTAAGCAGTGCAGTTGATACATCCCACGTGTCTCTGTCTATAGCCTATCAATCTGTTGAGGACTTGACAAAAATCCTCTATCCAAGGGCAAGGAAAATGTACTGGTATCTTCTTCTCCCTGAACAGATTACACATGAAAATAACTCAGGAAGTGGGCTTGCTGGAGCTTTAGGGAGTGATTAACTGCATCCACATAGGAACATTAACCTACTGCACTGAAAAAAAAACAATCACTCCCTTCATTGGCAGAAAATCATGCAATACTACGCAATGCTCCTGAGAAGCTTGTATTCCTCATTCTGAACTGGTCCACTTGGCCTGCTGCATTTCACCAAAAGCTGAAAATAAATCCTGGTGACAAGATCTATCCCTGAATCATTACATTGTGATTCAAAAGCAGGCTTCGGAAAGCACTGCTAACCACAGCAAGGTGCAGAGAGCTGCGAAATAAAAAGGTTGGAAACACTCTGCCAGCAAAGGCATCACCTGTGGAAAGTGAAACGGGGTTAATGTTTCAGGTCAGGACTGGGTAAGAAAGAAAAAAAAGCTTGTTTTAAATTGCAGAATGACTGGAGAGAGATGAATAAAATAGAGGAATATTTTCAAGGACGATTGATGTTGAATTAAGTTTCAGTTGCCATTTGGCTAATGGTTTAATGGGGCAGTGAGAGAGTGAAAATAAACAAATGCAATAAAATGGGTGCAGATCAAGGACAAGAACACAAACATAGGGATCAAATAAATGAATTTTGCAATGGGTCAGGTTGTACTAATACAATATCACAGATGGATGACCGCCAGCAGAAATGGTTAGATCAGATAGGAGTAACGTTACATCGTTCCCTGAAGGTAGAAACTCACGTGAATAGGGTGGTGAAGAAGGCTTTTAGTATGCTGGCCTTTATCAATCATTGCATGGAATATAGGAGTTGGGAGGTGATGTTGAGATTGTATAAGACGTTGGCGCGGCCTAATTTGGAGATCTGTGTGCAGTTCTGGTCGCCTAATTATAGGAAGGATATAAACAGAGTGGAGAGAGTGCAGAGAAGGTTTACCAGAATGTTACCTGGGTTTAAGCATCTAGAGTATAGGGAGAGATTGGACAGATTAGGTCTTTATTCTTTGGAGCGTAGAAGGTTGAGAGGGGATTTGATAGAAGTATTTAAGATTATGAAAGGGATAGACAGAGTGGATGTGGATAGACTATTTCCGTTAAGAGGAGGAAAGATTAAAACAAGAGGACATGAGTTAAGAATTAAGGGGCAGAGGTTTAGAGGTAACATGAGGGGGAACTTCTTTACTCAGAGAGTGGTAGCCGTGTGGAATGAACTTCCGGGAGAAATAGTGGCGGCGGAGTCAATTTTATTATTTAAGAAAAGGTTGGACAGGTCTATGGATGAGAAGAAGATGGAGGGTTATGGGCATTGTGCAGGGAGGTGGGACTAGAGAGGGGTGTTTGGTTCGGTGCGGACTAGAAGGGCCTAATGGCCTGTTTCCGTGCTGTAATTGTTATGTTATACCACGCCCTCCATGATGTTTGGGATAAAGACACTCTTTTCCATTATTTGCCCCTGTGCTTCACAATTTAAAATTTGCAATGAAACAATTGACGTGATTAAAGTGCACATTCCAGATTTTATTAACGTGTATTTATGTACATTTTGCTTTGACCATGTGGAAATTACAGCACTTTTTATACATAGTCCCCTCATTTCAGGGCACCACAATATTTGGGACATAATATCATGCCTCATAATCTTGTAAACCTCTGTTAAGTCACCTCTCATCCTTCTTTGCTCCTAAAAGAAAAGCTCAAGCTCTGTTGCCTCATAAGACATTTTCCAATCTGGGCAACATCCTAGTAAATCTCCTCTGCATCCTCTGAATCACTCGCACATCTTTCCTGCAATGAGGTGACCAGCACTGAACACAATATTCCAGGTGCGGTTGAACCAGAGATTTATAGAGCTGCCACATTACCGCACAATTCTTGAAGGCCAGTATTCTATAAGCTGCCTTAACTGCCCTATCAATCTGAAGAGCATCCTTGAGAGGTCTAAGGATTTGGACTCCAAGTTCCCTCTGTTCTTCTACACTGTTAAGAATCCTTCCATTAACCATGGACTCAGCCTTCAACTTTG
Organism: Narcine bancroftii; assembly: GCF_036971445.1. Lineage (NCBI taxonomy): Eukaryota > Metazoa > Chordata > Chondrichthyes > Torpediniformes > Narcinidae > Narcine > Narcine bancroftii. The sequence continues at coordinate 41,524,149 of NC_091477.1, forward strand.
ACCTTTCAAAGGCATTCACTTCACTCCATCTGCCAGATAGAGGTGGAGAAAGTGAGTTTTCTAAAGCTGTAGCGTTTCATATTAAATACATAAGACTGTCACATGCTCAGATGAAAGATGAGCTGACAATAGGCCTTCAAAGGCCTTGAACAGATAGGTCAAAGCAGATTTATAAATTCATAGAGTTGCATAGCCCATTGACACAACTCATCCATATGGGCCAAATGGCAATCAACCATTTGTCTCTATCTGAATGCAGTGCATAGATTGGAAAAGGTGCAAGTTAATTGCTGCTTCATTTGGAAGGATAGAAACAGAAATAGAATTGGAAGGGATTGTTCTATAGATCAGTTAAGGGCTCCACTCAACAAAAGAAGCAGTTTGTTTTTGCATGTAATAGATCGCAGATATTTTATCTTGGGCTGGATAATGGGAAATGACATCAATAGCATGCAAAGAATTGACCATCTCCAGCAGAAGGTATGCAGACTTTTCTTTTTCTTGTTGAATACTGTTGCCATTGCCTAGCCCTGATCATTAATATCCAGGAGATTATTGCATCTTTGGAAAGCTAAAACTCAATTTCTGGATTTGTTAGATTTTAACCCCCTCTTTAAGCCATATGCTAAATTTATAAAAGGAGTTCCTTACTTGTCAAGATGAATGTAGCCTCACCCACATTGAAGCATGTTCTCTTTTAGCCTAGTTGAATATTGTTTGATTGAACAAGACAAAGCAGTCTACATGATTGTCACAGCCAATAACAACCCGGAATTTGTATTGCTCTCCACTGCAGCTGCGAATATCACCCATAATATTGATGGCATCACTTACCAACTCGTCATCTATGCATTGCTCAAAACAGACAAAACCATTCAGCCCATTTAGACTATGCCACCTTACAGAGCCTTCCAATTCTGCAACTGTTTTCAGTTATGTCACATGCTCATCAGTTTCCTTTTGATTCTCCTAGAGCTCCCATAAAATACTGAAGGTCTACCAAGAAAGGCAATGGCAATAATCCCATAGATCTACCTCCAAGTGGCAACCATCATTACTCAGACGGAAATCACCTTTTTAATTGTTTAGTTCTTTTTAAAAATTGCGATACAGCCTGCAAAATTCCAGCTCACAAGCCCGTGGCACCCACCTACACACAGACACAGGGAGAATGCCAGATTCGAACCTGGGTCACTGGCCCTGTAATAGTGTTGTGCTAGCCACGACGCTAACCTTTCTTGAATTGCTACTGAAGTGCAATTCTAGAACAGACCATTAATATTTATTACTTACTGATTATTAAGTACAGATGTGCTGGCAATTCTCCATAAAAGAAAAAAAAGCAAATTCATAATTTTCATAGTGATAAGTGTTTGCTCAACCACATATTTTCAACCCAAGTCAAACCTCTGATGCCTTTTTATCCACGTTCTTTCACGTTCTTTTACCAATGCCACATCCTATTGCTGCAGCTAACCCAATGAAAGCAACTTCTTGGACGTCATTTCCCATTATCCAGCCCAAGATAAAACAAAACTGCTTCTTTTATTGAGTAGAGTCCTTAACTGATCTATGTGACTCTATGAATTTATAAATCTGAATGGACCTATCTGTCTGAGGCCTCTGGAGGCCCATTGTCAGCTCAGTTTCCATCTGAGCATGTGACAGTCTTATGTATTTAATATGAAAAACGCTACAGCTTTAGAAAACTCACTTTCTTTGCCTCTATCTGGCAGATGGAGTTCGATCCAGATATGGTTCTGGGCTTGGTTTTGGAATTAATTTTCCTCAGTGGGAGAACAAGAATAGTCACTATTTTCAGCTAGAACCCTTCATCAAAACACCTGTGGAGTCCACATATTTAGGCCATTGGATTGATAGTAATGGCAAAGAGAAAGATGAAAGAAGTCAGAGGGAAAGTTAAACAATGATGGAAACAGAGGGATGCAAATTCCAAAATATTTAAAGACCAAGAAAACAACTGTGGAAAATAAAACTGTTTGGGAATAAATCAGTAACCTGTGCATTGAGGTAGAGGACTTGAAGATTAGTAAGTTGGTGGGTGACACTAAAGTTGGCTGATTCATTATGTCTGTGCATGATACTCAAATTGGTGATTCAGTTGACATTATCTAATATTAACAGTATCTAGATCAGTTAGAAAAGTGAAATAGAATGTAATATGGAAAAATGCAAGGTGTTATACCTAGGCAGATTAAACCTGGGCAAGATTTACACCATGAATGTTACGATTGCAGAAGGAAGACACTTGAGTATTTTATTCTACATTATATCAATCAGAATCTCAAGGAGATATCAATAAAATAGAAGAATTCCTGTCACAATTGGAACTCCCAAATTTAGTTTTAGAAGAACAGGAGGGACTCAATGCTCCCTTTATTCAAATAGAGATAAGGGAAACATTAGGCTCACTGTAGGTCAACAAGTCTCCGGGCGAGGAGCCACATATTCTCCCAAGATCATTCTCAATGGCAATAATTACGGTGATATCTAAAAAATACAGGGATCCATTGAAACCATCATCTTATAGACCTATTTAATTATTGAATTCAGATTATAAGATTATTGCCAAAGCCTTAGCAAATAGATTGGCAAATTTTTTGTCATAATTAATAAATATGGATCAAACAGGTTTTGTGCAAAAGAAACAGTCTGCAGATAATGTAAGCAGGTTACTTAGCATAATCCATCTGGCTCAACTGAGAGGTGATCTAAATGGGCCTCGATGCAGAAAAAAACATTTGATAGATTGGAATGGGATTTCTTTTTATTTAAAGAGCTGGAAAGATTTGGACTCGGGCAAATTTTTTATAAATTGGATTAAGTCATTATACTATGAACCTAAAGCCAAGGTTGTGACTAATGGAATAATTTCTCCAGCATTCCCATTAACCAGATTTAGTAGACAAGGATGTCTATTATCTCCGACTCTCTTTATTTTGGCTATAGAACCATTAGTCAAAGCAATTTGGTGAGATCCAGGCACTAAGGGATTCAGGGTCAACAAGGAAGAATATAAGGTTAATTTATAACACACATTTTGCAACTTCATTACAAAAATTGTACGCAAAACTGGAAGAGTATGGGAAAGTCTCAGGTTATAAAATAAATTGGTACAAAAGCAAAATTATGCTGCCTACTGGGGGGCGGGGGAATTATAGCCAATGTCAAAACAAAATCATTTTAACTGACTGCTAAATGGGATTAAATAATGAGGGATTAGAATAGATAATAATTTACAGAATTCATATAAATTACATTATCCCCCCCCTTGCTTAAAAAGGTTGAAGAGGATTTGAATAGGTGGACACTTCTACCAATAACACTAACTGGTAGAATGAATTGTATAAAAATGAACATATTTCCAACAGTACAATATCTCTTTCAGACACTGCCCATACCATTGCCTCAGAGGTTTTTTCAGTATTTAAATAAATATGTCAGAAAATTGATTTGGAAAGGTAAGATAACTAGAGTTTCCATAGCACAAAATTAACATGGAAATATGAGCTGGGAGGTTTGCAACTCTCAAACTTAAAAAAATTGTATTTGACAGTCCAGATGAAATTTGAAGGAGGGCACAAGCCTTCATGGGTGAAAACAGAACTGTTAAAGTGGGAGAGAGGATAGTAAGGATTTTATATAATAAATGGGACTCAAAATTAACATCTGGTGAGAAAGAATCTCCCTTGTTAAAATATATAATTAATATTTGGTACAAAATAATTATCAGACCAGGACTAAAGGGGGGTGGGGTTATCTCCAAAAGCACCCCTGACTCAGAATAGGTTCATACCTTTAACAATGGATAATAAGATTTTGGATACCTAGTCCCAGAAAGTGATCAGGTATATCAAAGACTATTATGAGAAAGGACATCTTATGTCATTTGATCAATTAAAAATGAAGAATGGTACAATCTTCTACTTTTTTCAGTTAAGGGATAAATTGGGTCCAACAATGATTCTACCAAAGTGCAGTGATGTGGAGACTGATTCGAAAGGAAACCACAAAGAAATTTACTTCAGCAATGTATCTCTTACTTTAAATGGGATCCCCTAAACAAGGGGTATATGTCTAGATAGAGATGGGTATTAGACTTAAATATAAGAATTGGTGAACAAAATTGGTCTAATTTATGTCTGCACCAGCTATATATATCTCATGCAGCAAAAATTTAAAAAATTAAAATCAGATATTTCCATATATATAAAACCATATAACCGTTTACAGCACCGAAACAGGCCATGTCGGCCCTTCAAGTCCGTACCGGTTCACTTGAACAACTCCACTAGCTCCTCCGCAAACTCCTGAGGAAATAGAGGCTTTCTTCCATGTCTCACAGATCAATGTTTTAGATGCGGTGAAGAGATAGGAACCTTTTTACATTCAACCTGATCATGTCCCCAGGTGAGGCCCTTCTGGGTGGATCTATGGAATTTCCTAGAGCAAATGATAGAAATTTAATTTTCACAGAACCCAGAACTGTTTATTTTTTACTGGGGAATATTGTGGGTGTAAGACCTAAAATGAGGCTGTTCAAATATCAAACAGAATTCATCAAGATCGCATTGGCAATGACCAAGAAATGTGTAGCAGTTACTTGGAAGTCTGATTCCCATCTAGGTGTAGCTCATTGGAATGCAGAAATGCAGAGTTGTGTTCCCCTTGAAAAGATTACCTATAACCTAAGAAATAAGTATGGCATGTTTTTTAAAATATGGTAGCCATATTTACAAAATGTGGGTGCAAATCTTTAGCTGTGCCCTCCCACTTCACCCTCGAGACCTGCCTCAATTTCCCATCGAGATCTAGGTAAGTCATGAAAATTTGAAGCGTGTGGAGTAGCTGATAGATCCCCAACAATTCCTCTCTCTCTTTCTTTCTTTCCTCTTGCTTTATTTTTTCCTTGGGATTTCTTCTTTCTTTCCTAATTCCCTCTTTTCCTTTCTTTGGGAGGGTAGGGGTTGGGTGAAATGACAGATTATAGTCATCATAGATCACTAGCACTTTTCTGTATTTTAAATATTCTCTTTTTTTCTTGTTGATTGCATGTTTGGCTTTAAAAATGTAAATAAAATAATTTTAAAAAGACAATAAAAGGTTAAGTGACAGAATTCAAAAGGTACTGGCACATGGACATTTTTGTGCCTGAGAAGCTGTTACCTGTGAGGTTCAATTCTAGGCCCTTTCCCTTTTGTCATACCAGTCGATAATTTAGACTTCAATATAGGATCCACAATAAAGTTTGTGGTTGGCAAATATTTATCAGGTGGTTGACTGATACACTGGAACAAAACATAGATATTTTGATTATTTGGGCAAAACTGTGGAAACTGGAATTTAATCCAGAGGAATGTGAGATAAAGCATTGGGTAGGGTACAATGAGGTTTAGGAATATGCAATAGTGACTGTGATTTAGATGCTGTTGTGAACAAAGAAGTGTTGAGGAATATGACCATGGATGTTCAAAGGGAGTGGGGCAGGTATGGAATGTGAAAGCAGGGAGATTGTGCTCACTCAAACAAAATTCCACAGCCTGAGTGCTGCATACAGTTCTGGTCAACGCACTACAGGAAAGAGGTGATTCTGCTGAAGAGAGTGAACTATTGTAGATATAAGGCACATTGGTAAAGTCAGAGGTTGTTTTCTTTGGAATTCATAATGATAGGGACATGGAACTAGAAAGAGTGGTAGAATCAAAATATTTAATCAGATTTAAAAAACATTTAGATGTGTCCTTAAAAAAACTGCGACTATCAAAATCATGTACCAAGTGCTAGATGATGGAATTAAAAGGGACAGACTTGTATTTCCTCGCAGACATAGTGGGTGAATTGGCAGCCTTGTATGTTGTAGATTTTCTACCATTTTATTCTACAATTTGATATGCCAGGCCATGTAGTAGTGGAATACTATTTGGTACTGCAAACAGCTCATAGCTCCTCATCAATGTCCAGTTTTCAGCTGCGAACTGTGCTCTGAATGTATCCCAGTTAATATGGTGATTACAGAGCAATATATAAGAGTGACCTCAATATGGAGATGGTTCTCTGACATCAAAAGAATTATCCACTGGTTGATCCTTCTATTGAACAACTACATCTGTGAGAATTTGCTCAGGTTACTCTTGAGTTTATGAATCTAATATGACCCAGGACATAATCTGAAAAATTAATTGAGTATTATTAAAATAGAATGCTAATTACAAATAAAGTAATTAGTTAATAACCATAGATTTCTACAAAGTTTAATTCATTCAACATGATTAACTCAATATCCTTGACCCCACTTCAAAGCAATAACTTTGGGGAAAATACATTGCAAGTAATCGGTTCTTGCGTTGAACAGGTGGATTGAGTAAAGAGAGAAGTTAATAATTGAAAAATGTTTCCTTTTAATGATGATGGGACAGAACATCTATCTTCTCTCGGCAGACTGGCTAGCTAGTGAAATCCTTAAAGGAAGTAATGTTATGATGTTCATTTTATTTTAATTTATTAAATCAATTTCAGCCAATTTACAGTTGCTGCAGTAGCTTTCATTTTCATAATTTTTTCAGGTTCCTCTCTCCATTATTTGATACGATTTTATATAATCTTCAAGGGTTTGTGAGGGTGTTTGGCCTTATTAAGCTTCTACTGCTCAAAGTTTGTTGCAAGTCCGAAACAAGATCCACCCATACAACATTGACACGCAACATTGGGAACTCTGCCCAGAGCTCTGCACTTAATTGCCTCAGCATAGAAGGTCACAAGCCAAATGCTGAAAGATAAGTGCTCACTGGTCATATTGAATGGCCTCTTTCCATATTGGATGGCTCTATGACTTGTATTGTTAAGTTGAAAATGTGGTGGGATAGAAACACTGAGACTTAAGGGCTTGAGTTATAGTGATAGGCTGTGTCTTCATTCCCTAGAACATTGTAGGTTAAGGTATGTCCTTATTAAGGATTATAAAATTATGAGGGGCACGATATTTTTCACAGGGTGAATTATTCTAAAACTCAAGGACAGAGGTTTAAGGTGAGAGGGGAGAGATTTAAGGGGAACTGAGAGGCAACCTTTTCACTCAGTGGTTGGTGCACATCTGGAACAAGGAAACTATAGAAACGGGTACAATTTTGATGTTCAAAAGACATTTGGACTGATAAAGATAGGAATGGTTTAGAAGCATATGGACCAAATGTAGGTAAATACATTGGCATGGAGGAGTTGGTTCGAAGGCCCTGCTCTGTGCTGTATGGCTCCACCACTCTGATGATGAAAAGAAAGGTCAGATCACAGAAAAATGAATCAGGATTAAAACTTTCTAAAGCTTTTTTTTTCTTTTTATAGATCTGCAACAATGAACTCCTATGGGAAAGAGTCCGAACATTTACAGTCCCAGGTAGTATTTATAATATCAGTAGATTTATATTGAAACTTGAACGACATAACTGCTTATTGTGAGTTCATCTTCTATCTGCCAGCAAGTACCAGAGCTTGAGGCCACTCAATGTGTTCCAGAACCTGCTGAAAGAACTCGACGGGTTGGGGAGCACCAGTTGGAAAAAAAGAATAGTCAACATTTCAGGCCAGAGCCCTTCATTAAGACTCCTCGATGATGGGGTTCTGAAATGTCTGAATGTGTGACATTTCTTTTTCACTCACTGGTAGCATATCTTTCTTTCTTTGTTAAATATTTTATTGTTTAACATATAAGCCTACATAAAAAATAACAATTAAATAGTGCTATATTTATATGCAAGTAAACACACAAAAAAAAATAAAAAGGAAGATGTAAAACTACATCAATAGTTACTTGTAGTACCTCAAACGATTGATAAGAATAATGTATGCAACCATGTCAGACCCCTTTATTGAAATAATTTGATAAAATAATAAAGAAATTAAAAATAAGATAAAAGGCTAAAACTATAAACTAAACTAATCTTATATGTTTAATGGTGGATTAATAGCATGCATTTATAATAATTGATTGGATTTAATTTTAGTCCCCATGGCTGGGATCAAAAGAGATTGGGAAGGACACTTGAACATAACATTCTCAGATGAAGGTCGGTATTCTACTCTCAGTTTGATTAATGATTCCTCATTTTGGGCAAGAACTGCTTATTACAATTTAAGGTGTTGCATAGAACTCATATGTCCAAACTTAAATGATCTCATTTCTGTGCTGGTATTGATTCATTTTGTGAGAAATGTAAAATTTTTGTAGCTTCTCTGATTCATTTGTATTGGGAATGCCCAAATTTAGAGAGATGCGGGAAAGAGATTTTTCAAACTCTTATCGACAATTTTCAAGATTAATTTAGAAACCTGCCTGTTTGGTTTTTCTCGTGACTCAGATAGACCTTCATTGGCATCTCTGGAAAAAGCCTTAGTTTTTACTACATTGACAGCCAGATTAACTATTTTATTGAAATGGAAAGTAGATTCATCCCCTACTCATACACAGAGGCTATATGATATAATCTCCTCTTTAAGTTTAGAGAAAATCAGACTTAATATTAAAGAAAGAAATTTTCAATTTATGAAATGATAGGGCCCATTCTTAGATTTTTTTATTATTGGAAGAATTAATAATTACTATATGTTCCAGTGATTCTTTGCCTGTTCTCTGGAGGTGGCCAGTGATTCTATATTATTGATAGCATATCTTTCAAACAAGTTCTTTATATTCTGCCTCTACCCCACCCCAAGACCAGGCATTTGCACTTAAATAACAGCTGTTGAAATTGATAAGGCAATTAATTTGACAGAATTTTTTTTGGGGGGGATCGACTAAAGATAGGAGAGGGGTTGTGTTTTCATCCAACATCAATGCATAGAGTTGTAGCAACAACGTTAAATGCTTTCCTTGCACTGTAAAAATTCAATCCATTTGACTTGAGCTGGTGGGGGATATTTTCTGATGTCTCTGCTCAACTGAACTTCTCTTATTAAGAAGCAAGCTAGTGAGCTGTGATGTGTATTACAGTTGAGGCTTTTCCCCAACTCTTTTGTCATGTTCACAGCTGGAATACCAGTTATCATAAACAGATTCAATTTTGTATGAACCACTGTTTGTATCCTGATACGTGCTACATGTTAGTTGACATGACCCAGGTTTAGTAATTAGCCTCTCACCATGGTTACGCTTCTCACTGGAGAACACATGGGGTGGCATCATGATATTTGTTTCTTCTGAAAGGTAAAAATTAATATGACATCAGATTTATCTGAAATATATTACCATATCGAGGATATTTAAACAGGAATATACATAAAGAAATAGAATCCCTCCATAGGATAACAGACATCCCTTTCAGAGAGCATTTATGTCTGATAAATGGTGATATGAAACATTCATCACTAACACTTGCCAAACCTCTGTTGTATACATGAATCATATCAATTCCATTTCATCTACAGTATTTGGGCATGGTGCCAAAACTAAACCTGAGCAGGCAGAGCTGCATTTTATACTTTGCTATATTACAAACATTTCTTCCAAAAAAAAAACCTTTATTTTATCTAATGATAATAGAGAAGGGTTTAGTCAGGCTTTTGTTACGCACCATGTATTTTCTTTTCAGGAACTTTGGTTCCACAAAGGTTTCATTGTGATCTGGATAGAATCACATTCCAGAACATCGTTTAAACCAACGTCACTTTGGTAAGAGAGTCGATAAAGGAAGGATAGGCCAGGAGGATTGCTAATCAGCTGACTTTGCCCACAAGCTCTAATTTACAGCATTTTAGGAGCTAACACTTGGCATAGTGCCCTGTCTCAATAACAGCAGGCTGATTTGTGAGAGTAATCAAGACTTTGCAGAAATGTTTGAACATTGCTGAACAATAAAATCAAATCTTTTAAATTGTTAATTGGAGGTTGGAGGGACACCTCTGAAATATATTTGGAGGGCATTTCTTGAATGCCTTATCAAAACATCACCAACATTTCTTCTGGAAATTCAAGATTGAACACTTCATGGGAGTCATCAGATGAGGAATCTCTCTTTGCCTGCAGTTGCAATGGGGGGAGGAGTAGAAGCCTCATGTGATGAGGATATGGGGCTACGGGGATTGATAGCATGAACTTCACTGGAAGTGGCTGATACGCACATACACATTAGCCCTTCTGGCAAAGGACAGTATTTTCTCCCATTCGTTTTATGATATGCCTCTTAAGGAAGGAAAGGAGCTCAGGAGATGGGGAGATTTAGGGATGAAGCTGTTGAGCTTAGTGTGCAGAAAACCAGCATTTAACCAGAAGATTAACTGTTTTCCATCTCCTTGAACTGCTGGGAAATTTTCTGTTTTGTTTTTAATTTCAGATTTACAATACCTGCAATTTTAGCTTTTTATTTGGGTTGCCTGTCACTTTCCCTGCAAGGTTGTGAATGTGAAAGTAGCTCTCTCTGATCTGATTTATATTCATCTCATTTAACTGCCAAGAGGCCATCAACTAGAACATTAATTCAGTTTCTCTCTCCGACTGCACAAGTATCTCAAGAATTTTCTATTAATGCAGAGTTTAAGGAACAAGTGATTGAAGGCTTATTCACCAATACTGGAAAAATAAAAAGCAGGTGAAAGGAAAGGAAAGAATTGGAGGGCTTGGGAAAATTACACGATTAAAAAATGACAAAGCCATGGGTAAATGTCAAAGTCAGGATGAAAATTTAAAATCAACCAGTAGGCAATACAGCTTAGGAATAAAGGCGAAGAAGAAGTGAGAGTTCAGGTGTAGGATACAGGCAGTAACGTTTTGGATAAAAATGGATGTGAGTAAGATAAAAGAGAGTGGATAGAGAGAGGCACATGTCAACAGTCTACAAGTCAAGTCAAGTTTATTGTCATCTGATTGTATTGTCATCTGATTGTACAAGTACAACCCGACAGAACAGTGTTCTTTGGTCCTCAGTGCAAAGACATGCAGGCGCACAACCAGACATAACACACATGCAGACAATTAATACACATGCAGGACAAGTATTATATCTATAAAAATAAATAGATAAATATTGTTTTGTACATATGGGGAGAGGCTCAGATGGTTAGTGTGAGCAGTTCCTTTGGTCATTCAGCATTCTCACTGTCTGTGGGAAGAAGCTATTCTTCTGCCTGATAGTTCTGGATCTGATGCTCTTGTATCTCTTCCCTGACTGGAGCAGCTATAAGATGCTGTATGCAGGATGGAAGGGGTCCTCATTGATTTTGCCTGCCCTCTTCAGACAATGATCCTGGTACATCATGTCGATGAGGGGAGGGATACTCTAGTGATCCTCTCTGCCACTTATTATGGTCCTGTGGATTGATCTCCAATCCACTTCTCTGCAGCAATCGTATCACACCAGGACAATCTTGATAGAGCTCCTATGAAAGGTTGACATAATGGTGGCTGGTAACCTTGCCCACTTTTCAGAAAGTGCCGTCGCTGTTGCTCCTTCCTGACAAGCGTGGAGCTGTTGAGTGTCCGTGATAGGTCACTACTATGTGAACTCTAAGGAATTTGGTACTCCCCACTCTCTTCACTACAGAGTTGTCCATGATCATCTCAATCAGCTCCACAAAGCTGTGGACGAGTGTTTCAGTGGGATTGATGGAATAAATGTTAGATGTGGACAGTAATTATTGCTTCAATGCTGTCATCACGTTAAAGCCTGTATCCCTTGGCCACCAGTCGCTGAACTTGAAACAAAAGAAATTATGCCTGGAAAGGCCATTTCATTGCTAACATACTTTCTTGGTACTTTGAATTGCTAAATATTTCCAGTGTTTTAAAGAGTGAATAAGGGAAATACTGAGACCTGATTAAATTGGAGTTAGTCACTTTATCTGGCACTGGGTGTGAGCCACATTTTGGATTTCTTACATTTAAATGTACCTGCCTGGTGATATCCTTTCTCAACACACCAATGCATCCTCTTTCTTGATCCATCTACCAATCTCTAGTAGGACAAAGAGCACATCCAGAGAGGTAATCACACTAATGAGGCACAGCTTTTCCCCATTGACATCAAGAAGGGCTGAGGTGCTCCTGGCCAAATGCACACCCTTTTCAATTCATCGTTTGGAACGTCCCTTTCAATATTGGCTTTGAAATTGCACCATGCACATTGAAGCTAATTAGTTGGGATAGCAGGAGTAAAAACTTCTGATGGGCACCTAGCATTTATTTGTGGGGTGAGGGGGGGGGCGCTCTAATGCATAATTGCCATCTACCTTATACTATGCATCTCCCTCCATCCTCCTCAAACTCAAAGCAAATTGTACTTTAAAAAATCCTCCTGTTAGATCTCTTTCACTGCCACCCTTTAAACTATACAGTTCAGTGGTCAAGAATCATTGGTCCGTGTGATGCCCAAGCATATCCACGTAATTTTGTCTGGCATTTTTCTTCACTGCATGTCATGTGGAAGGCATTGCATTTGTGAAACCATTTTGAACTTTACCTTTCTTATTAACTTTATATAACATTTATGTTTTACGATGAACTACATTTTTTATCCTTTATGGATTTTAAACAGAATCAGCACCTTTTGCAGCTGATTACTGATCCAATTGATAAAATATGTTTTATTTAAATGCTGGAAATGTGTCTTATTACAACATTCTTTGTTATTCTGCAATGGGGGAGAACCAAAGCATTTGCCTTTTGTAAAGGACTAGATCAGGGGAAGGGAACCTTTTTTAAAAAAAAATTCACATCCCACTTTAGGTATTCCCTATGCCATCGGTGCTCTGTAATTAGTGAGGGATTGTTTAAGGTGGTCTGTGAGTGGGAAGGGAAGGTTGAGAATCACTGCTCTGGACTTAATTGTTACTGAAATATTTTGCTTGAGAAAAATTGTCTTTGGCCCATTTTCTTTGGAGTTATGAAACTGCACACATAACGAGTCAATTAGGTATAATTGAAACAGTGGTTTTCAAACCTTTTTCTTTCCATTCAATATGCTGAATAAACTCATTAGGTAAAGTTACTCCAGTACATTTGTGTATTGCACTTGGCCCCTGTGTCTGCAGATTTTATTGTTTTACTTCATTAAGCTTCTCTGTGCAACACAAGTTCCTTTAATTGTGCTAATTTCTTACAACTAAGCGGCACAATCTTTATAAGTGGTTGTCGGTGATGCACGCTGCATTCTGGCAGCTTAACATTGACAGAAATTCTTTTGAATTTTGAATATATTCAGGAAATCTTTTTTTTAAATTGCCTTGATGCCATGCCCTATAAAATCAGCGTACAAAGAAACTGACAAGAAATTGCAGTTCACCCACTTTCCCTTCAATCCCTCTTCAAGGCCCTGCTCCTCATGGTTTCATTCCGCTATTACCCTCTGCCTTAACTGATTCTATTTGTCCTTCACCTTTCACTTAATGGTTCTCATTGTCATCTTTCCTCCTTATCAGCTTTCCTTCTCACTGACCTCCCTCACCAGCATCTCCATATTCATCCTTCCCTCCCCTACCTGGTTATATCTGCCCCCTTTAATTTTTGTTTCTTTTTTCTCTTTGTGAGTCTTCCTCTATCTCCAATCCCCTTCCCCACCTTCTGCTTCTGTCTGACATCCTTATTTGGCCTTCCATCACTTACTGGCCCCTATGTCAAACCTTCCCCTCTCCTTTTTATACTGGTTATCTTCCCTCTCCACATTCAGTTTTGATGAAGGGCAGTGGCGTAACAAGGGTGAGTCCGACCCACTCCCTCCGCTCCGACACTGCTGAAAAATGAGTGCAGCCCATCATTCAACCACTGACTCACCATGTGGCTGGCACATGTTGTGGTGCCTTTTTTATGTGCTCGGTTCTCCTGGCTGTGCCCCTGATGAAAGGTTTTAGCTTAGCTTTAATTTAGTTTATTTATTTATATAGCATATTTGAAACAACTCACATTGGCCAAAGTGTTGTTTAGATCCAAAATAAAATCACAACTAGGCAACTATTTAAAGTCCAGAATAAAGTGAATATGAGAGGCTAGAACACAAGGTAATAATTAGGTGCTCGTGGATGACTCAAAACGCTAGTGAATAAAAGTACATCTTCAATTTGGATATAAAAGAGTTGATGCAAGGAGCTGATGTGATAGAAGGAAGAATGTTGTTCCACAGTTTGGGGGCAGCAATAGTGCAGGTGCGATCTCCTCTGAGTTTACAATTTGAGCACAGAACAGCCAAGCGCCCTGTTAGCCGACCTGAAGAGTTTTGAGGTAGAATAAGGAGTCAAGAGATCTGTGATATAAGAGGGGGCTGTTCTGAGTTGTACTGGCAGCCAATGGAGGAGGCTAGAATAGGAGTGATATGGTCCCTCTTTTTGGCATCTGTCAGGAGGCTGGTTCCAGCATTCTGAACAGTTCCAGACGGGATAATGAAGACTGACTAATCCCAGTATATAGAGAGGTAGAATAGTCTAAATGGGAGAATATAAGGGCACGGATAACTTTCTCAAGATCTTTAAATGAAAGGAACAATTTGATTTTGGCAATAGTGCAAAGCTGGAAAAAATGAGTTTTTACTATTGCATTAACTTGTTTGTCAAACTTGAAGGTGGAATCAAATATCACACCAAGGGATTTGACATGGGGTTTAATGAGAGTGGATAAGTTACCAAGACTATTGGAGATAATTTTGGTAGAATTAAGGGGACCAAATAGGATAACCTCAAATTTGCCTTCATTTAGCTCTAAGAGCCATCCAAAACTTTATGCCTTGATCTGAAATGTCAACTCTGGATGGTTAAGCAGTAGGGAATTTCCAGGCAGTTGTTAGAGTAGGTTGTTAGGTCAGCACAAAACTGTAGGCCAAAGGACCTGTATTGTGTGGTACATTTCTATGTTCTCCATTTCCTTCCCTAGGTGCTGCGTCACCTTCTGAGTTCCTCCAACGAACTCATTTTTTTTCTCCCCCTCTTCTTTGATATGTTAAATAGGTGTTGTTTAGAATGCTAGGATTCAATTATGTGATCCACAAAAAATGGAAGATTGGTAAAAAGAAATGGAATTACAAGTTAGGGTTGTTTTCATTGGTCATTCAGAAGTTAAAATTTACCTGCTCAGTTCCCAACCACAGCTATTCACTGAAATCTCAGCTGCATACTCAGTGCCACTCGCAACATGGGAAGTGAGTCAGAAGAGCTCTCCATCCCCATCAATGAGCAGCCGAAGATGTCAGCCAAGGGGTTGAGGAAAACCACTGGGAAGGGGGTCTACACATTGTCAGTGCAGCCAACTAGGATTGTCTACCCAGACTGTGCTCTGTGTTGTGATTTGCCCACACCACAGCTCATAACACAGGCCATGATTGCAGCATGTATATCTCATCTATATTCATCATAATTCACTGCAGGGATATTATGAATTATGATGAAAGTCTGCAATAAGTGTAATACGACTCCAAGCAATTCAGTTTGAAATTTGCTGTGTATAAAAACCAAAGCTGATAAATGCCAAGGACAGTGTAATAATGGAATAGTGGGACACTTTAAGTCGTCTTCTTGCTGCTTGTGTATTTGTGAGTGAAATAGTGCAGGCCATGCACACATTCTTAAGAGCCAATTTCCATTGATTAAAGCAGAAATCTCCCATCATTGAATGGTGTCATTAATGAACATTTGGGACTGGCGGTAATCAAATGTAAAGTTATTCTCACCATGATGTATCCTGGACAATTTCTACATGACCACAGGTTGATCTAGAAATTGTCTTTTGCATAATTAAACCGCTATACAAGACCACAGACATAGATCAGTGCACGTGCGCACGCGCGCGCGCGCACACACACACACACACACACACACACACACACACACACACACCCACAGCCGCCCCCACACACACACACCCCACACACACCCACACACACACATACACCCCTACACACACACATCCCACACACCCACATACACACCCCACACACACACTCACAGACACACACACCCCACACACACACACCCACACCCACACAATCACACACACTCACACCCCGTACACACACACACCCCACACACACCCACACACCCACATGCACACCCCCACACACACACCCCACATACACACACCCACACCCACACATACACCCCCCACACACACACACCCACACACACACCCACACGCACCCACACACACACCCACACCCACACACACACACAAACACACCCCCCCCCACACACACACACACACACACACACACACACATACACACACATACACACACACACACACCCACTACTTCTGCTTCATATACTTTTTATTTTTTCTTTGGCTTGGCTTCGCAGACAAAGATTTATGGAGGGGTAAATGTCTACGTCAGCTGCAGGCTCTTTTGTGGCTGACAAGTCCGATGCGGGACAGGCAGACACGGTTGCAGCAGTTGCAGGGGAAGATTGGTTGGTTGGGTGTTGGGTTTTTCCTCCTTTGTCTTTTGTCAGTGAGGTGGGCTCTGCGGTCTTCTTCAAAGGAGGTTGCTGCCCGCCAAACTGTGAGGCGCCAAGATGCATGGTTTGAGGCGATATCAGCCCACTGGCGATGGTCAATGTGGCAGGCACCAAGAGATTTCTTTAGGCAGTCCTTGTACCTCTTCTTTGGTCCACCTCTGTCACGGTGGCCAGTGGAGACCTCGCCATATAACACGATCTTGGGAAGGCGATGGTCCTCCATTCTGGAGAAGTGACCTACCCAGCGCAGTTGGATCTTCAGCAGTGTGGATTCGATGCTGTCAGCCTCTGCCATCTCGAGTACTTCGGTGTTAGGGATGAAGTCGCTCCAATGAATGTTGAGGATGGAGCGGAGACAACGCTGGTGGAAGCGTTCTAGGAGCCGTAGGTGATGCCGGTAGAGGACCCATGATTCGGAGCCGAACAGGAGTGTGGGTATGACAACAGCTCTGTATACGCTAATCTTTGTGAGGTTTTTCAGTTGGTTGTTTTTCCAGACTCTTTTGTGTAGTTTTCCAAAGGCACTATTTGCCTTGGCGAGTCTGTTGTCTACCTCGTTGTCAATCCTTGCATCCGATGAAATGGTGCAGCCAAGATAGGTAAACTGGTCGACCGTTTTGAGTTTTGTGTGCCCGATGGAGATGTGGGGGGGCTGGTAGTCATGGTGGGGAGCTGGCTGATGGAGGACCTCAGTTTTCTTCAGACTGACTTCCAGGCCAAACATTTTGGCAGTTTCTGCAAAACAGGATGTCAAGCGCTGAAGAGCTGGCTCTGAATGGGCAACTAGAGCTCCTCGGATGCCCCCCAAAGTTCCTCAACATGGTTAATCAACTGCACAAAAACCAACAAGGTCGTGTCAGATACAGCAATGAGCTTTCTGAAGCCTTCTCCATTAACAATGGCGTGAAGCAAGGCTGCGTTCTCGCACCAACCCTCTTTTCAATCTTCTTCAGCATGATGCTGAACCAAACCATGAAAGACCTCAACAATGAAGACGCTGTTTACATCCGGTACTGCACGGATGGCAGTCTCTTCAATCTGAGGTGCCTGCAAGCTCACACCAAGACACAAGAGCAACTTGTCCACTTTATATACAATGCACAAGTAAATGCTGAATTTATCAAAAATGTGATTTCATTGTCTTTTAAAGACTAGTTTAATTCATTTTAAAAAAATATAAGGCAATAAAATAAATGAATCCAAGGAGCAAGATATTTGTTGATCATCTTTATATATCATGGTCCTTTTGTCCCTTTGAAAACAAATTTCAATAAAGACAATGTTCTGTAAAAATCTCACTCAGTGAAAAAGTGATGCAAACAATTGTATTGAAGAGATGCTTCTTGCCCAAAATTGATCCTGCTCAGATGTAATGAGTACATTTTCTTTCATGAAAAAAAATCCAATTTAAATAAATCAGGAATTCATTTAAACATGATACGCAAATGATGCTATCAACGTGCACTTCAACTCAGCACTATGTTGGAATTTCTGAGCAGTCACAGCTCGGTGAATAGCAGAGCATGATTGAGGGATTTGGTGGTTAGAATCAGAACTTATTGTCATGAACAAGTCAGCGTCACAGTGCAAACATTCACATAAACCACCTTACAACAATACATTTTTTAAAAGTGCACGAAAAGTAAGGCAGTGTCTTGGGTTCATTGATTATTCAGGAATCTGATGGCAGCGGGGAAGAAGCTGTCCTTGTGCTGAGGAGTGCTTGTCTTTAGGCTCCTGTACCTTTTTCCTGATGGTAGCAGAGTGAGGAGGGCATGGCCTGAGTGATGGGGGTCTTTGAGGATAGAGGCTGCTTTTTTAAGACACTGCCTCTTGTAGATGTCCTCGATGTAGTGAAGTCTGGTGCCTGTGATGTCGTAGGCCGAGTTAACATCCATCTGGAGTTTATTCTTGTCCTGAGAGTTGGCACCTCCACACCAGACAGCGTTGCAGCCAGCCAGGATGCTCTTTGCATTTCAGCTGTAGAAGTTTTTGAGTCTTCGATGACAAACCAAATCTCCTTAAACACCTCACAAGGTATAGCCTTTGGCGAGCCTTCTTCAGGCACTAGGACAGAGCTTCTGAGATGTTGTCACCCAGGAGATACTCCTGCTCCTAATTTCTAGTTGTCTTGTATTAGAGCATATTTGATCAGGTAGGTCTACTATACCTGGACTGAAATATTTTGTGGCTATTGATGTAAGACCACAAGAACAAATATTTATGTAACTCAGAAACACTTGTCATGATACCTGACCGAAATAAGTTATGGTGCACTCTTTAATGAATAATATGTGACAGTATCTGAAATAGTGGATGAAATTAATGGCTCAGACCCAATCACAGACATCCCTTCTAGAGTATAGAAAATATTTATATGTGATTAACAACGTAGAGATTAAAGTCACAGTGCAGCAAAAATGTAAGTAATAAAACTCTTTACTCTAAATCAAGGCCAAGATATATGATTTAATATGCTTACTCATTTTAAGTGACAAATTACCAAACTGTAAATTAAATATAGTGAGGCTTGCAAGGATAAATAAAATATTTAAACCAAAATTTGCTGTTCACTCTAAAGTACTACAGCTCTGGATAAATAATTGGTTGATCCTCCTATATCTTTGGCTGAAGAAACAGTTTTAATTCCACACTATTCCTGCCTCAAAAACAGGAGGGGAAAGGGTCCATTGCTGTCTTGATGCATGATACAGTAAAAACCCTCAGTATCTGGCATCTATGGGGCTTGGAAGAAGCCAGATAAGTGAATTTGCCGGTTGCTTGAGATTCTATGTTGCCTGATTGGTGAACTGACAGCTAGGGGGTGCCAATGTTAAACGTTTGTATTTTTTACCTGTTTATTTTCTGTGATTTTTTTGCATGTTGTTTAAGGCTGCAGGTTGCTTGAATTCCAGATAACAGGGATTCTACTGTCTTTAATTGTGCTTTTTAAATTGAACAACAAAGTCACTGTTTTGTAAAGGCAAAGTGTTTTTTCCTGTTTCATTTCTGGAGGTGAAGAAGTCAGTTTGAAAAAAATGATGGTTTAAGTTCTAACAGAAGTCATGATAGTGTGATGTGGGAGGTATGGAGAATGCACTGGTGGTTGGTAGTTTAATTGTGTGATGTATTTGAAGCATTATAATCTGATGGAAACAATCTGAAATTTGACAATCTATAGGAAGGTGGGTAAGACCAAATAGTGGTGAGCAATAGAGACTGATTTGATTGTTGACAGACTTGCAGTGGAGTGTAAGCAGTTGGGTGATGTATTTTGTTTGTTGATTACTGATTGTAAAGAAATGAATATTTATCTATATTCTCATGGGGAAATAAATCTATATAGAGTGACAATATAAGAGAACAAGGACATCTATTTGTATCTTGTACATAGTCAAAATTTATAACTGCCTATAGCTCTCTACATTGTGACTCCAATTTCTCTTCCTGCCAATCATAATTAGAAGCTGTTATTTTATCAAGTTTTCAAAGAAATGCGAGCTTATCAAATGCCAGCAGGAGCAGACCTTCCTTTCCATGATGGACCCTTTGTGACAGTGTTTAAAGTTTCAGGATGAATCAGTGCTTT